>NW_020799091.1:40494992-40556824 GCF_003259725.1 Athene cunicularia
AAAGAAAAGAAAAGAAAAGAAAAGAAAAGAAAAGAAAAGAAAAGAAAAGAAAAGAAAAGAAAAGAAAAGAAAAGAAAAGAAAAGAAAAGAAAAGAAAAGAAAAGAAAAGAAAAGAAAAGAAAAGAAAAGAAAAGAAAAGAAAAGAAAAGAAAAGAAAAGAAAAGAAAAGAAAAGAAAAGAAAAGAAAAGAAAAGAAAAGAAAAGAAAAGAAAAGAAAAGAAAAGAAAAGAAAAGAAAAGAAAAGAAAAGAAAAGAAAAGAAAAGAAAAGAAAAGAAAAGAAAAGAAAAGAAAAGAAAAGAAAAGAAAAGAAAAGAAAAGAAAAGAAAAGAAAAGAAAAGAAAAGAAAAGAAAAGAAAAGAAAAGAAAAGAAAAGAAAAGAAAAGAAAAGAAAAGAAAAGAAAAGAAAAGAAAAGAAAAGAAAAGAAAAGAAAAGAAAAGAAAAGAAAAGAAAAGAAAAGAAAAGAAAAGAAAAGAAAAGAAAAGAAAAGAAAAGAAAAGAAAAGAAAAGAAAAGAAAAGAAAAGAAAAGAAAAGAAAAGAAAAGAAAAGAAAAGAAAAGAAAAGAAAAGAAAATTGCTTAACTCACTATTAATATATTAAGTAGTTCACCCACCTGCAGCAACTCATCATTTTTAAATGCTTATCATGAAGCTGTGTCCCTACAAAAAGTCAATATCTCTGCATCACAAACAGACCTCCAAAAATATAGAAGGTCAAAGGGATTAGAAATTGACACATATTAAATCCATACATATTTCATGGATCTTTGATCTCTCTGAGGCTTTTTGGTATTTCAACACATAAGAAAAATAGACCTTGCCTTTTAAAAATGTATTGTCATCTATGCTTAAAGACAAGCACACAAAAAAATCTAGAAGTACCCCACTGAAATTTATGTACCCACTGAAGCACCCAAACTGGGAATATGGTCACTTCAGACTTTTTCTGTAATCAGTGGAAAACAGTGGAAACCTAAAAAGGATAATTTAGTGGGCTGAATCATCCTCGGAATTGCTTATTTATCTTCACTGATTGTAAATGACATTGAGAACATCTGGTCTTCTGTTTAATGTGTTTCATTTGAAAAAATAAGAAACTTTATATATCAAAGCTATGACTGAGGAATATAAATGCTATCATAACAGTTAAACCTTTTGGACCTATCTTTTTTCCAGATCCACTTCCATAGCAATAAATAAATAAAAATATAGGAAATATTTCTCATAGCTCTATTTAACTGATTATTAACACTAGAGCTAACGAAATTTTATGGCATTTGGATATATTCCATGTTTGCAATGCCACCTCATTATACATCTTTATGTGTTTTATAATTAAAATATTTATATTTAATCTGCTCTTTTATTTCATAAATATGTTAAATATTCAATGACACTGTGGCATAGAAACTCCTTAAACACATTCTGTCCATATACACAAGGAATTTATCATGTAGATGTTCATATTAAACATCTAAGCAAATAAAGAAATGCCTCAGAGACTCACATAATAACACTGAACTGCCATAGTTCCTTTATTGTTATATAATTACAAAGACTATTTATCCATTCTTGCTCTATTTATTTAACACCACCTTCTGTAATGTTCAGGGTCACAGAGAGAGAAGAACTACATTTCTAGAATATTTGTCAGGTTAATTGAACCAAAATGCCCTTCTGAAATGAATTTTTTTTAAACACAAGTAACGTTCCTTTGTAAAGCAAAATTTACATTGCAAGTAGAGGTGGTACTACATGTATTATTATCACTAATAGGATTACTTTACCTTCTATCTTTCACAGGCAGGATTTTTGACATAAATAAAGCTCTATTTAGTATCAGTTGTGTTATTAGTTTAGTCTAGTTCTTGTTTTAATGTTACTGATGTCATATTTATTCCTTTTTTTAATCTTCACGTATAAGCATTCAAAAAATATGTGAAATGTCTGCAGTTATGTTCACTTTCTTTCTAGCCTAGCAACTTGTGCGGGAACAATAATTATATTTACTTTTCAGGTATTTCAGAACTGCATATGTGTAGTAATTATGACACAAATAGACTTAAGTTCTTAAAGAACAGAAAAAAGGGCCACAGGGGTATGTCTGAAGGTCCATCTAGCCTAGCATTTTTTTCTCTGACATGACAGTCAAAACCAAATACCTAAGTATGAGTACAAGAAGGTGGCAAGAATGTATGACCCATCAGTATAAGTATCCTCTTATTTTCCAGCCATTTCCAGATGGCATTTTCGTGTAACTATCAATTATGCCAGCATCTTGCTACTAGGTAGTAACTTAGTTAATGATTTTTAAAGAAATGTGAAGTTTAAATATGACATTTGGAATCCCTCTTCCCACGTGCTTCACTTTACATTACATGTTGTAATAAAGCCACTTGCTGTGAAATCTAACACAATTTTGCCAACAAATGCAGTCTGAGCAACAACAGTGCATGTATCTTCATTCTGCTCTTAGATAATATTTCAAGGAATGAGTATCAGGTGGTATCAAATAAGTATCACGCCCATTTATTTGTTGATCTCTCTGCCTGTAAGAACATTGCAAAGATGAACATTACATTTGGTTTTATTCTTTTAATATGAACCTCTGTACAGTGAGCACAGAACTGAGATAAGCATTTTTTTTTTTTTTTTTAAACATATGAAATGCTAAGCAACAGCCTCTGTATTTGAAGAGCAATGCTCCTGAGCCTATGGTTTCCAGGACACATACACACTGAGCATGTTTTATTGAAGCTGTGACAAATTATTAAAAATTAAGTTATTAGGAACAAAGAATCTGTTTTTTTTAACAGGATAAGCTATAGAAACCCAACTTTCTCTCAGTCCCCACATAATAAAACTGAGGCAATGAAGCTACATTGTATTGGCAACATAAACTATAATCCAAGCTTTTCTACAGCTCATGAGGCTGACTTGCCTAAGTTATTTGGTACTCTAGGCCTCTTGCCTTTTCTTTTAATTTTTTTTTCTTTTATTTCCTTTTTTTTTTTTTTTTTTTTTTTTTTTTTTTTTTTTTTTTTTTTTTTTTTTTTTTTTTTTTTTTTTTTTTAATTTGAATTGCAAGGCCTTCAGGAGAGGTCAGTTCCTCAGCAGGTAGAGAGGTCAGTGCCTCAGCAGGTAGTTCTTTTATTCTTAAGTTAGCCATCTAAAGGCTAAGTATCTAGTGAGATGTTCAGCTTTAATGAGAAATGAGAGGGAGAGAGCTGCCTCTACGAAATAAAAAGGGAGTTAAGTCTAGGTAACTATACTTCAAATGGCTGGAGTTAGATGTGAAGAATTCCATCCTTAACAGTTTAGTGCAGTGCCTGACACAGGAAAGTTTTAATATTTATAGATGTCTCAAAGCTACTGAGATACAGTTAACAAGAATGTAATAGTAAAATCTGAGCTGCTGAAGGTAAGAACTATAAGATTCTCATGCCCTTTACCCTGCACTTGACTTAGAATTTCAATTGCAGGCACGAGTTTGTGCCCAATCCCTTTTTGGTAAGGTGTTTAGTGCCACTTGATGTGTCACACATAGAATCAGACAACTAAAGATCCTACAGTACACTGAATTAGACTAGTTCCTGCTGTCATGGCTTCATTTCAGCTTTGGTAATTATGTTCTGCCTATGTACATATCCTGGGGCTTCAATTTGATATGCTATTCTTCTAGACTTGCAGTTTCAATTCGTTATGCAATGTTCATGCGTGTTGTTGAGTACTTGCTGCATTTCAGTGGTAGGTGAAGTGAACCTTGTTAACAGCTACCACTCTCACAGGCTGAATGAGCAAGTTCTATACAGTACTTAGATTTCCGACAATGAGAGATGCTGCTAAAGTGAAGAATGGATATTATTAACTCATCCTTAATCTTTGTCAGTGTTCAAAGTTCATAGTCAAAGTATATGAGTCATATGATGTTAAATGTTTTCGTTTTAATGAAGTGCTATGACATACTGTAAAGGACCAGTAAATTAAGCAAAAAATATATAAAGACAATACAAACAATATTCTTATGCAATACAGGTGAAATGCAATATTATGGAATTCTTTTAAAGATCCTCTTGGCTGGGTTTAGAATAAACACATATTATCTGATAATTTACTGTAATTAAATTAACACATTTTCTTGAATAAACAGAAATTTTACTTCCTACAGGACTTGAAAATTTTTTTTTTTCCCTGATAGACAGAAAAATATAGTTTGTTGGATTTGGTTTGAGTTAACTATTCCTCTTCCTGAAGACATTAAAAATTTGTCACTGTTGGAAACAGCATGCTGGACTAGCTGGAACAACGACTTTAATAGAGTCTTAGAATCTAAGGCCACAGTGACTGTTAAATTATTTGATCTGATCACTACACAATGCTTTTCACCCAATTTCACATATTAACCATATATGTTTGGATTCTAAATTCCTAAGTTGTTTGACAGTGAACCACAGGAAGCCAGAGAATCTATTTGCTTCTAATGGGTAAAGGTTTTGCTGGTTTGGACTGCTATAATAAGATACTATATTTCTATTAAAATGTTAACATGAGAACACCAGCATATATTTTTTCTTCACAGAGAAACACACTGGTGCACCTTCCCCCTCTAGTCAGATACTAAGCATTAACTAAACTTAAGAAAATATTCTAGGGTATCCTATTTCTCTCCATAAACCTCAACATCTTTCCTGTGGCAGTAGTTAAAGATTCAAGATATCTGTAGGCAGAATTCTGTACACCATAATCAAAATGCCAGATATGGAAAAGCTTTTGAGCTGATACCATGCTCTCCAGCCCTGTCCCTGCCCCTATATTCTCCAATAGATGTACATTAGTGCTTTCACCATCAGTTTTATCTCCCTCCCTCCTGCATTCCACAGCTACATCTCTTTCTGTTTCATCAGGTATATGTGTGGCAAGGAACTATGACACACTCCCTCCTATCTGGAAAATTAGGGTATCAGAATCTAGGAGTCTATATCAGGAACCTAACCGTACAATTACAGCTAAATTGGTCTTCCTTTTTCTTTGACACAAAAATATTTACTCTAATCATCTTTAGAATAAATGGAAAACATTGGCCCAGATTTTAATTTATTATAAGATAAAGAAATAATGAAGAAAAGTGAAAGAACACAGAAATCACAGGATAGGAAATTGGAGAAATAGTCACTTTCTCATAAAAAAATACTTTAAAAATAGTTTCTCTGTGTGTGTGTGTGTGTGTGTGTGTGTGTGTGACATTTCTAGTGCACTGAGGAGTTGCATTATCTCAAAAAATAATGAATCCTTTGAAACTGTTCCAAGAATTAAAGTACTGACATTGGTCACAAAGACTTAGTAAAAAAGGAATCTCAGCAGTCCAAAAAATTTACCTTCATTTACTTTAAGCTTGTCATTCAATATTAAAAGAAAAATAATTAGAAAAGAAAAATATTGAGAAATATGAAATGAATAATCTTATAACTGCATCATATACAGGATTTTGACTACATGAAATACTTTTGAAATCTGTTTCAAATAAGATGCCAACCACATTATGTCTGAGTGTTCCTGAACCATTGTATCAGAAGACCTTATTTCATATAGGGTTACAGCACAAGTGTCAGTGATTTTCTCAAGACTCACTTTTTATCCTTTCTACCATACGCACTACAGACAATGCTGACCACTTTAATCTTTTGGAGAAAACTTTATAATCAGCCACACTTAGTAAAATGCTCTATGTGAGTCCTATCCTCTGGGCTCAAACTCTTCAAGCTAGAGCATGACCTACAGGAGTGTTGCCTGCCTTGGTTTTATCCCTTGCTCCAGGCACAGATGAATGTGAGGTGATTAAAATAGGTCACATTAAACTGGAAATACTTCTTTCTGTGAGTGAGCTAAGAGGGAACCCAGGTGACTCTGTAACAGAATTCTAAAGTTATATGAAATAAATCTCACACAGGCTAGCCATAAAATACAATCAAAACTGGTTTAGGTCTTTATCACGACTCCTTCTACAGACAAAAATGTTATCCAAAAATACTTTCCCAGGTTGCTGGTATGAGCTCTAATTTACAATTATATGTACCAACCAAATAAAAATTGATATTGTGTTTTGACAAGTGGTTCCAATCTTCTTCTAAAATTCTTTAGGTAGCTTGAGAAGATAGCAAAACAACAAAACACAATTGTACTCAGTCCAGTGCCTCAGTTTCACTTTTATCACTGTACATTCTCTATTCAAAGGTGAGAAGAATTCAGGAATTACTGCACCTTTCTTCTCTCATCTATATATGCCTTCATTTCCAGATGTTGAAGTCTATTATTTTCTCTCCTTCTTCTTCATCTGGTTTAGTTGTAAAGGGTCCTTAAGGAATGATAACTGGATTCTTGCTTCCTCTCTGTTGCTTATGCTTACTTTGTCTAACCAGTACGAGAACACTGTGACACAAGATGAATTAACTAGCTCCATTAATTTCCAGCAAGTTAACACTAAATGTAGACTAAGCATACTCTTGTGCAAAGTGCCGTAAGAAGTATTGCTCTTCTCATAACTTTCAGTTAAAGTTATGAGCATGGGAGAACCTAGTGGGAATTTACACTCCAGCTTGTTGCGTAATGACTTTTGTGAGCAAAGAAGTCTCAGACTGTCACTAAAACTGTGTCAACATTTGTTTCCTTCTTTTTCAGGGAATATTTTAGTCTTTGAAACCACAGTCCTATCTTCTCTATTGCATAGTGATGTTGAAGTAGCAGGGCTTCTTTTAGGTCGTAGCTATTTTTTTTAAGTACTGATAGTATTTAACAACTAACACCAAAATACATATGAATACTAATATTGCCTTTTGATTTTTGTAACATAAGAAACATATACATATTCATAAGAATACAGAAATATCACACAATACCCCTCCAAATATCATTGTTGTTGTTCAGATTGTTTATTACACCGTTGTATTAAAATTCTTCTTATTTTAACGTGGGGTTTGTGCCCTACTTGTGTCGGAGGGTGGGGGAGGGACAATGGCAACATGGTCTCCAGTCCCGCCAGGGCTTAAACCAACAAAAATTTAAGGAGTCAAGTGAGTAAACAGAGTTGTAAAGTATTTGAAAAGAGGATTTGATTTAAACAAAAATCTAGCTGCCATAATTTGTTTACAGGACAATACACAAATTCTGAACACCTTTATTGCCCTTTTATCAATAGCTAAACATAAATGCAGGTCATTTTTTATTTGATGTGGAGAAGTATAATTAACTTACCAGTAGGTGCCCAAATTTCCCCAGAATAAGGACTTAAATAAAATAATTAATGAGAGATTTAAAAGGTGTTGCAAGATACAGAGAAGGTCTGTGTTTCTGAGGTACAGATTTCAGCAGCAGTTTAGTTCATGACACTTGAGAAAGATTTGAGTAATTTTTAAGGGAATAATGATGGAAAATCAATTACACCAGTAAAAATAAATTTAAAAAACCCACTATGGGATTAGATTCTGGTAAAAACAAAACAAAGCAAAACAAAACAAAACAAAACAAAACAAAACAACACCAAAAAACCAAACAAACAAACAAACAAACAACAACAACAACAAAAAAGAAAACAAGTCCCTGGCTCTCACCTTCATGCATTAATTACAAAACCATACTCATATGTTGAAAAGTATTGGCAGAAAATAGAAAATATTTAGAAAATGGGGAGAAAAAGATCTTACATACTTTTCCATGAAAATTTTGTATCTGACTTTGATGTTGACAGAACTGAGCTCCCAGTTAGGATACTGGCAGATTTTTTTATTTTTTTTTTTCATCCAAACAAGTAATTTTCTTTCCTCGATGCTTTTCAGTTAATTAAAACCATAACAATTAATTGATTTAATCTGTTTTGCTATGTTTGAAAAAATGGTTGATATGTCATTTTGCTCCATATTGTTTTGGTACAAAGCAGATATTTATTGTATCTCATTGACTTATTTTTAAAAATAACATTTTGACTTAAAAAACAAAATAAGGACATATCAGATTTTGACTACATTTTTCTAACTAGTTATGAGCAATCTTTGCCTTTAGGGGTGGTTTTTAGGCTGCATAGCTGAACCCTTTGCTGATGTGTGTGGTTAGCGACAAATTATTTTATTCTCCAGTAAAATTATTCCAGTATTTTATTCCAGTTAAATATATTGGATTGTTCTTCTAACAAGTTCTTCCCTTTTAATTTTAATATTATTTTTGCAAGGGCATATTGCTTGGAAGATAATCAAATCAAGTTACCTTAATATTAACCAGTGGAGATGCTAAAGCATGCAGAAGTTATGTTTGTTTTTTTTTCCCATGAAACAGATAGGCACAGGATAGTGAGAAGGAACGCAACTGACACTAATCTTCATGGCACTCCTAGGAAGACAAAAAATTATTGGTAATATAGGAAAACAAATAAGCAAGAATGATTTATATCCTATAGACTTTTTGTTCTTAATATAACCTTGAGATAACCTCAGATTTTTTTTTTTTTTTTAAGCTAGTTTAGAAATAATCATGTATAGTAGATTGAGTGTTTCAAGTAAAAATAATCCTGGTTATATTCAATCACAGGTTTTTGAATACATCTTGGGTGTATTAAATTACATGATGAGATATTTCATATTTCTTCAAAGCTAGAGAAAGCTTATCTGTGGGAAAGGACAACAAAATACATTTATAATGAAAGTAAATTGCTAGTCCTATAATTAAAATAGCAGCAAACACTGTAAAATGTGAGGAGGATATCTGATCTATTATAATAGAGGGAAATAGTCAAACAGTGGAAGAATTAGAGTTAATCTGTCACCTAGGATAATAAACCAGCACCTTTCGATTACATCAATGTTATAACTGCTACATCATAAATGGGAATTTTTTTTATTGTTGTTGTTGAATCAAACTAACTTCTGGTTAACATTTATATCCTGGATATCCTCCCCCCAAAAATAAACCTTCCTGGAGAATACTTTTGTGAAGTCAAAATAACTCCAATTCTATTCCTAATAGGGCAACAAAGCTGGTGAAGGGTCTGGAGCACAGGTCGTATGAGCAGCAGCTGAGGGAACTGGGGTTGTTTAATCTGGAGAATCACAGAATCATCTCGGTTGGAAAGGATCCTGGAGGTCATCCAGTCCAACCGTTCGCCTAACACAGTTCCCACCTACAGCAGATCCTTAAGCTGTAAATCGACCCAACTCTTGAACACCCCCAGGGATGGGGACTCCACCACCTCCCTGGGCAGCACATTCCAACACCTAACAACCTGTTCTGTAAAGAAATGCTTCCTAATATCCAGTCTGAACTTTCCCTGGCTCAACTTGAGGCAATTCCCTCTTGTCCTATTACTTTGTCCTTGGTTAAAGAGGCTCATCCCCATCTCTCTACAACCTCCTTCCAGGTAGCTGTAGAGGGTGATGAGGTCTCCCCTCAGAATCCTCTTCTCCAGACTAAACACTAAACACCCCCAGTTCCCTCAGCCGCTCCCCGTACGACCTGTGCTCCAGACCCTGCACCAGCTTCGTTGCCCTTCTCTGGACACGCTCGAGTCATTCAATGTCCTTTTTGTAGTGAGGGGCCCAAAACTGAACACAGGAATCGAGGGGCGGCCTCACCAGTGCCGAGGACAGGGGTCAGATCCCTTCCCTGTCCCTGCTGGCCACGCTATTGCTGACACAAGCCAGGATGCCATTGGCCTTCTTGGCCCCCTGGGCACACTGCTGGCTCCTGTTCAGCCGGCTGTCAGTCAACACCCCCAGGTCCCTCTCTGACTGGCAGCTCTCCAGCCACTCCTCCCCAAGCCTGTAGCGCTGCTGGGGGTTGTTGTGGCCCAAGGGCAGCCCCCGGCATTTGGCCTTATGGAAACTCCTCCAGTTGGCCTCAGCCCATGGCTCCAGCCTGTCCAGGTCTCTCTGCAGAGCCTCCCTGCCCTCGAGCACATCAACACTCCCACCCAACTTGGGGTCATCTGCAAACTGACTGAGAGTGCACTCGATCCCCTCGTCTAGATCATCAGTAAAGATGTTAAACAGGAGTGGCCCCAAACCCCAGCCCTGGGGGACACCACTCGTGACTGGCTGCCAACTGGATTTAACTCCATTCACCACAACTCTCTGGGCCCGGCCACCCAGCCAGATTTTTACCCAGCAAAGTGTGTGACTGTCCAAACCTTGAGCAGTCATTTTTGCCAGGAGAATGCTGTGCTAAACGGTGTCAGAAGCCTTGCTAAAGTCAAGGTAGACAACATCCACAGTCTTTCCCTCATCCAATAAGCAGGTCACCCTGTCATAGAAGGAGATCAGGTTTGTCAGGCAGGACCTGCCTTTCATAAACCCATGCTGACTGGGCCTGAGCATCTGGTTGTCCCGCGTGTGTTGCATGATGGTGTTTACCTGCCCAGGTACCGAAATCAAGCTGACAGGCCTGTAATTTCCCAGATCATCCTTCTGAGCCTTCTTATAGATGGGCGTCACACTGGCCAATTTCCAATCAGTCGGGACCTCCCTGGTCAGCCAGGACTGCTGGTAAATGATGGAAAGCGGCTTGGCGAGCACCCCAGCCAGCTCCTTCAGCACTCTTGGGTGTATCCCATCTGGTCCCATAGACTTGTGTGTGTCTGTGTGATGCAGCAGGTCACTGACTGTCTCATGGACTGCAGGGGGGTTGTTCTCCCAGTCTCTCTACTCTGGCTGTGGAGGCTGGATTTCATCAGTACAACTGGTCTTATTATTAAAGACTGAATCAAAGAAGGTATTAAGTACCTCAGCCTTCTCCTCATCACTTGTTTCCATGTTTCCTCCTGCATCTAGCAGGGGATGGAGACTCTTCCTGGACTTTCTTTTGCTACTGACATAGAAACTTTTCTTGTTATCCTTGATTGCAGAGGCCAAATTAATTTCCATTTGGGCTTTAGCCTTCCTGATTTCCACCCTACATAGCCTCACAGCCTCTCTGTAATCACTGTGTGTGGCTAGCCCCTTCTTCCAAAGGCTGTAAACTTTCCTTTTCTCCCTGAGTTGCAGCCAAAGCTCCCTGTTCAGCCAGGGTGGTCTTCTCTGGTGTCGGCTTCTCTTAGAGCATCTGGGGATAGCCTGCTCCTGTGCCATTAACACTTCCTTCTTAAAGAGTGTCCAGCCTTCCTGGGCCCCTATACCCTTCAGGAGAGTCTCCCAGGGGATCCTTTCAAGCAGGTGCCTAAACAAGACCAAGTCAGCCCTTCTGAAGTCCAGGATGTCAGTCCTGCTTAGGTTTCTCCTGACCTCTCTAAGAATAGAGAACTCTATTATTATTAGAAGAGGAGGCTGAGGGGAGACCTCATTGCCCTCTACAGCTACCTGAAAGTAGGTTGCAGAGAGCTGGGGATGAGCCTCTTTAACCAAGTAACAAGCGATAGGACAAGAGGGAATGGCCTCAAGTTGCACCAGGGAACGTTTAGACTGGATATGAGGAAGCATTTCTTTACAGAACGGGTTGTTAGGTGTTGGAATGGGCTGCCCAGGGAGGTGGTGGAATCCGCATCCCTGGAGGTGCTTAAGAGTAGGATCGACATAGCACTGAGGGATATGGTGTAGTTGGGAACAGTTAAGGATGGGTTGATATTTGGACTGGATGATCTTCAAGGTTTTTCCAACCTGTGACAATTCTGTGATTCTGTGACTCTGTAACTGGATTATATCAAAGTACCAGCTCATCCATATGAACACTGTAGACTGGATATTATGAATAGCATTCAATATATTCAGTAAATGAATATATTGAAAATCTGGATTTCACAATAAAGTTTACAAAATGTGATTTAATCAACAGTTGTAATAGTTTTTAGGTCTGGTTAACATCTAGTCAAATCTTGGCACAAAACTCCACTCCTTCACTATCAGGCTAAAATTTTATTTTTTAATTATTTTTTTAATCAAGCTGTCAGAATACAAGGTTTTCCACTTGACCTTTCTTGGCTTAAAAAAAACTTCTCTGTATTTGACTGAATTTCAAACCTGAGTATAATTTTCAATGGCCAGGAACAACACAGAAAAACCTACTGAAAATGAGATTTGACCTTTGAATGTGTATCAGAATAAACCACACAGGTATTATCCAAATATTCTCCTTTCCAGGGAACATAGGTACTTACCCTGTAAAGACTTTTAGAGGTTTGTTTTTTTTGTTTGTTTTTGTTTGTTTGTTTGTTTTGGTTTTTTAACAACTGTACTGTCAATGATCATGAATTTTTTTAAGGTTATGCAAAGATGATTATTGATTAACTTTAATATTCACCATTTAAAAAATAGGACTTTAAAAACCAAATCCAACAAACAAATTAACTAAATTCCACAACTATTCACAGCAAGAGATAAGGAAAGAAGTAAAAATGGAAATCCATTAGTACACTGATTTTGTAATTTTAATACTGAATACAGATTTTCTGTTGAGAACCAGGAAGCCTGTACTACACTGAGAAGCTGCACAAACAAGGTGGTATGACCATAAAATTTGGATTCGTAATATTATGTCTGACTTTATAGAGAGTAATTATTCAAATATAAAATATAATTGACTGATGTGTACATATATGTTTGATTAATGTTTAGATACTAGGAAATAGTAATTAAGGAAAAAATATGGAAGAAATTAGAAAGATTAAAGACTTCATATAATTTATAAAAGTAGGTTAGAAGTTGTACTTAGCTATACAAGAATGTGATTTTTTTATTTAACTGGATTCAGTTGCTGTCAGGAAGAGTCTGACTATAGGGGGAAAGAAGAGTTCCTAATATGGGTCACCTAGTCAGGTAGCTATTACTAAATAGGAAGAATTTGGGCACCAAACTTAAAAAATCCTGCAAAGCCCTGTCAAAGACCAGCAAAAAAAAATTAAAATCTTACTGACAGAGTAAGGAACAGAATCAATAAAATTAATAATCATGGATATTAATTAAAATAAAATTTTAATGTTAGAAAAAAGTCTGAGATATTCACAACAGGTTGTGTTGTTGTGTGTTTTGGTTTTTTTTTTCTTTTAATTGAATTTATTCATTTTGCTAATCAAAGAGTTTACAACTGGTGAAGTACTTTATACACAATGGAAGTGGTAGACTGTTTTCTGAATGTTAATTTCACATTTGTAACTATAAGTATTCACACTTTCAGTCACGGGAACAAAAGCATATATCCATATGCTTACATATCGAGCCAAAACAGCTCCAATTTTAAACATGAGCAAAAATTTCAAATAAAGAAAGAAATGAAACAAAATCATTTTAGTGTGTTATTCTACAAACTTCCCATTAAAAATGTTCTCTAAACCCCACTTTAAATGCATTACCCCTAAGTTAGAAGTAAGAGAGGAGAGAAGGCAATAACATAAGCTACAATGCTAAATATATAACCAGTGCATTATTTTGCTTTGTAAATGGAAAACTAAAGATCACTAAACCTCAATTATAAGTAGTTAAAATGATAAGCAATCGGTCAATTCAAAGAAAGATGTACAGGAAACAACACTAGTCAGGTCTGAAATGCAAAAACTGTCATCTGATAAAAAATACATATTGGTCACAAAAAATATTTTCATAGGAGAGAGGTAACTTTTCAGCTCTCTGCTTGACTGTAGCATTACTTATAAAAGTCATAGTTAACCCTTAATATCTTGGCCTTAGGTGCAAAGCTACAGTCCTGTGCTAGGGACACAGTTCCTTCCACGGAGAGTGGCTGCAATGGTACTGCTGCTATGATGATCCCAAAAATGTAAATCAACAAGATCAGTAGACAAAGATACTGTCTTTTTTTTAAATTAATAACAGCTATTAGTAAAAAATTGAAAAGTTTTCAGTATCCAAGTCCTCAAATATCAAACATAAACAGTAAACGTCAAAACAAGAATTATGGTTCTTAGTTTTGTTTAGATATATTAAATAGACAATTTGAAAGAAACCTGGTAGAACAGGAAGGGAATGTTTGCAGAAGGGGAGGTAAGTTGATTGTTAACTCTTGTTACGCAATACCAATTATCACTTTTGTAACAAGCAAGCTTACAATGCTTGCAAAGAAAACTATTTTCTTCCATATGACAATTTTTTCTGTTGAATCGTTTATTTTCAATACCTTCTGGAGCTATGAATTTAATTTTCTAAAGTTTATTTTCTGAATGTGTTTCTCATCACTGAGAAATCGAAGAGTTGGTCTGTGAAAAAATTTTCCACACTCCACTTGCTGTCTTCCTGAGTTTCTCCTGGTGTGTGGTGGCTGTTCACTTTCAGCTGCATAAAATAATTGTTGATAAAGTTGTTAATAAAGTTTATGTTCAAGAATATTTAATTATAGTATCTATTGATTCTGATGGATCTTTATACAAATTGAGGTAATGACAATGATTATGGAGATTTTTTTGAATGCTTTGTAATTTTTATATATTCAAGATATTCTTTTCAGAGTTTATTCAGAAGGTATTAATTTTGGGATAGCCAATAAGCTTTCATATAAGTAATTGTCTATAAGATGGGCTGAATCCTGAGAATGAAGTTGCATCTCTTACTCCCTTCTTAATAACAGCAATAGAAGGAAGATAAATTACAAAAGTCAGCCCACTATCTGTTCTGCAAGAAAGTGAGCTTTGCCTCTGAGCTTTTTTTATAACCTTTTCCAATAGATATCTCCTAAAAATGCCTGTCAGTTTGAGTTGCTCATGTGATATGGCTGAGGTAAAAACAATTTTATTTATGGACAGAATTATGAACTCTTCTGCTGTTGAGCTGTTCTGCCATTTCATGACTTATGCATCCATGGAAAATTTAGGCACTTGAGAAACTTTGGTGCTCAAATGTCTATCCAGACCTCCCACATTTTCATGATTAGTTTGTTTCTAGTCTGAAGATTTTTGCAATATTAATTCTAGACTTGGGCAGTTTTCTTATTAAATTAGTTTACCTTAAAAATTAGGTCATGTTGCTAACATCCTTGTCCAGTAAACTTATAAATAGTGACAGAGATTTGAGACCCTCTCTGAAAACTATTCCAGTATTGGACCATGGTCATTATGTTGTTTCTTTTTCTTTGTATCCAATTCATAAAATAGGATTATAGGATCCCAGGGTAATTCATACTGGAATGCAGATCATTTAGGCTTACCTCCTGTTGAAAGTAGGCTCAAGTATGAGGACATGCCAGCTTGATAAGGATGTTTTCTAAAAAGATTCTGAATACCTCCAAGGATGGAGACTATTCAGCCTCTTTCATGTGCCCAGAAATATGTTCCAAGAGGACTTGCTTGATGATCTTCCCCCAAAAAAGTGAAGTGAGGTTGACTGGCCTGTAGTTTATTGGACTATTCTTTTGGTCTTTGTCTGAAGATGAATGCCACACTTGCTTTTTCTCTCATTATAAGGATCACCACCAGTCTTCATGATCCATGATTGCTGTTTGCTGCAAATTGTGCTAATTGCCTCCTGCACTTTTGTGTGCCCTCCTCTGTAAAGTCTTTGTCAGTTCTACAGCCATCCCAGTAGAGATCTGGAGATACCTCTAGACCTTACTGCTTTACTAAGTATTAGAAGTGCTTCAATCAAAAGCCTTGTAACTATAAATAGCTTTTTTTTTTTTTTTTTTTTTTTTTTTTTTTCCTCTCCTTTGGTTAAAAGGGGGTAAGAGGAGATTCTGATCAGATTCTAGGTACTTCACCTAGGTATCTTTAGTATGGAGAGATTTTTTTGCATTTTGGCCTTAGCTAGAATCATCAGACCAGATCTTCATCTGCTTTAATGAGATAGTCTTCATTAAATCAAATGTTAACTTACACTAATTTAGGAAGCAATAAAAGAAGATGACAAAATTGACACTTGACTTATTAGGAGAATACAATATAAAGAGCCTTACCCTCAACATGTATAGCAAACTAATCAAATATCTGTATTCAGAAGCCTACTCTATAATTTAAAAAGAATATTACTCAGACACCTTAGAATGGTTATCTTATTTCCCTGAAGTGTTGTATCACATGCTTCAGAGCAAGATCAATAAATAAATGACAGTAACGCAACTGAAGTTAATGTCAGATCATTTCTGGAAAGATCTTCTTGACCTTAGCTCTGGTTTAGCTTGTCTAATGAAGCACGAAGATGAATGGACCTTTCAAACATTTTCTATTGTAAGAAGCACTAAATGAAAATAGACAAATACAAGATGAGTGTTTATTTTTTTCAGAAAGCTGGGGAAACAAAGAATTTAGATATGATCTAATTAGCAGTGCAAGACAGTTTCCTCTGTAGTGGACATGATGAGATAAATCATTTGGGTTAATGAAAGGGAAAAAAACATCTCTCCCACTGAAGTTAATTATTTGCCTTGTGGAACCAGAAGGGATGGTGGACTGTTACTTAAAATGTTAAATAAAAGCAGAGTCTGAAAAGTCTCTTAAGGAGACTATATAGTTATTCTGTACATGGCAGTGAACACTGTTTCCCCTTACTAATATATAAAATGTAATGTAAACTGATTCTGAATATTTTTAAAGGTAATGTCTTTATTTCTGAAGAAGTGTTTGGCTGTCTTTGTTGTTGTTGTTGTTGTTGTTGTTGTTGTTGTTAGTTTGTTTTCCAAACTATAACATCTTTTTTTTTAAAAAAAAGAGAGATTTTGGGATGCAAATGGTCCTTGTTCCCAGTGACATTAAAGTGAGATTGCCACCATCTATCAACTGGGTGGTGTAGACCTGCGAGGCCATGTTAAACCTATTTCCTTGATAGAGATAAAGGTAAGTACAACATATCAGCTAACACATTTTAAACTCTGATCCATTTTTCTTTTCCAGTCATGACTTTAATCACAGAAGCAAAAGAAATATGCTTATTACTTATTGTGACTCTACTCAGTAAAGAGGGCTTAGAGACAAAACGGGTTCACTTATCTAGCTTAAAAAGCTGACGAGATGTGACCTCTGTGAGACTGGCTATATCATCCGCTTCTCAGAATTTTAAAACCATAGAATGTTCTGAATTGGAAGGAATCCAGGAGGATCATAGAGTCCAACTCCTGACTCTACACAGGGCAAACTAAAAGTTAAACCATATATCTAATATTGTCCAAATATTTCTTGAACACTGACAGGGTTGAGGTCATGACCACTTCCCTGAGAACCTTGTTTCAGTGCTTGACAATCCACTTACTGAAGAACTTCTTCCTAATATCCAATCAGAACTTCCTCTGCTGCAGATTTAAGCCATTTTCTCACATCCTATCACCGGATACCAGAGAAGAGATCTGTACCTTCTTCTCTGCCTCTCATGAGGAAGTTGTAGAAAATAGTGAGGTCACTCCACAGTCTTCTCTAAGCTGAATAAAACTCATATCCTCAGCTGCTTCTCATAAGTAATGTCCTCTAGTCCTTTTGCCATCTTTGTCAGAGGCGATCATGATGGAGGGGATAGACTGGCCTGACCTTGGTGACTCTAGCATAGATGGAGATCTCTGTCCTTCCAATTCCAGAGATTCATATCTTCTGGCAAGGACACCCGGGAAGACAAAGTAGACAAGGAGGAGCTTATTCCACTGAGCCAGCCAGAAACTTGTTTCCATTCAACTCTATCCCTCAAGTCCCTATCTCAAATTCATTGTGGGAAAATTTTATGTGTAATCATAACTCATTTCTACAAGATGTAGATAGACACTATTTTTTTTCATGAGTATAAAACTAAACATGCTAAAACCACAAGAGCTTTATCATGAAATAAAAATATTTATTCTGGTGTTTATCATTCTACTACCTGGTTAGAAATTAACTTGTGTAATACATTATTATTTTTAGTGTGTGTATAGCCCATGTATATTCATTGACTATTCATAGGCTCAGAGAATTCAAAGACTCTTTTTTTTTTTTTCATCAAACCTATAAACCTATGAAGAAATACTGCTTTTTATGCCATATCAATATGTCCCTTTAGCTTTATGGATTTTTTTTTTTTAATTTTATTTTATTTTTCTGCAATTCTTTTGTCTATTCCATATGTTTGGGAGGGTTGTTTGTAAATGCTGGATTAAAAATACAAGGTCATCTTCTTTACAAGCAACAAAATTTCAGACTATGTAGGCAAATAGTTAAAACTTTCTTGGAGAAATGTAAAACTCCAGATTTTTTAAGATGTGTCCAGTATTGCACAGTAAAAGTTAAATAAATTGGTAAAGATTACAAGGCTTGGCTGCATAGACCTGAGCTCAGTTTAATCTGAAATGCTGAGTATACATAGAAGTCAATCCTTGTTCTGGTAATCAGCTAAAATCCCTGTTCCACAAAATCTCCTTAAATTCAGTTGTGGTGGCTTCATTTTTACTATGAACTGCTACATGATGGACAGAATGCTAGTGAGGTCCTTCAGTCTGCCATCTCAGTGGAGGTAGTGGATGTAGATCCATGTGACAGCAAAACACAAAGGTTACTGATGTGTTACAAATGATGGAAGCACCTGAGAATGGCCACGTAGGAATTAGGGCTTCTCCCCTGAAAAAAAGTGGTGGGATCAGTAGCCCAAATGAAGGGCATCTACACTAATGCACTCAGCACTGACAACAAACAGAAGCAGCTGGAAGACACTGTGCATCAGAAAACCTATAACATAGTTACCATCACGGAAACATGGTGAGATGACTTGCACAACTGAAGTGCTGAAATGGATGGCTATAAACTCTTCAGAAGGGATGAGCAAGAAAGGAGAGGTAGTGGGGTATCCCTGTACATCAGGAAGTGTCTAGAGCTCAATGATGGTGATGATAGAGTCAAGTGTTTATGGGTAAGAATCATGGGGAAGGCCAGCAAGGCAGATATCATGGTAGGAGTATGTTACAGACCACTCAAACAGCATGAAGATGCAGACAATATATTCTATAAGCATCTAGGAAAAGTCCCACGATTGATAGACCTTGTTCTTATGGGATACTTCCACTTGCCAAATGTCTTCTAGAAATGCACTACAGCCTAGAGGAAATAGGTTAGGAGGCTCCTGGAGTGATGTGACAGGGTGTTCCCCAGCCTGCCCCCAACCTGACCTTTATTTCCTGTGATAATCACCAGTGGTGGCCATAATGGATGTGTCTTGTCGTGATGACTACAACCGGCACAAAGTGGATTTGAAAGAGACAGATAGGTGGTCATGAACAGCAAAGAAATCCAGGAAGGCTGAACATTCTTCAAGAAGGATCAGATGTCCCCATGTGTCAAAAGACAAGCCAGTCAGGAGGGACTGGCCTGGCTGAACAAAGAGCTTTGTCTGGAACTCAGGGGGAAAAAAAAAAAAAAAAAAGAGTTTATGACCTTGGGAAGAAGGGGCATGCAATTCAGGAGGACTACAAAGATATCAAGAGGTTATGCAGAGAGACAATCAGAAGGGCCAAAGCCCAGCTAGAACTTAATCTGGCTTCTGCCATAAAAGACAGTAAAAAACATTTATAAAAATACATTAGCAACAAAAGGAGGGCTAAGGTGAATTGCCATCTTTTATTGGATACAGGGGGAAAGAGTGACAAAAGATGAGGAAAACACTGAGGTACTTAATGCCTTTTTTTGCTTCATCCTTTAACAGAAAGACCAGTTGTTTTCCAGGTACCCAGCCCTGTGAGCTACAAGACGGGGACAGGGAGCAGAATGAAGCCCCTATAATAAAAAAAAAAATAAATATGTGGACAGGATATACAAAAAAGGTGTGGGCAGGTTGGAATGTTTCAGAGGAGGGCCACAAAATTGATGAAGGGACAGGGAACTTTGCCATATGAGGAAAGGCTGAGGGAATTGGGTTTACTCAGCCTTGAGAAGAGAAGGCTTAGGGGAGACCCTACCAGCATGTTCCAGTATTTAAAGGGTGTTTACAATGAAGATGAAGACTCCCTTTTTACAAGGAGTCACATGGAAAAGATGAGGGGTAATGTGTAAAAGTTACTGTTGGGGAGATTCTGGTTTCACACAAGAGGAATATTTTTCACAGTGAGAACAATCAGCCACTAGAATAATCTCCCCAGGGAAGTGGTGGATTCCCCAACATTGGAGATTTTAAGACTGAGATGAACTGAGGGTTCTGGGCCATCTTGTCTAGACTCTGCTTTTTCCAGAAAGTTTGGACCAGATGATCCTTGAGGTTCCTTCCAACCTGGTATTCTGTGATTCTATGATAATCCAAGGGAAAATGGTTAGTGACCTGCTATGCAATTTAGACACACACAAGTCTATGGAACCAGATGGGATCCAACCAAGGGTACTGGGGAAGCTGGCAGAAGTGCTCACCAAGACACTTCCAATCATTTATCAGCAGTCTTGGCTAACTGAGGAGGTCCTAGTTTACTGCAGGAGGGCAAATTACACCGATCTACAAGAAGGCCCAGAAGGAGGATCTGGACAACTACAGGCCTGTCAGTCTGACCTTGGTGTCAGGGAACGTTATGAATCAGATCATCTTGAATGCCATCATGTGGCACATACAGAACAACCAGGTGATCAGGCCCAGTCAGCAGAAAGGCAGGTCCTTCCTGACTAACATGATCTCCTCCATGACAAGGTGACATGCTTAGTGGATGATGGAAAGGCTGTGGAAGTTGTCTGCCTAGACATTAGCATAGCCTTTGACAATTTCCCACAGCATTCTCCTGGAGAAACTGGCTGCTCATGGCTTGGATGGGTGTACTCTTTGCTGTGTTAAAGACTTTCTGGATGGTTGTGTATAAAGATTTTTGGTGAGTGGAGTTCCAACTTCAGCTGGTAGCTGGTAATAAGTGGTGTTTCACAGGAATCATTATTGGAACCAGTTCTGTTTAATATCTTTATCAATTAATCAATTCAGCGCATGCTCAGTAAGTTTTTAGGCAACACCAAGTTGGGCAGGAGTTTTGATCTGCTTGAGGATAAAAAGGCTCTACAGAGGGTGGGATTGATGGGCCAAGGCCAGTTCTATGAAGTTCAGTAAGGTTAGCTTCTGGGTCCTGCACCTGAGTGACAGTAACTCCATGCAATGCTGCAGGCTTGGGGAAGAGTATCTGGAAAGCTGCTGGGCAGAAAAGGATCTGGGAGTGTTGATCAACAGCTGGCTGAATATGATCCATCAGTGTGCCCAGGTGGCCAAGAAGGCCAGTAGCATCGTGGCTTGTGTTGGAAACAGTGTGGTCAGCAGGACTAGGAAATTATTGTCCCCCTGTACTTGGCACTGATAAGGCTGCACCTCAAATACTGTGTTCAGTTTTGAGCCCCCCACTACAGGAAAGATATGTAGGTTCTGGAGTGTGTCCAAAGAAAGTCAGTGAAGCTGGTGAAGGTCTAGAGCACAAGCCTTATAAAAGCAGCTGACGGAACTGAGGGTTTTTTTACCTTGGAGAAAAGGATGCTGAGGGGAAACATTATCACTCTTTACAAGTACCTTAAAAGAGGTTGTAGTCAGGTGGGTGTCAGTATTTTCTCCCACATAACAAGCAATAAAACAATAGGAAAGGGTCTGAAGTTGCACCAGGGGAAGTTTAGATTGGTTATTAGGAAAAATTTCTTCACCGAAAGGGTTGTCAAACATTGGAACAGGCTGCTCAGAAAAGTCATTGAGTCATCATCCCCCTGGAGATATTTAAAAGATGTGTAGATGTAGTGCTTAAAGACATAGTTTAGTGGTGGATTTGGCAGTGCTAATTTAACAGTTGAACTCAATGATCTTTAAACCTAAACTATTCTTTGTTTCTACAAAAGACACTTCTTTAGCTCAACTTTGTTTCCACAGGACTATATGAATTTTTCCCTTTGATGTGCTTTTGCTAAGGGAAATTGCTCCTGTTTGAACTCTATACTTAAAAGACAGTTATAAACTGATAAATTCTAAATGAGTTTGTCAGATGTTTCCATATTTATTTTGTACAAAAGCAACAGAAAACAAGAAATTTAACTTGCCTACCTTATATTGTTTAAAATGGTGTTTGCAGATCTTCATCTTCTAGTGTCTGCTCAATACATTTTAATAATTTCAGAAAATAATACTGGCAATAGAAATTTGTTGGGATTCTAGAGGGCTTTCTGTGAGAGAATGGCCATGTGAGCAATCCTGTGTGAGAACAAGACTGATAAGAGCCTCAGCCGAGCAAGAATGCGATAAGGACGTAACCCTGAATGAGGGGGGAGAAACTCGAGGAGACAAACAACCCCCAGAAGGGGTTGGGACGGAAGAGGAAGTTCCACAAGGCAGGAAGCCTGGCAAGGCTGATGTGGCACCTTTTATCCAATCATAAGAAGGTTTAAAGCGCGAAAAACAGAAAACTGTCCAATCTTGAGGACTTGTACTTCATGTTACTCACATGTGAGGGAGAACATTATAAAAGGGCTTTCTTAGTTGTAATAAACGGGCATCGCTTGATGACACTGGTCGTGTGCGTTCTTGGCTCTCCCGCAGTAATTCTGTGGCTATTCATTCCAATATCAGTGTTCTGTTTTGTTTGTTGTTGGTTTTTTTTTTGTGTGTGTTTTTTTGTTTGTTTTTTGGGTTTTTTTGTTTTTTGTTTTTTCTCCATAATAATATATATATATATATATATATATATATATAAAATAATGTGCTTTCTGTAGCTTTTCAGTTAGCTTTCCCTTCCAATCCCTTTCCTCATACACACTGTTAAGAAGGCCTGGACCAAAACAAGTTTTCATTCTTTTAAAACACAAACACTTCATTTAATTGAATTTTTTTTTTTTATTTCTCTCTCCCCATCTCCATCACACTTCTCTGAAGTCCAGAAATATCTCAAATAATACAAATAAACAAAAGGAACCATTCCATCATAATGTACACTTATTATCTCCTAGGCTGCTTTTTATATGATCCACTTTTTTATTTTACCCAAGTCTTTAGATATCCACTTATGGTTTAAATACTTCTTATTAACTTATTTTAGTAATTTATTTCTTGTTTTATATCATAATGACCTTCCTGTTACTCTTTCCTGACTCAAGAGATCTTGGTTCCTCTCAACATATTTGAATTTGGTAGGGAGACATTGTGGTAATTTTCCAGAAGTGCTACATGGATTAACACTTGTTAGAAAAACAAAAGCAAAAACAAAAACAAAGACAAAACATCCCCCCCAAAACAAAACAAAACAAAACAAAACAAAACACAGTGAGCAGCAATGAAAATCAAGTAAGAAAATCTAATGGTGGGATCTGATGTGTGCACTCATACACTACTCTGGTTTAGTGGTTTAGTCAATGTTTCCTGATGACACATATTTCCTTAAAGCTAGTATAGATTATTTTTATGTATTTACTTATGTTTGACAAGAAGAATGCAGAATCTTTACTCTTTCGTGACACTTGCTACTGGTGCTCACCTTGCCAGGCAGAAAACTGGTTTGAGTACTATGTTTTTGTTTTCTTTCTTAAGATTAAATCTTAAGATTAAAAAGCAAATAATTAATTCATCCTGAAATTAATCATGTAGTACATCAGCTATGCCATCAGTCAGTTATTTGAACTACAACACTGGCATAATTTAATGCTTGTCCAGAAGTGTTATTTTTAAAGGGCATGTCTTCAAGAGCAAGACCCATGTATTTTCCAAATCCAAAAAAAGACAGTTTTTCTTTTTCACTGTCTGAAATCTGTGTTTATATAATTTTTCATCTTCTCAACAGGAAGTCAGAATTCATTTGAGGTTGAGTCAGATTCCGTTACATATATATGAATTTTTTATATATATATATATATATATACATATATATATGAAATCAGGTTGACATAGTGCTGAGGGATAAGGTGTAGTTGGGAACTGTCAGTGTGCGGTAAATGGTTGGACTGGATGATCCTCAAAGTCTTTTCCAACCTTGACGATTCTGTGATTCTGTGTATTATAAATCTCAAACACCTCCATACTACTTCTTCACATTTTTTTTTTTTTTTTTTTTCTCTGAAGATGAAAATGGTACATTTGTACCTGTTTTGCAATACAGATTACTATATTAAACAAAAAGTGACAAGACTGGACTGACCTAGTCTTTGGAGTCAGGTTTGTAGGCTTCACTCCATTAGCAACTTGGAGAAAAACCCACAAAAGTTACATTTTGATATAATTAACCCACTACAGGGTTTAATGTCAAAACATAGAAGAAAAATAAAGAGTAATTTAAAAAAGATTTAGTAAGTACATTTTAGTATTTGTCCTTAAAATAAATATTTACATTCTTTCTGACTACAATAATTCATTTTCCATAACCTTATTCTGGCAGTAAATCTACTTAGAATGTATTAGATTCGAATGATATCCGAAACTTAGATGACATCATTAGCATTAAAACATGCAGCCTGTTTTCTTCCTATATTTATTTCAAAAAAAAAAAAAAAAAAAAAAAAAAAGGAATGTGACTCATGCAGATTATTTTCTGTCTCACCTAAACACATGTAATTACAGCACAGCATTTGTAGGCTTCCATTACAGTCAAGTGAGATATACTATCATGGAAAGGTTTTCTTCTGCAAATTGCTGCAGCAGTATGACTTTATTTTGTCACTTATTTCCAACTGTATAAATGCTGATTGTTCTGCCTTTGATCTCTTAAACATGTTACAAAAATTTTTTCAAACAAAGAGCGGGGATTTGGGGGTCTTTGCAGTTACAGTTCTGGGAAATGTAGGTCATGCAACAGAAATGTTAATTAGATGGGGGACTACAAAAACATTTTGAGCTCTTTAACTCTTGTCATAGCCATCTATTATAGAAGGAACAAGTTGATTTTAATATTTGTTGAATTAAAAAATATTGCAGCAAGCTAACCTTGGGCCCTCATTTCCATAATTGGCTCTTACATGCTGTGTATTATTTGACATATTCGATTACTTTTCCTTTTTTTTTTTTAAAAAGAAAAAAAAAAAGCAGCATCTAACGTAGCCTGCATATTTACATTTCACTTCTTATCATGCCTTTCTTCAAGTAGTCAGACTATGGTGAAATTTATCCTTTTCATAACCAAGATTTCACTCATGTATGTAGTCCATAAAGTTATTTAAAGGGAGAAAGAAAGAGACATCAGGTTTTAGGTGTTATTTATTGTCCTTGAAAAATAAACAAGACACTCAATTAGTGTTTAGTAAGAATTATATTTAACTGCTTACCTTGCTGTTATAGATAAAAAAAGTTATGATTTTGTGAAACCACTTCATTTCAAGGGAGAGGTAGTGTAAGTGTATCTCACAACTGATACTACACAGGGATGAAATTCTGTTCTCTTTCATTAGCAACTTCAGTCAATAGGTCCAAGAAAGTAGCTCTGTGTGCCCATGGCCTTTCAAGACAATAATAAAAGGGCCAAAATGCAAGGGCCAGTATTATTTTAGGTCACTACATGACTATTTTTTGGTACTGCTGAAATGTCCAGTTGACCTCTTAGGCAAAAGGATACTTTGATGAGGTGATACTGTCTTCTGGAATGTAAAAGTGCTTGATTGACTGCATCACGTAGAAGGAGAAATCAGAGTTTCCTATCTATGTTTCAAATCATCATCTTGGAAAATATGGTGGATGTTTAGATCCTGTTGCAACTATTTCTATGTTTTGACATAATGATTTATTGGCTGTATATACTTGTTCTAATAGATACCTGTTTTTTAACAGCATAGTCATGAACAATACAAAAAAGGCAAGAGGGTTGTTCTGTTAAATTGATCCAAGTATCTTATTTTCAATTTTTCCAATTATCCAAAAATATATATTAACTGTGATTATATGTCAGGAGTGTCCATTTATGTCTACACCTAGATGAGAATTGTGTGATTAGAATAGCTTAAAATTTGGAACGGGATTAAGTGAGGCTGGAGCCCATTTGGAAACAAAGGTGGGGGGACACCAGAAAAATAAACCAGCATGAAATAAAGACATAAGAAATAGAGGAAAATATGTTCAGACTGAAAGATGTATCTGTCCTAATTTATACCGAGGCCTGGCACAGCATTTAGAGCAAGTTCAGGATGACAGGGCATTTGGATACTCTTCTGGTCAACCTGGTTAACAATCTGTCCTGGTTCAGCTAGGATTGGGTTAAGTTTCTGCAGCAGGGAGGGGGAAGGGATCTCCAGCCGGGTTATTCATACCATGCTGATGTCAGGTCCGGCTCCGGTGTGGCAGTGTGGGAAGCTTTCCTTCGTGGCTTTGGTCATGGGGAGCACGCACGGCGGGCTGGTTGTGTTCATTGCGGTATTTCTCTGTATATCTTTTTTGACTTGTTTACTGTTATTACTTACTGTTTGTTGTTGTTAATATCGCTATTGTTGTTGTTCAGATTGTTTATTACACTGTTTTATTAAATTTCTTCTTACTTTATCCCAGGGTTTGCGCCCTACTTGTGTCCGAGGGTGGGGGAGGGACAATGGCAACATGGTCTCCGGTCCTGGCAGGGCTTAACACTATCACACAATCCTGTCCAGTTTTTTTAAGTTTCACCCAAGCCATCATCTCCATAATTTCTTTATGGAAGCTAGCAAATAGCATACAGACTATACAATGACTTTCAGAAGTAAAATTACCCCTGAAGTGTGGACAACTAACTTTGGTTGATGAAATGAATGTCCCTTCCAGGGTGAGTTTCAATAGGGGTTAGGTTTAGGGTGAAGAATTGAAGAATATTTATTCAAATGTGATCTCAATAGAGATTTTCTATTACTTCTACTGATGTTCATAAAAAAAATGTAACACCTATAAATTTAACACCTCTCAGTCCTGATATAGGTGCTCTCTTGATTTAGGTGTTCCCTTATAATGTCATTTTGCATGTTCTTTGACATCTGGGATATCCGCTTAGGCCTGACAGATACAATGTGACTTTTGGAAGTCAAGTTGGTACCCAATAATCTGAGATGGTTAAATCAAATCTTAGATTTAGACATCTTCATTTATATGTCTAAAATATGAAGAATCCTCCACATCAAGACCAATCACAGGATCATAGATTCACAGAATGGGTGAGGTTGGAAGAGACCTCTAAATGTCATCTGGTCCAATTCCCTTGCTGAGGAAGGGCTGCCTAGAGCCAGTTTCCCAGGACCGTGAGTATCTCTAAGGAGGGAGACTATAAACTCCCTGGGCAGCCTGTGTTAGGGCTCGCTTATCCTCACAGTAAAAATGTGTTTCAAATGAAACCTCCTGTGTTTCAGTTTGATCCTATTGCCTCTGATCCTCTCACTAGGCACCACAGAAAAAAAACAAACCTGGCTTCATCCTCTTTGTACCATCTCTTGAGGTATTTATATACATTGATAAGTTCCTGATGAGCCTTCTCTAGACTGCACAGTCCCAGATCTCTTAGCCTTTCCTCATATGATGGGTGCTCCAATCCTTTAATTGTCCTTGTGGCCCTTCAGCGAACTCTTGCCAGCACTTCCATGTCTCTCTTGTACTGAGGAGCCCAGAACTGGACACAGCACTCCAGATGTGACATCATCAGTGCTGAATAAAGGGGAAGGATCAGCTCCCTCAACCTGCTGGCAGTAATTTGCCTAATGCCACTGAGGATACCATTTGCCTTCTTTACAGCAAGAGCACATTGTTGTGTCCTGTTCAATTTGATGTGCAGTAGCACCTCCAGATTCTTTATTACAAAGCTGCTTTCCAGCTGGTTGCCCCCCAGCATGTATTGGTGTCTGGTGTTGTTCTTCCCCAGGTGCAGGACTTTGCACTTCCCCTTGTTGAACTTCGTAAGATTCCCATCAGCCCATTTCTCCAGCCTGTTGAGGCCCCTCTGGATGACAGTATGACCTAGTCATATGAGCCACTCCTCCCCGTTTTGTTTAATAAGCAAACTCAATAAGGGTATACTCAGCCCTACCATCCAAATCATTAATGAAGCTGTTGAAAAGGACCGGACCCACTGTTGATCCCTGGGGTGCAGCACTACTTACTGACCTCCAACTAGGCTTTGCACTGCTGATCACTAGCCTCCAAGTCCAACCATTCAGTCTGTTTTCAGTCCCTCTTACTATCTGCTCATACAGACAATACTTCAAAAGCTTCTCTATGAAGATCTTATGGGAGACAGTGTCACAGGCCTTACTGAAGTCTAGGTAGACAATATCCACTGCTTTCCCTTCATCTGACAGGACAGTCATTTAATCATAGAAGTCTAACAGGTGGGTCAAGCATGACTTCACTTTGCTGAATCTATGGTGAGTATTTCTGGTTACTTTCTTGTCCTTCCTATGCCAGAAAATGGTTTCTAAGATTAGCTGCACCAACACATTACCAGAGATCAAGGTGAGGTTGATCAACCTCTAATTCCAACTCTAATTTGGTCCTATTTCTTGCCTTCCTTGAAGATAGTGGTAACATTTTCCTCCCTCTAGTTTTTGGGTACTTCTTCCAGTTGCTGTGATTGACTGAAAATTACTGAGAGTGGCCTCACAATGACATCTATCGGCTCCCTCAACACTCATCATGGGCACATCCCATTAGGGACCATGGATTTATGCATTTCCAGTTTGCTTAAGTATTTTCCTATCTGACCTTCTACCAAGAGTACATCTTCCTTGCTCCCACCTTTCGTCCTGGTCTCTGGGGCCTGGGATTCCTGAAGATTGGTCTTGCAAGTAACGACTGAAGCAAAGAAAACATTCAGCACTTCAACCTTTTCCATGTCCTGTGTAACCAGGTCCCCTGTCTCATTGATCATTTAGCCCACATTTTTTCCTAGTGTTTCTTTTGTTGCCTATCTACTTAGAATAACCTTTCTTCTTGTCTGGATAGATTCAACTGTATTTGGGCTTTAGCTTTCCTCACTTACTCCCTGGATGATCAGACAAAGTTTCTGCATTCCTCTCAGGTTATACATCCTTTCTTCCACCTTCTGTATGATTCCTTTTATGTTTGAGTTTGGCTAGGAGCTCCTCATTCATTCATACAGGCCTCTTGGCACTTTTGTCTGACTTCATATTCATTTGGTTGGAGTTGCAGGATGTGATCCTTGAATATTAACCAGCTTTCTTGGACTCCTCTTCCCTCCAGAGCCTTATCCAGTGGAACCCTTTCAAGCAGAGTCTTCCATATTTGAAGAGGCCAAAGTCTGCTCTCCTGAAATCCAAGGTTGTGAGCTTACATTTCACTCTCGTCCTTGTCCTTAGGATCCTGAACTCCACCATTTATGGACATTGTAACAAAGACTACGTTTGATCTTCACATTCCCAATGATGCCTCCTTGCTGGTGAGTATGAGATCATCTCTTCATTACTCCTCTATCACTTGGAGTAGAAAGTTATCATCAATGCACTCCAGAAACATCCACGATTGCTTATGTCTTGCTGTGTTGATCTTTTGATTTAGGTCTCAGCCTGTAATTTTTTAACATCACTGACCAATATGTATCTAGACCTTCTTCTTCTATCCATATGCACCCTGTGACAGACTGAATTCATTCCAGTAGCATTCCTAAAAAGACACTACATAAATAGATGGGTTTTAGCATGCAATGTTCTTTCATGTTTATTGTGCCTTATATTACCTATTTATTTTTTAAAAAGACCACCATTAACAACAAACATTTACCATCCAACATCTGAAATCAGACTAGGAGCATTTTATCTCTCTTCTGCCACGATACTGTGAAAACTTGTGTGGTTTTTCGTACCAACTGGTGGAAAATGAAGTATTTTGTTTTTATAGAAAAAGCAAATAGTACTGGCAATTTGTACTCTATATAGTAATGAAACATTCCCTCTTACAATGTGAAATATGATCTGTGTCACCACTTTACAGTCAGTTTCAGCTCCACTCTTCAGAAGCCCTAGAGAGCAAATGTAGGAGTACCACATAAAACTTTCTATTTCAAAAGCAACACAACATCCTTCAGTCTGCTCTCAAAGTATGATATTAATGCTATATTTCTTATTAGCTGAATGAAAGTTGTTTCTGATGACTAGCAGGATATTAATGAAAAACACAGGACTGCATAGTCATTTATGAAATAGAATGAGATCAGCTAATTATTCTGAATGTCTCATGAGTGTGTGTATGTTTTAATCTATTATAATAGCAGTAGTAATATTTGTAATAATGTTAATTGTTATTAATAACAATAACAACATAGCAAATAACTGTGAAGATAAAGTACATTGGATCTTGATTGAGTAAAAGATTGTCTATCAGCTTTAGAAATAAATAAAATTCTACAGGACTCTTTGGAAAACCACTGCTTGTATCTGACCGATAACTGTCAGTAATGATTTTACAATCGCTTCAACCTAGAATAATTAAGATAATTTCACAGAATCACAGAATCATCTAGCTTGGAAAAGACCTTGAAGATCATCCAGTCCAACCATTAAAATAACACTGACAGTTCCCAACTACACCATATCCCTCAGCGCTATGTCATCCTGACTCTTAAACACCTCCAGGGATGGGGACTCCACCACCTTCCTGGGCAGCCCATTCCAACACCTAACAACCAGTTCTGTAAAGAAATGGTTCCTAACATCTAGTCTAAACCTTCCCTGGTATAATTTGAGGCCATTACCTCTTGTCCTGTTGCTTATTACTTGGTTAAAGAGACTCATCCCCAGCTCTCTGCAACCTCCTTTCAGGCAGCTGTAGAGGGCGATGAGGTCTCCCCTCAGCCTCCTCTTCTCCAGACTAAACACCCCCAGTTCCCTCAGCCGCTCCCCGTACGACCTGTGCTCCAGACCCTGCACCAGCTCCGTTGCCCTTCTCTGGACACGCTCGAGTCATTCAATGTCCTTTTTGTAGTGAGGGGCCCAAAACTGAACACAGGAATCGAGGGGCGGCCTCACCAGTGCCGAGGACAGGGGTAAGATCCCTTCCCTGTCCCTGCTGGCCACGCGATTGCTGACACAAGCCAGGATGCCATTGGCCTTCTTGGCCACCTGGGCACACTGCTGGCTCCTGTTCAGCCAGCTGTCAATCAGCACCCCCAGGTCCCTCTCTGACTGGCAGCTCTCCAGCCACTCCTCCCCAAGCCTGTAGCGCTGCTGGGGGTTGTTGTGGCCCAAGGGCAGCCCCCGGCATTTGGCCTGATTGAAACTCCTCCAGTTGGCCTCAGCCCATGGCTCCAGCCTGTCCAGGTCTCTCTGCAGAGCCTCCCTACCCTCGAGCACATCAACACTCCCACCCAACTTGGGGTCATCTGCAAACTGACTGAGGGTGCACTCGATCCCCTCGTCTAGATCATCAATAAAGATGTTAAACAGGAGTGGCCCCAACACCGAGTCCTGGGGGACACCACTCGTGACTGGCCACCAACTGGATTTAACTTTGTTCACCACAACTCTTTGGACCCAGCCATCCAGCTAAATTTTTACCAAGCAAAGTGTGTGCCCACCCAAGCCACGAGCAGCCAATTTTGCCAGGAGAATGCTGTGGGAAACGGTGTCAAAGGCCTTACTGAAGTCAAGGTAAACAACATGCATAGCCTTTCCCTCATGCTATAAGCAGGTCGCCCTGTTGTAGAAGGAGATCAGGTTTGTCAGGCAGGACCTGCCTTTCATTAACCCATGCTTGCTGGGTCTGATCCCCTGATTGTCCTTTATATGACTTTTAATGGCACTTGAGATTACCTGCTCCATGACCTTCCCTGGAACCGAGGTCAGACTGACAGGTCTATAGTTTCCTGGATTGTCCTTTCTGCCTGTCTTGTAGATGGGTGTCACATTTGTCACCCTCCAGTCCAGTGGGACCTCCCCAGTTAGCCATGATTTCAGGTAAATCATGGACAACAGCTTGGCGAGCACATCTGCTAACTCCCTCAGCACCCTTGGGTGTAACCCATCCTGTCCCACAGACTTGTGTGCATCCAAGTGGTGCAGCAGGTCTCTGACCACCTCCTCTTCCACTGTGCTGACCTCAATCTGCTTCCCCTCCCCATCTCCCAGCTCCTGAGGCTGGGTGTCCAGGGAACAGCCAGTTCCACTGCTACAGACTGAGGCAAAGTAGGCGTTGAGCACCTCAGCCTTTTCCTCATCCATAGTTAATTTTTTTCCCTCTGCATCCAGTCAAGGAGAGAGATTTTTCCCTAATCTTCCTTTTGTTGTTAATGAATTTATAGAAACCTTTTTTTATTATCCTTAACAGCTGTAGCCAAGTTGAGCTCTATCTGTGCTTTGGCTCTCCTAATGTTCTGCCTGCATAAATTCACTACATCTTTATAGTCTTCATGAGCGACCTGGCCCCTCTTCCAAAGGCAATGATTCTCCTTTTGTTCTTGAGATCCAGTCATTTGTTGCAACCAGTGATAAGTAATTTATCCTGAAGACTACATATGTTCTTCTTTCCAACTCTACATATATTGCTTCTTGGAACATGGCAGTCAAGAAGAAAATACTCATGATGAAGAAGGATGGTAACCTTTCCTGAAGCATATCAGGTTTACATTCTCTTACGGTTTTGTGACTGTAGGCTCGAGTACCAGATACATACTAGTAAAAAATATGTGCACTTTTAATTGAAATATTAGCTTTTATGCAATTAGGAAAAAAAAAAAAAAAGTTTTCAAGATATAGAGTGTGAATACTAAAATTTAAAATTAAAAAAAAAAAAGAAGTAATCAGCAGATTTTATTTTGGGGTGGTTCAGCTATGAGATAACCAACCCTAGGCAGTAGTTTGCTACATGTCAAAATCACATATACCATTTATATTTGGTTACACAAACTTGTAATTGCTTATACATTTTTTTTTTTTTAATGAACTAGACAGTAAATTTAATTCTGCTTGGAGGTGGAAAAGGTAGCATCAGGAAAACTGTCAATCACTCTGCTCCTTCCTCACAGGTTTGCTTATTTATTTATATGCTAAAAAACCCAGAGTTTTGATTTAGAATTCCAGCATTCATGCAATAATATAATCTTCTAAAGAATGATAAATGAGACTAGATCTACTTTCTGGTAGAGTGGTATAAATCTGAAATATCTAGCTTAAATCTACAGAGAATATAATTTATTCCTGAAATTGTAATGTAAACTTAAAAATTTGCTAAGAACTATATGGCATATTTTGTGCCCCATTCTTTATTTGCATTCCTGGAATTATCTTTGGAGATTACCGCTGTAGTAATTGTGTGTCAAACACAGGAGTTTGTAAGTGTCTTGGACCAGTGATTTCCAAGACAGAATATCTACATATAGGCAGAAAGAATTTTAAACACATCATTTATTTACTTGTTTATTTTAATCTTTCTCTTTTTTATTTTTTTCCCAGTTTAAGTGAGATCACTCCTTGAGGGCATAAGGACATGTGCATTCTACCAGAAAACCTGAATACTATGAGAAAAGGGGCACTGTTTAAGTCCAGTAAAGCCTTATCTTTATTATACCGTCTTTGTTTCCTCTTAAGACATAGTGTATATTCGGGGGGGGGGGGCAGGGGAGCGGGCTTGAAGCTCTGGTCAGTATTCTTCCACTAATATCACCAGAACAGCAAGAAAGAAAATCTATTTTGCTTATTAATTGTACTATCCACCTTGTTATTCAGTTGCCACATATTACTGACTACTTGTCTGTTTTGACCCTTGTGTTAAGTGTTTTTCTTCTTCACAGTAAAAAAAGCAATCCCTCACACTATCTAATCAATTTAATGAGTTGAAAATTAAGCTCATTTAGGTAATTCCTTTACGGTTACATACTTTACTATAACATAAAAAACAAGTGGCCTTTCAGTACTTAAAGGTGGCCTACAGAAAAGATGAAGAGATTTTTTTTATAAGGGAGTGCAGTGATTGGATGAGGGGTAATGGTTTTAAACTGAAAGAGGATATGTTTAGATCAGATGTAAGGAAGAAATTGTTTACTGTGAGGGTGGTGAGACACTAGAACAGGTTGCCCAGAGAAGCTGTGGCTGCCCCCTCCCTGGCAGTGTTCAAGGCCAGGTTGGAGGGGGCTTTGAGCAACCTGGGCTAGTGGAAGGTGTCCCTGCTCATGGCAGAGGGGCTGGAAGAAGATGATCTTTAAGGTCCCTTCCAACCCAAACCATTCTATGATTTGGTGATCTCCTTAGATATTGGCATGTATAAGGAAACACAGAGGTAAAAGGTTGCATCACAGGCCAGTCATGGAGCTATGGTATCTTCCTTTCCCTGCATTAAAAGTATACCCATAAACACATGTTCTTTCAAGTGCCTGAATTGTCCATTTGTGAGACATGTCCCTGAAATGGTGAATGAAACGTAGAAGAATCTATTCCACTAAATGTCATACTACAAGCAACAAACTGATATGTATTTTCCCTTAGTTTCCAAGGACAATTTATGCATTACAATAGATCAGTAGGGCAGTTCACAACCTGTAGCAAGCTATTTAAGAGTACTGCATTTATCTACTAAGAAATTTTAAAATATATCTTGTTCTTTTGGGATAGCTCCCATTGATATAACTAAAATGACTACTGTAGTTAATTTGTGCAATTTACCCACTGGTTGTTGCTCATATGACACTGAAACTTTTAGACTGGAATTCAGTTCCTACACAGTAGGAGTCTAAAATACAGCTATCTAAGCAATGTCTAAGCTCTCCTTATGGTTTTGCTAAGAACTAATCAATGCAGTCATCAGAATTTAGAGAACTATTCAGTTTTATGTGAAATGCAAAGACTTCCTGGTAACGTAGCTCTCAAGACTTCAGTAACTAGGATCTACTAGGAAACCATGGAAAATATACCTGCTCAGGTTAACCTGAAGTTTTATCTTTTTCAAATTAGACTTGAAATTTACATCTTCTGTGCATTCATTCTACTTAGGTAGGATTTGTAAGTAGATCAAGTATACCAGCTTTCTTAAAACTTAAAAAATCTCACCCATTGTTTGACTGAGAAACCAGTTAGTAGAGCACCTAAGAGAAAACTGAATAACAAAAATGTTCATTCAAATGATGAGCAAGATTTTCAAAAACATTTAGCCCAGGGTCTAGCTCTGTTCCTATCAAATTCTGGTTTATATATGTGCACGTTCTTGCAGAAAAATATTTCTAAGCAGCAGCACCCTTGTAGAAAAGTTGAAATGTGTCCTTTGACATTTTTAATAGTAATTTTTAAAAAGTCTCAATTCAATTTGTATGAGAGCACTGTTTTCAGCTAAAAATACACATACAGTTTGAATTTTAATATTAGAAACTTAAGCAGTTATACCATCATCCCTGTTTCTTTTCTTTTGACAGCATATGCCTATATTTTATTTGCTGGAACTTTACATCTGCATCCAACAGAAACAAATATGCATACCAAATAAATAGTAACATAAGCAGTGAAGAATGCTGCTTAATGAAAAATGAGGAATGAAAACATGGTAAGAGCTTTTTAAACCTGTTTTGACTTACTAAAACTGAAAAATATATCTTCTAGATTGCATTGCAAGCAGATTTACCTACATAATTTCTGACAGAGAGCTGAGAAAATTTTAATTAATATTCACAATTTTCTTTCAGGACAACATAAATTAATATTTCCAGTTGTGGCGGTTTGAACTCAGGCGGCAGCCAGACACCCTTCACCTCCCCCTCCCCCCTCTGGTAAGATAGGGGAGGCACAAAAGAAGAGAATTCGTGGGCTGAGTAAAAAGAAATAACTTACTAAATATAACAAGATAGCAACAGTAACAATAGTGAGTTCAAAAAGAAAACTGGTAAAATTCAGCAGTGGCTTACCGAGTGCGGCGACCACCCCCCACAGCAACACTGACTGATGAGCAGACAGTTGTGTCCCCAGAGAGAGGAGCCCGAGAGCTACCCCCACCCACCTGGGCATGACATCACAGGGTATGAAATACCCCAATGAAAATTAAATCCATCTCGGTCAAAACCAGGACATCAGTACTCTGAAAAGTAGTGTAATTATATTGTTTGATCATATTAGTTTAGGAAACATTAAGTTACACTGGTTTAGTACTGAAAATAACTCACTGTAAACATCCAGCTATGGCCTCTATTACCTTCTGTGTAAATCATGTCTTTCTTGGGGATGTTGATGGATGACTCTCTGTTGGAACACTTTTCCATGCCTGCTTGAAATACACTGTATTTGAACACATTATAGCCTCCTTCCAGGCCATAAGTACCTAGCACTCTGTGAAAAGTGAATACATCTTTCCAACTGTTATTTGGCTCCAATATGAAGAAATTACTGTCAAGGTTAATTATCCCAATCAAAACCAGTTCTCACCTGAAGGCTTTCCAAAATATTTTTGAAGTACCAGAGAGATTAATTTGCCAGACAAACTCTGTGATATGCATATGGATGTGTTAGTATAGAATTCATCATGTACTTTGGTTCCTAAATTTTGTTTTGAATGTAAAAACTAAGGCATACATTTTCAGCATTTGGAGTTAGATATGAAAGCTTAACAACAATATGAAACTTGTGTCAAAAAGACCTAAGGTGCCATAATAAAAACACTTCTGAAAACATTCTATTAAACCTAAACTGACAACCACTTTCTCAAGAAGTTTCTTTTTATGTACTTGCTGTTGTCATTACCTGTTACTTATCAGCTGGATAATATATTGCCTGGTTCCATCCATTACCTTTCTCTAATTTGATCATTTCAGAATTTTATTAAAATGCAGACAAGAGTACAATCAAACTCTTATGCTATATAAAGCCAAAATGGGTTCACAGTATGATTTTACAAAAAATGGCATTTTTCCCTAAGATTTCCAAGCCCATCAAACAACACCCTTAGAAAAAGATTATTGGAACAAAAAGTTGCACTACAGTTTATGTTGCTCCTACAAACAAATTTAAACATTTCAAAATTTTCCCTACCTTATTATGAAGAACATTTCTAACATTACAATTAAATTTTTGCCTCTGGTATTCCTTTACTTCAAATGCCAAAATTAAGTTTTGAATCATCTTAATAAATTATAAATACATTCAAAATATATGTTGGATATGACAGTTCTAAATTGATCTCATATTTTTAGCTGTCATAAATTTGGCTGTAGTGATGTCTCAATCCTAACGCTAAGGATTCCCCCAAAATTGAAATGAAATGTGTTAAAGTTCAGTCGACTGCAAAGGACAATCTGAATTGAGCATTGCATGAGCATCAGGGTGGAAATGAGTTGCATTAAACACAATGTAAATATGTGGGTGCTGACATGTACACAGATGCCTCAACAGTTCTGAATTGCACTCACAGTTCAAACAAATAGGATACAAAGGATATAAACTCAGCAGTGCAGCCAGTTGTAAATTACGAAGTTCATTGTGTGGCAGCCTATAAGATGTAATGAGGAGTTGTATTTTCTCAAATGCTAAGTTCTCCAAAGGAATAATAAGAAGAGACTGTATAATTCATTTTCACGAATAAAAACTTTCATCACTTCTCCCAACTTCTGCTACTGAACAGAGATTGTTATGATTTTGTGACACTTACTAAGCACATTGGTTATTGGATTGAGCACACACAATCCTTTAATTCACAGTGATGGTATTTTTTGTTTGAAGAGGAGATGACCTAACGTTTCTTTGATTTCACCTTGTCATCACCTCTCACTGAGATCAGTGGATTCCATCTGAACACACAAGTAATGGAGAATGTGATAGGTTTATGAAAATATTGTCTGGAGGATTGTGCTTCATTTTAACATGAATTTGATCAAATTATTTTCAATGCAGTCAGTATGGACCACTGAACAAAAGCAAATTGCTGGGTAAGGAGAAAGGGAAATGAGCACAAGGGAAAAAGGGAAGAAGAGAGACCTGAAAGGACATTAGTCTTTCTGTGCTTCATTGCTCACTGACCTCAGAAGCCACAACTTTTCTTCTATCACTTTCAATAATTAAATTTCTGTAGCCATTCCTTTCTAAAACCTGCTTCCAGATAATTCTGAGAACGTATTACTCCAGCTAGACTTTCCAAGCTTTGTCTCAGAACAAGTAAGACATTAAAAAAGGGTTTATTTGATCAACTTACAAATTGAGACTTTTCAACTGATGTTGTAACAGGATTTTTTGTTTATGAAATAAAACAGTAAAAAAAAAAATAAATAAATCAACTTATATAAGCTATGTCTGAAAATTAGGTTAATTTTATAGCAAATCTTAAATATTGAACTCCTATGTTGAAAGTAGATCCAATTATTCTGGCTATTTCCTTTCCAGGAAAACTAAGTTAGAGCCCTAATCAGAACTTCCTCTCTTTTCATCTGCTTTGAATGTTGTCTGCTCCTTGTAGCACCAGTAGGTCCTCTAAATAAAATAACAACAACCTTGACAGTAACAATAACAATATTTAAAATTGAGGGTTAACTTCAGCTAATCCCCACACAGACACTTGTTCACTCCCTACCAGTAGAGTGGGGAAGAGAATTGCAAAGGTAAAAGTGAGGAAAATCATGGCTTGAGATAAAGAAAATTTAATAAGAAGAAGCTGTATTTGCAAGCAAAGCAAAACAAAGAATTCATTCAGTACTTCACAACAGTGGGCAAGAGTTCAGCCGTCTCCAGGAAAGCAGGGCTGCATTACATGTAATGGTTACTTGGGAAGACAAATGCCACAACTCCGAATGTCCCCCGTTCCTCCTTTCCTCATTTTTTTTTTTTGCTGAGCATGATATCATATGGTATAGAATATCCTTTTCACCAGCTGGGGTAATTTTTTATTATCATATTGCAATTTCAAAGTGTGAAAATGATCTTCACAATACTTTCCCAGGTGGTGCATTATCTTAATTTTGCAGATGTAGAAACACTAAACTGATACAAATTAAGTTTATCTGGAAGCAAAAACAACAGATTAAAAAAAAAAAAAAAGAAGACAAAATATAGTTCTCATAAGTATTTCATTTGACAGTAGATGAACCCAGGAACAAAGGATATATAATTCCAGATTTACTGAGGTTTTGTTACTTTTCACATCTGTTCAGATGTCCTGTAGTGTGAATGATTATTCTTCAAATCATGTCCCACTGAGAAAATTTTCTGTAAAAGGCTGTTTCTTTTGAATGATGACTTTTACAGATAACCAGTCTAAACTGGATAAACAACCAAGTGCTGCACTAGTGAACTAGTTCTACCTCCTATGAGACCTATATAATATTCTGTGTTGGACTATATCAATGGTCACATCTCTAGGGTCTTACATGGTATAATACTAACTGAATCCTAGGAAATAATATTTGTTTACATTTTATCAGATGTCTGCTGCCTTATCAATGTGCCCGTATTTATGTTCCTTAATGTTTGCTTAAGTGGTTACCCATCTTGCTTTTATTGGAGATCAAGGACAAACATGCAAAAATCTTTACTACTCAATATTTATTCTCCTTTGAATATTTCCAGTCATTCAGTCAAAGGGAAAGGCAACATGCCCATAAATACTGACTAGTGGATTATAAAGTAAGCTTTTTCCATTATTCTGTGTATGGAAAATCACTCAGGAATATTACTCAGTGAATATTCAGGCTTACAGAAATAAGTTCATTTGTAAAAAAAGTCAGGAAAGCCAAAAGCAGGCTAAGATTCGGAGATAATTTATTTGGAGTCAACCTACTGTATTTCTCTGCTTCCTGCAAGATGACTTCAGTTCACACCAAACTCAATATAGAGGATCACAGCCTTAGGGTATAATTTGAAGACATGCAATTGTAGTCCTGTCTGCAGGATCATTATTTATGGGTGAAGATATACAAGGACTAAAGAATGCAGATTGACTGTAAATTCTTAGAGAAGACATTATGACAGAATGGTTTGGGTTTTTTTTCAACTAAGCAAGTTGATATTATAGTTACCCATAAGACAATCAAATACTGTACATTCACATACGAAACTATTTCTCTATGCAAGTCAAAGGATAGGTAAGGCCTAATGTCCCCATCAAATTAAATTTAGATTATACTAGCAACAAGGGCTGATGATGATACTCCAAAAACTGAAAAAAAACCCAAACCAAAACAAACAACCAAAAAATCTAGCAATTTAATAATTTCTACTTCAATATGAAATACCCAGAATATCTGTTGCAATTTAACAAACTGAAGATTTTATACTAAAAGATTAAAAGATAGTAAACCAATGGCTATGGTCTAATTTTTAGCAAATAAGTATTCAGGGGACGATTCTACAGAAGTTTTATGTCATTAATTAGCATCTCAGGATTAAATTATATAGCTTCTCATTACCTCATCTAAAAATAAATTTCTGGTTTGAAAGGTAATCCTATATAGAACAGCGTCTTAGATTTCCATTTTGATTTTAAAAGAAGGATTTCTGCTAAATTTGGACTTTTTACAAGTCACAAAATTGGACCTGCATAAATGCAAAATTTCCCTTAAAACACAGCAGAACATAAAAAAAAAAAAAAAATAAACCAAAAACAAAAACAAAACACACACACAGAACTTTAAATAAATAATATTATAAACTGCTTTAAAACAAGAGTTCACTACAAATTTAGAAGTGATAGCAAATCTAAAATTACCTACAGTGAAAATATAGTCTTCTGTTGAAGATGCAACAAGTCTAAATTTTAGAGTGTGGTAATATATCTTAAAAAAAAAAAAAAAAAAAAAAAAAAAAAAAAATCACATATGCCAAACACTAGAGTAAATGAAGAGGAAATAAAAGTATTTAGAAATATAACTCTATAGTCTCTGAATATTTTCAGCTTTCAGTAGGGAGGGAGTTTAAACTTTTTTAAAATTGTCTTCAATATTAAAGAAAAATGACCCTGTCATTTTAGATATAAATGTATTTATTCTCCTTGGATATCTCTATACTCTCACATAACTAAACTCTCCAAATCAGTCTTGGATCTCAGTTCTATGATCAGGTACACTTAATTATAATTCATTCTTACATTTCTGTGTGAAGAATGCCAGACATTTTGTCTTGAAGCATATCCTAGATTCAGTTAAATGAAGAGAATGCTCTAGGGAGAGTCAGTAACTGGCCATAAAACCAAGAGTCTATCTATCTGTCTTCTGTGTTACATCCTTCAACATTATCCCAGTGGTATTTTCACCTGAAAACAAGCCTTTATGCTTTAAGCCAGGTTTTATAAGTCATAGTTTCATAGTACATAGATAGAAACAATAACAACAGAAAACAAACCCAGCAAACTCTTAGATGACCTGCAGATTTTTTTGAAAAACTTTGATTTGGAAAATGATGTTGCAAAATATTGTCTTAAGTGTGGCTGGGTACAATCTTGCACCCACAGTTAGGTGATATTTGGTAGAATATGAGTTATAGTTCACAGCTTGATCTGGGACTAGGGAAAACTCCCTGAGGTGGAACATTAATCATTGCCAGTGTAGCCACTTAGAAAATAATTTTTTAATATAGAAAAAAAGCCTGTGCATAATTGGAGAACTCCCTTGCCTGAAAAAATGTTGAAGATATAGTCACTTTCTTTAGAAATTCTTTTGCCAGACCCTATTGTCCTGCCCACAGAGTATCGTTTGATCTTTCTCTATGATTGTACATGAAATATAATGCCCACAATTCAGAGGAGAGGAATCATAGAATATCTCAAGTTGGAAAGGACCCATAAGGATCACTGAGTCCAACTCTCTGCCCCTTGCAGGACTACATAAAAGCAAACCATATGACCAAAAGCAGCATGCAGATGGTCCCTGAAGGGGAGAGGGTTTAAAATAAGAACAATTTATGATACTATGAACAGAATAAACCATGCACATTTAATAATTTTATAGTTAACTATAAGCAGAGATAACATAGACCATCAGGAGGATATTCACTAAGACAATTTACTGGCATTTTTGAAGACTGCAAATCCAGTCATGTTATAATCAACAGTTTAGGTGGGATTCATCTGACCAAATGCAGACAGCTGTCTTGTTCATATAGACATCTGAGTAAAGATCTAGAATAGTCAGGTGCATCTCATTATGAAGCGTTATTTTTTCCCAGCTGATTGGATATTTATAATGTGTCCAGATCTGCAATTAGATTTGATGAATCCTCTCCAGTAGACCTATTTTTTCTACTTATGATGAAACTTTTTGGAGTAGCAGGCTTTGCACCAGTGTTCTTCAGATTTAAAATGAAAGGGAACTAAATTTTCACCTTAATCTAAATGTCATCAGCCTCTGGAATATTCTGGTTTCTCATATTCTTTCTTTATAACAATAGATGATTCTGTTGTCTTCATAACAACCAACACCAGCTTTGGTCTTTTTATGACCAAAAAACCCCAAGTTTTTTTTTGTTTTTTTTTTTTTTTCATTTGGGAATGAGTGAAACAAGTGTCTCTTGGGAATGTATTTATTTTAGGAAGTTTTAAAAAGTATTTATAGAGTTTTTAAAAAATATTTATAGTTACATTTTTGGACTTTTATATCTATGGATTGATATTATTTTACTGAGAGAGAGGGAAAGAATGAGCCAATCTATGAAAAAAAGGAAACATCTGACATAATTACTGACATGATGATTTGATTGATCTACAGTTCCGTCAGCCAAGTGGTCAATCTGTCTGACTGAGTCACAGGTTCCATTCCTGCACAGTTATTAATAGATTAGTGTAATCTGAAGATTTTACTGTTTCTGTCCATTCAGTGTATGTCACATAACTACACAAAATACTGATTCTTGCCCTATTCACAAAAAAAAAAAAAAAAAAAAGTGCCTTATATTAATATTTTCCTCTGGGTAATTTTTTCATTAAAAAATCTATCAATTCCACAGTGGAAGACTAGAGCTTTCGATTCAATGTGTAGCATTAAGACTTCTTCATTACTTATCTAGTTGTTAAACTTGTTTGATCATTTTGCTAAAAACATAATGACACAATGACACATAGACAGCAACAATTAAATATTTGTATCAAGTAAAAAAAATGTATTTTGATAAGCAAAATACTGACAGTATAACCCCACTTTACATTTAAATTTTTTTCAACATAAGAACTTGAATGGCTAAGAGAAAAAAATTAAGAAGAGGCTTAGGTTTATTTGTTGTAAGAGAAAAAGTGTTGGACACAGTTCCTATGTCACTAATAAATTCTAAACAAGAGAATTTTGGATACATGCCAGCTCACAAACATATTCATACCTCATATATAGGTTTCAGTAGAGGGAGGAAGATTGCTCGAGGTAGGTTCACCTTGGAAAAATATGAAACGTAGAATTTCTCTTTCACATTTAAATATCTAGTATTTGTTTATTAATCTATAGACAGTAGATCTCTATGAAGGATATGAAGTTCATTTAAAACATCCTCCTAAATAAACCTGGAAAAGAGCTTGACTTGAACTAAAAGGTAATAGAACTTTTGGGAAAGGGAAAAAAAAAATCTTGATGTATAAAGGTTAGTAGATGATACAAGAAAAAGGATAAAGGTGATATTTTCATTTATGAAACTAACAGAGAAATGTTCAAGAAGTACTTTCTGTCAAGATAGAATAATAGAAGTCTGCTGAAAATAAACACTAAACGGTAAGTTAGAGACAGATTGAACTTAAGATGTGCCTAACTTTTGCTGCCTCAGTCTTGTGTGAGTGATAACATGCAAGCAAAAGAAGAATGAAAGCAATTTTTTTTTTTTTTTTTTTTTCATCAGAGTTGAATGCCAAGCAAAGAACTCGAATTTTTCTGGGTACATGAGTTTATACAATGTGTTCTAAAAGTTGTAGAAAGAAATAAATGTACTTTAACACTGGAAAATTTTTGATAGATGAAATAATCGTATCAATAATTTAAAATAACATTAAGGAGGAATAAAATTAAGGATGGATGGAAATAATATGAGAAATTGTACAGAAAAATATGTTACTTAATATTATTTTCAATTTAACTATTGTAAAGAAAAAAAATAGAAAATAAAAAGGGACATAAAAACTGAGTGAAACAGACACAGTAGCAAGCTCTCTTTGTAGTCCTTTCATATACATGTGTTCTGATGCTAATGAATCAGATAACATAATGAATGTTAGTCTGTGGTCTGAAGCCTTAACAGGACTAGAATAGTTTGCTGCTGAAATCTCTCAGTAAAGCGGCACACTTCTACTTGAACAACCTGAATAATCAGAGATTCCACAGGAAAGGGAGATATCTGGCTAGATCCATTAATAAACAAAGAAAAAAAAATATGGATTTCTCCAGGCCTGTTTTTGATGCAGCTAGGATATGGATAGGTTTTGAATTCTTGGGTAAGAAAATGGTATCACAAGGAAATGAAGAAAAAAATGAAAGATGACTGGGTGATGCTAAATAAAAGCAGAGCAAGATAAAAGGAAAGGCAGGTCTTACCCTAGGCACCTTCTAAATGGTTAAATCTTGTATGTTATCTCTCCCTGAAGGACTGGACAATGCATAGACATCTTTATTGCAATGAGTGGACTCAGAATAGTGTCTTGTAAACTGTGTGTGCCTCTAATACCTTCCACTCAAAAAAAGAAGGTACACAAGAGGGAAAGAAAAATCAGTGAAGGGCAAAAAATACTCAAAGGGAACTTTTTCCATGTGATAAACAATTGAGCAAGAAAGGATTCTTCAGCCTTCACAAAAAAAAAAAAAAAAGCTTAGAATGATACTAGGAATTACAGAAGACAGGAATATGGATTGTTTGTTACAAAAGAAAATCTAGGGGCTTGAGTTGAAACCGTTAGGAGAAAAGCTGAAAAGAAATTGAAGTGACTCTTCACTACTAGGTGGTAGACCTGTAGAACCTGTTGAGTAATCATAGATTCATTGAACAATTTAGGTTGGAAGGGACCCCTAGACATCCCCTATTTCAAGCCCCCAGTTAAAGCATCTCCTATTAGATCAGATAACCCAAGAATTTCTCTACTCAAGTTTTTCTTTTCTCTGAGAATGGAGATTCCACAACCTCTGTGGGCAAGCTGTCACCTGCTGTTTAACCATCCTCATGATAACAAACAACCAAACCAACCAACCTTTGCTTTATATCTAATTGGAATTTTCCATGTTTCAAATTGTATCCACTACTTTTTTGTCCTGCTATTGTGTGCATTACAGAAAAGCCTGGCACGGTGCCTTTTGTACAGTCACATGAAAGCATCCCTTTAGATCTCCCTTCAGTTTCTTTTTAAAGATGAACCTAGTCTCTCAGCATCAAAGTATCCACTGCTGATATCTGTGTAGTGTCACTTTCAGAGATGAAATACTGAATTATATGGATTTGCTTTGAGCAAGTATGGACATTGTACACTTTACTACTCTCCTGAGGGTATTGGAAAAGGAGATTTACAAGATGATAAAACTGTGAGAGCGGGCAATAATAAAAGAAAGTGTGATGAGAAGTCAAAAGCAAATTACTAATTTGGTCAGAGTGATAATTAAGAAATCTTCATTTTTTCATGCTTTACCTTTCCAAATTAATACATTAAATATATTTCCCTTTCTGTGACATAGTTCATTGTATTTTTATTCAAAAATACTGTGGATTGGTTTATATGTTTTGGAGGATTTCTCTGTTGAAAATGCTTCATTTAGAGTACTTTGAATTGCACAAGATTTCAATAAAAACTAAAATCCATTGTCCTTGATGTATTTTTGTTAATAATAAATTATATATTTATAGATTTCTTTGGGTAACTTTCACAATACAACTTAAGGCTCATTTAAGAGTTTTCTGTGGGTTTTTTTCCCTTCCCCCCTCCCCCCTCCATTTACTACCGACTTTTCAAAACTATTCAGTTTAGGATAAGAAGTAAATAAAAGCAACAGTAAAGCTGTTTCTTTATTACTCTAAAATTTTGAAAAGTATGTAGAACAATCTTTAGAAAATCTGTCAGGAATGACATACAAAAATGTCTGAGACATTCCCATTCCTATTACCCACTGGAGCAAAAAGAATTAAAGAATAAGAATGAAATGTAAGAAAAATAAAAGAAATAGAAGAAAAATAACATTAAATTTTGAACAATTGGGAACATGTAAAAAATCAGAAATATTTCTACAATGAAGCATACAGACAACTTACAGAAAATCAGTTTTCTTGTTAAATTTGCTATTTTCATCTTGGACGATTACCAATAGAACACCATTTGAAATAAAAACCTGTGTCTTTGAAAATTAATCAATCAAGCATTTGGGTTTTGAGCCTTGCTGAAGAATAACAATATGAAACAGTGCTATTCAGCTAATGTTCAATATTTTCATATTTATAAATCCTGAAGAAAAGATAGGGAAGGAAAGTGACAGTATTTTTTAATTCTTCAGGTCTTTCCATGACCAGCTCAATAGAAATTCCTTTATATCAGTGGTAACAATATTTTCTTACGTACTATTCAGGATTTCAGCTTGTCTTTTAAATTAATGTTACACCAAGTGTGAGCTGGTTCCATCAGAAGCTACAGAACCATAAAGAAGACACATAACAACAAGATGATATTTAATAACTCCCCTGGGTTTTGACTTTCCTAAAACTGAGCTTGGACTCAAAGATTCCATTAATTTTATTGCTTTCAAAGTCCAGAGGACAGACAAATTTTGAGTAAAATAGTAGCAGCAGTAACACTGCTAGTATTACTACTAGGAATTAAATTTAAAACTGATGCACCTGCTCAATATCTCACAGATGTACACTTACCCAGTAAAAGCATTTTCTTTTACTCCACACTAATGTTGGTTTGTTCATGGACCTAATATTTGTCTGTGATGCATCAGTAAAAGTAAGCAGAGGCCTATTTCATTTAGAAGGAATTATCCACAGTGCCTTCCTGTTTTAGCCTTGCTAAGGATCTCAGCTGGGGGTTTTGTGTGTATGTATGCATATACACACATAAAAATAAACCAGCAGATATTGCACACAAAGGTGGGTGTTTTGTTGTTGTTTTTTGGGGACTTGTGGTCAGTTGGCCTTGGCTGGCTGCCAAGTGCCCACCAAACCACTTTATCACACCCCTTACTCAGAAGAACAGGGGGAGGAAAATATGATGAGAAGCTCATGGGTTGACATAAGGAACAGTCAGATCACTCAGCAGCGGTCAGATTCAACTTGGGGAAATTAATTTAAATCATTGCCAATTAATCAGAGTAGGAAAATGAGAAACAAGAAAAAATCTGAAAACACCTTCCCCCCCATCCCTCCCTTCTTTCCAGGCTTAGCTCTACTCCCAACTCTTCTGTCTGCTCCCCCAGAGCAGTGCAGATAGGACAGGGAATGGGAGTTGATGTCAATTTGCAACACTTTGCTTCTGCGGCTCCTCTTCCTCTGTTGCTCCTTCCCCTGCTCCAGTGTGGGACTTTTCCTACAAGATACAGCTCTTCACAAACTGCTCCAACATGAGTCCTTTCCACAGGCTGCAGTCCTTCAGGAACAGACTGCTCCAGTGTGGGTCCCCCACAGGATCACAGGTCCTTCTAGAAAACCTTCTCTAACATGCGCTTCTCTCCATGGAGCCACAGGTACTGCCAGGAATTGGCTCCAGCACAGGCTCTCCACAGGGTCACAGACTCCTTCAGGTGCATACACCTGCACCAGTGTGGGATCCTCCATGGGCTCCAGATTGATATCTGGTCTACTATGGACCTCCATAGACTGCAGGAGGACAGCCTGCTCCTTCATGGTCTTCACCAGGGGCTGCAGGGGAATCTCTGCCCTGACACCTGGAGCACCTCCTCCCCCTCCTTCTTCAACCTTGGTGTCTGCAGAATTGTTTCTCTCACATATTCTCACTTCTCTTCTCTGTCTGCCATTGTGGAGAAGATTTTTCCCCTTCTTAAATATTATCACAGAGATGCTACCACTATTGTTGATGGGGTCAGCCTTGCCCAGAGGTGAGTTCATCTTTGAGCCAGCTGGCTTTGGCTCTGTGTTCAAGAAGGAAGCTTCTAGAAGATTTTCACAGAAACCATGCCTGTAGCCCCATCCCCCCTTACCAAAACCTTACCACATGCAAACCCGATACAATCGTATATGAATCATTGTAGTCTGAATGTCAAGTTATGTACACATGTAGAAGGAATGATATATAAGTAGATGTTTATTCCCTGTGTAAGTCAATGATCAGGAGCAGTACATTTGTAATAGCACTTCAAGACACATCCTGAATCCTTCTGAAGGTCTTCATTGTATTGTATTTGCAATACAAAAATGGGTAATAGATACATGGCTGGTAAATCTCCATGCATGAGTGTTTGGCAAGACAGCATGTGTCTTGAGTTACATACAGTTATGGTGATTCATTTAACCTTATCTGTAACTGAAAAAGTGTGTGATTGCAAAGCCTTAATGTTGTGCCATGCCTGGCTAATGATAAGGTTGTTTTTTTTTTTACTATATTTAACTAAACATAATGCAGAGGAGTCCTGAAGTGGTGCCCAGGTTTGCAGAGTTGACATATAGTTTAAAGGATTGAAAACCAGACTTTATTAAGGATGGAATAAAAATACATGAGAATACAATGTGACAAATTAAAATTTAACTCACTGATTCTCTGTATGTCCTTTCAAAAGTTAGTATATTATTTTTCCCTATGACTACTACAAAAAATACAAATTACTATAATAATTTCAAAATGCATTGATTTTCATTAGTTTTCATTTTTAAAATTGACATTTGCTGAGAAATGACATGTTATACTGTACATCACCCATTTGACAACCATTATTTTTTAAAGGAAAAAACCCACAGAACTTTAACAAAATTTACCAAACTAAACCAAAACAACAACACTTTACATGAAGTCAGACATATGAAATATGATGCTACTATTAAATATGATGCTGGAGTAAAGCACAGATGCTTTACTGCAGTAATTATGTCAGTGAGACTCTACAAAGGTAGTGTCATAATCAGACTGTCCATAAGACTAGTAACTAGTCTGTCCTAAAGAAATTTAGCGAAGTCCTCAAATTACTTAGTCCTAAAAATGAAAACTAAATATCAACAAGGCTTATTTTAACAAATTAGACATAAGAAGAATGTCTTATATTTGAAATAAAGTGTCAATATTATCTCTGAACTATACCATGAAATGAAAATATCTTTCCCTACGTGCTCAGATCTGTTCCTGTTTTATACCATTCTTATATTTTATGAGGTTTTAGGCTTGATTTGCCTCCTGAATAATCCTTCCATTTAACATGCAGGGTTCATAAGTACTATCACATAAGATTATTGAGATAATTTTATATCCAGATCTGATCCTGGAAAAAAGAAGTAGCTCTACAGCTCTTCCATCATAGAATAAAAGGCTTTTGTGTTGCTTCACAAGATAATAAATCATGACTCATTTTTTTGTTAATTTAGAACATATTTTCATGAAAAAAGGTGTACATAGTCATATGTATGACAGACATATTTATCAGATATGGGATTCTATGGAAAAGGTGAATAAAGCATGACTATATCTTATTTTTATAGTGCAAGGAGAACATGAAATCAAGTAGAATGATCAAGCAATTTTAAAGCAAGAGAATGAACAAACAAAAATTTCCTTCTCACAATGCATAATTAAATAGTATCGTTTCATGTCACAGGAAATTTGTGGTTGCTAAGAAGTATTAAATTGTTCAGAAAATGATTAGGAAATTCATATAAGAAACACAAATTCATTGAAGTTAAGTACAATACTCTGGATGAAACTTGTTGGTTGGAAAAACATTTATGATTAGTGGATGTTGGAAGTAATGGGATGTTCTCTGTCTATGCTATTTCTAACACTTTTCTCAACATCTACTTCTACCTATTAGCAGAGATCAGATATCTGTTCAAACCATTTAATTTTGTACAACCGGTTATACGAAAGTATCAGATTTATGCAAATTCTCTGTGAGAAAAATATCAAAATCTGTTTTTTGTTAAAATAATTTGTGTGAAATATCTAAACTGAATATTTATCAAAGTAGTCTTTTCAAATTAATGTATATTAAAAGTTATTTCTCACTAATATGTTTCATTATTGACTGTTCAAGATGGCAGTCTTAGATAAAAATTTGTTGAATAAAAGTCATTAATAATTCTTATTGTCACAGTATTTTGAGATCAAAGGCTGAATCCAGTAAAAAATTCTTATTGAAAGAAGGTTCTGTTGTTTAAGCTTCAACAATGAAAAGCCTAAAAAATATTTTCACAGTGTTCATGGAGATGGGAGAGAACAAAGGGGAAAAACAGAAAATTAAGAAAAAGAAGAAAGAAATTCTCAACTGTGAGAATATTAGACACTTGCATTTCTTTCCCTAGATGCTTCATAAATTCACTGGGCTGGAATATGCTTTCAGTTACACTTAGCTAAGTCAGGAAAAATTCTGCTGAAGTCAACAGCTACCTACATAAGAAAGTGGTGTAAGGCCCACTGTGTTTGCAGATGCAATTCTGAATATTCAGTGTCTAGCTGGTTTGTAAGCAATAGAACCCTACTGTGCTTCTGTTCCAATAAAACAGTTTGGAGGTGCTTCAAAACAAAACAAAAATATCCCTTCCCAGTTCTTTGAAGTGGTCTTTTGAACCTTAGCAGCCAGCTTGTAATAATGTGGTATAGACATGCTCCTGTCCTGTTTTGCTATGAAAAAACTTGTATATGGGTGACAGAAGAGAATGAGGTAAATACACAGAATGGGAATGAAGAGATTTCAGACACAGACAGAATAAAATGACAAAAAGTAACAACATAATTTGGAAGTAGGATATGAGGAAGCAAAGAAATATATTACAATGATGATCTTAAATATAGTACATTTGGGTGTTTCATTTTGCTATGGTTGTCAATAACAATATAAGGCCAGACATTCTACATAAATCTTAATTCCCTGGATAATATTTTTGAATTATCCATATTTTACAGTGTAGAATTTCCTAAAAAGAAAAGCTTTCTAATTAATTTCCAAATTGTCGTATAGACATAGATAGATATAGATAGATAGATATAGATGATATAGATTAGATATAGATATAGATATATAGATATAGATATAGATATATAGATATAGATATAGATATAGATAGATATAGATATAGATAGAGATAGAGATAGAGATAGAGATAGAGATAGAGATAGAGATAGAGATAGAGATAGATAGAGATAGAGATAGAGATAGAGATAGAGATAGAGATAGAGATAGAGATAGAGAGAGAGATAGAGATAGAGATAGAGATAGAGATAGAGATATAGATATAGATAGAGATATAGATAGAGATATAGATAGAGATATAGATTTAGATTTAGATATAGATATCGATATCGATATAGATAGATATCTTTGAACTAAAAATCAATCCCACTGTTCTCTTCCATGTTAGTGTATTCAATTTATGTTAAATGACTAGGCATCAAGGGTGGCTTAACTGATTTCTTGACCGCGGAAAAATAAGAATATTGTTCATAGAAACATTCTGTCCCATAAAAGAGCTTTCAACTAATTTTATGGGTGATATAGTATAGCTTGCCTATGCCAAAGAATATAAGGCTCTGGTGTCTCTGTGTGAAGATCCTATGTAACTGTCTTGTCTCTCACCTTCACAACACAGTATACAACACCACAGAGGGCCTGGTAACACCTTAGGTAAAAAATCCTATTGCTTTCCCAATTCTTAGCACAGAGAAGGTGGGGAGGTTTGTTCCAATGAGTGAATAGTCACACACTGTGTATTCGGCTTCTTCTTTCCTGGCATATGAAAACTGCTCCACACCACATGAAGAGACCTTCTTTCCTCCCATCCTCTATTAGGAAAAACAGTATCTCTTGCCACAAAGATGATTGGATCCCACAGTGTGATTCAGTCTCTTAAGCTTAGGCATCTAATGAAACTGTAGATGGTACAGGGTATCCTCTAGTTGCCACTTTGGAAAGTCTCAGATTTCAGCCAATCTGGTGTCATCACCGTTAGTCATGCAGAAATCCTGGATACTGTAGGATGTCCTAGATGGCATCGGAAGCTCATGTCTGAAAACTAACCAAAATCCTTAGAACTCTCTTTTTCTAGTAAATTTTGAGACAATACAGCTTGCTGTACTCAAATGCCTTTTTCTAACATTAGAACATCTGTTGTAATTGAGAGAAGATGCTGAGTTCTGGCCTTGTCTGTTTACAAAATGACCTGTCTTGAACAGCTGTATATCACTTTTCTTTTCTCATTTCCCTCACAGTTGTAGTGATTTGCCACCTATAGGCTACAGTCTGTTTTGTCTGAATTTAATTTGTGTTTTTTTTTTTTTTTTTTTTTTTTTTTTTTTTTCCAGATTAATGATTTTTACATTTGAAAGCAGGGCATGGTGAGGGATATATTCATTATGGTATCTTAGCTGTACTCTGAAGAATAAATATGAAGATCAAAGACCAAATTCATTCTTCCTGCCAAAATGCATGACTAGTTTGCACAGCCAGTGTACATTTTTGAGGAATCTTATGATAATTCCATAAATAGGTGCTTATGATTGAGACAGACAGTTACAGTTATAAAGGCATTTGACAGAATCTTCATACTGTAACCATGCACTTTGTATGCTGCAATCATGCACTTACGAATGGTCATTAATCAAATAATTTGACTTCACAGTCATTGTGTCCAGATTTACCATGTAATGACAGATATTTTGAATAGAACTAATTTTTGTCTGTGATATTAAACTTTAAAAGATACTGCCTGAACACCTCAAATGAATCATGTAAATCCACAGTTAGCACATAAAAATAGCTTTGTACTTAAATGGATTCAAGCATCCATAGCTGCTTCTGGAAGCTCAGTTATGCTCCAATGGCATTTTCTGCAAGGTGAAAATTAGTTCCCCAGGAACATCCTGTGCTGTTTTTGTCTGAGATGATGTAGTTTTCCTCATAGCATCTGGTATGTTTTGGATTTGTGCTGAAAACAGTGTTGATAATATAGGGATATTTTAGTTAATGCTGAGCAGTTGATAATATAGGGATATTTTAGTTAATGCTGAGCAGTGTTTACTCAGAGTCAAAACTTTTTCTTCTCCTCACACTGCCCTGCCAGCAAGTAGGCTGAGGGTGCACAAGAAGTTAGGAGGCGGTATGGCAGGGACAGCTGACCCCAACTGACCAAAGGGATATTCCATACCATATGATGCCATGCTCAGCAATAAAAGCTGGGGGAAGAAGGAGGAAGGGAGGATGTTCAGAATGATGGCATTTGCCTTCCCAAGTAGCCATTACATGTGATGGAGCCCTGCTTTCCTGGAGATGGCTGAACACCTACCTGCCAGTGGGAAGGGGTGAATGAATTCCTTGCTTTGCTTTGCTTACATGAGCAGCTTTTGCTTTACCTATTAAACTATCTTTGTCTCAACCCACGAGTTTTCTCATTTTTACCCTTCTAGTTCTCTGTCCCACTGAGTGAGTGGCTGTGTGTGGCTGAGCTGACAGCTGGGGTTAAACCATAACACTCCCTTAGCTGTGGAAGAGCCCTCCTGTTATCTGTTCCACATTTGTTACTGCACTGTCACTCAAATTTTAAAGCTTTACATGCTTTACTTGGCTTAATATGAAAGGGTTTTAAAAACTTTATGCTGTCCTTAATATACTTCTGAATAATTTTCTAATCCCTTTTAACAATTCTAATGCAAATTCAGTACCTTAAAACAAAAAGAAGTGTTGGTGTTGAATTGAAAGAAATCACTGCCTCAAGGGTGGTGGAACTGAACTTATAATTATTAACAGAATTGCATATTTTAAATGACCTAGAAATCTGTATAACTAAAGTTCCACACTTCAGGGCAAACTATTACATAAACAGCATTCATAACAAGATATGTATTGGTAGTTATACATTTAAGGTCATCGTACTGATTTTTAGGTTATTTAATGCAAGGACTCATAGTACATCTATACAGACTTAGAGAACACATGCATTATGCTTGTGCGAACAGACAGAAATTAAAAGGCAAATAAAGCACTGATTTTTATTTTTTTTCCTAAAAAACCTTCATAATTTTCTCTCCTATACCTTGATTGAAAAGTATTTTCTTTTTTATTTCCATACAATGTTTTTTCCTATAATATAGTCAATTTTACTTTTTATTATAATTCAAGGCCCAAACATTGTTCAGTGAAGTCAATGAAAAAACCCTCTATGATTTCAGCAAGTACTACACAAGGCCATTTAATCATGAAACAGGAGTTTAAAGGGAAAAAAAAGGAAACTCTTCAGTTTGCATGCTTTGACCTTGCTGGCTCATGACCTAAAATTTCTACTTTAAAAATAAAGAAAATTAGAGAAAAGTGAAATAAAATGTTTTTCTAAGTGAAGAAAATTAGAGAAAAGTGAAAGAAAATGTTTTTCTAAGTTTCAGACACTGATTTTTTTTTTATTATTCAAAAGTTTAAAAATCTTTGTGATACTCTTAAATAGCCAAAGCCCCCTCAGATTTTAGTTTACAATATGCCATTTTTTAAAGGCAATGTTATGTAAAGTTGTTGGGTTTTGTCCTCCTTTACTTTTCAAAGTCAAGGAAAATAAATTTAAAAGCTAGGAAGTCACTCCCATGTATCCTCTCAGAGAGCTATGCCTTCCTTATGTCCTTTGGAATCTTCTGAGGGCTCTGACTTTAGTCATTGTGGTAGAGGAATTACAAATTCAAGAAGTCCTTGCAAGAAGGAGTAATAAATGAACACAGGAACCGCCAAAACCTAGAATAGATTTATTCTCCTTTACAGAATAAAACTCATACTGTGTCTTGAAAAAAGTTATTTATATACATTATGTAGCACTTTTTCCCTATCAATAATAAAATTTCTGTTACCATTCATAAAATAAACCTTATTCCAAGAATAAAATTGACTTTAACAATGAACACTAGAAACTTTCCCCAAGATTCCCAAAACTGGATTAGATGTCTTTAGTCTTTTCTCATCTAATGCCACTTTTTCTGAAGTCATAGAAAAAAGAATGCTTTGTGCAGTGGTAGTCAATGTATGAAGTCTGATTTTTTGAGGGTCTCTGCCACCTTTTATGGATCTGTAAATGCCTATAACTAAACATATTTTCAAGTGGCTTAAATTTACCCTTTCATTGGGAACTTTGTAGGAGTTGATAATCAAAACAGATTAAGGAATACTATTCTAGAAAAAAAGTATAAATCTGTAATGCTGTGATTACCTTTGTAGATATTGTTATGCCTTTGGATAGCTTTATTACTTACTTTCTTAGATAGTCAATCTCAACTATTTTGTTCTCTACATGAAGATGACTGCATAATGTATAATCTTTATATGTCATAAACACACTTCTGTAACATATCTCATGCAGCTCTAGCCTATATTTGCTTTTGAGCTCTTCAAGTCTTCTACAGTACAATCTGTTAGCTGGTAAGTTTTCTTCCCCATCACTGTTTCCTTCTTATTGTAAAGCTATGATGCATATCTCTAAGTAGCTGATGGTACAAAATAGCTATCTTTGCCTGCTTCAGTCACAGGCATATTCAGTGAGATCAGATCACTATTTCTGCAACAAGAAACAATATCTTAGAAAATACATTAATGTACTTCATTAAACTTCAGCCTCACATTTTCACAGCTCGTCAACCAATACACTATATAATAATTCACATGTAGCTTAGGTTTATGCACCATCACAAGGAAGGTATGTCTCAGGTACATCATATTACAGTAGAATTTTCTAAGCCTGTCTCTCAGTTTTCTTTTTACCAGAAGAACATGACTCAGACCTTAATGCCATGAAATAAAAAGCACTTTTGCCTTCACAGTGCTGGCTCCTGAGTAAGGATTAACATTCTTCCAGTGCATTACTAGCAATATCTCTGGGCTGGCTTTTGTGATTTTTAGCTTATTCTTAATGCTAATCATTTTTAACTGATAGTTGTTTTATTAACCTGCCATTCCTCATTGAAACTGAGAAAACTGGTGCAGGTTCCTGCTTTCTGGTCTGTTGGCTATCTATTGTCCTGGGCTCTTTTAATACAACTTACCACTATTTCAAGACTCTGATTCTCCACAGTATTTCCCCATGCTACTAAAAAATTAAAATAAATTAAAATATTTTTTTTTTTTTAAATTAAATAAAATTAAATATTAGAAATAAAATAAAATAAAATAAAATAAAATAATCTATTAATCCTTGGAAAGACAACAAGAGATGACCCTGAAACTTGATCTATAATTTCCAGTACTACTGTTATTATCACAGATGATTCAAAAGTGGTTGACATTCAGCTATAGTTCACTGAGAAACATATGATTTATGTAATCAGTTTCAGCCTGGCTTTCATCCAGTTAACAGCACTGAGACTTCTTTTCTACATGTTTAGAATGACTTCACGACACCTGCTTAAAGGAGTGACTTTACAGATTTCTCCTGCTGGATTTGATAATTCTTTCAGTAGCACTTGATGCTTCCAGGATGAAGTCCCATTTCTTCGCATATATCATCAAAACTTTTTATCATTCACTGCCTTATATTATTTTAAAACTTATCTCTAGCTATATTCATTCAAGTACAGCTCATTATTATTACCTGTTGTTTGATTTTCTGCTGACATCTGTGTTTCTAAATTATCAGGAGGTAGACTATCAATACTTTGAATAACACTTCTGAAGGATATTTACTCATCATGACTAAGTAACACAACAAAAAATCAAATCTGGATTTTACAGACCTCCATGATATCATATATATGATTTGAAATTCCAGTAGTATCAACATATGTAGAAGGCAGTGTTACTTATTAAAATTCCATAACAGTGTAAAAATTATTTAACACTGCATGCTGCTTAGGAACACAGTATCTCAATAGAGACATTCAACATCCCCCACTGATATTACAAAACCAGGAATATCATCATCAACTCTGCTAGTCTTTCTGCTGTACCCATGAAATATTTTCAACTCATTGCAACTTCAGTCAGTAGTTAATTATACTACGAAGCATGATTGACTATATTGTTTCTATATTGAAAGAGCTCCATTAACTTTCAGCAAGACAGATGATCAATTTTAAGAGCCTGCTGCTTACACACAGAGTCCTTCCTGCTGTGCCCCAATTTATTTGCAGGACATTTTTGTTACTGTACTCACCAGGATGTGTTTTATGGCCTCATTCTTCTTTTTTTGTATATAGTTAATGTTAATATAGAAGTAAACATGCAATCCATATGAGAATCTCCTTATGGGATACTCTCATACATTTTAATGAGGATAAAGATTTTTTTTCTCATACTTAAGTATGAGAAGTAGAATTTCACTGTAACAACCTTGGAATAGGCCTTTATCAATTTCTGCATTTTGCTGAAATCATATACAACTGAATCACTGAATGTCTCAGTATTTGTGGTACCCACAGTTTGTTATCAGTGAAGTTAGGTATCTCAGATCAGAAAATGGTGTCTAAACACGAAAAAGGTACTTAGGTACCCTGGAGCGTTGAAATACTGTAATTTTAGTCACAAAATTTATCTGAATTAAAATTGTAGTCGATATCTAAATTTTAGTTGAAATCTAAATTTTATTTGGAAGTTAGAAAAACTGTCTAAGTTTCTATGATTTATTTGTCCATGAAAGAAAAACGTTTAGAAAAGAACAGATGAAAAGTAAATAGTTTCAGTGATGAGTTTTATTGTCTTTAGAGGCTAATCAGCTCTTGGAAAATCAAAGATTACATCTAAATTTTAAGACATGATTTATTCTCAGGTTCCACATACAAAACATTTTTTAATTCATTTTTACATGTGAAGTGGAAACTTAGGGGTCTACTCTTGTCTTTACCTTGGTACTCTGGTAGGAAGAAAAGTGAAGTTCAGCAGCACAAGAGTCAGAAAATTAAGCAAATGATGGTATATTCAGCTATATCCCATGGTCTACATAATCAGCAGCAGAACTGGGGACAACACTGGTCAATCATTTTTACCCTGTAATTAGAAATAGCTCGATTAAGTCTTTTTATTCCAGACCTTTCAAATATCTGTTTCAGTTTATCCCTGAATACTGCCTTGTCCTTTGGAACATTCATTGCCTGCTCTGTTTAAGCATTTAGAGGATTATTTTCTATACCATCTTTCTTTATCCTGTTTGGAAGGAACATGTACTTGTCCCTTCTGCATCTGTTCAGAGCCGGAAACACCTCATAGAAAATTGCCTTTTGCAACCACATTTCAACATGCATAGATAATGGTATTGTACTGTACTGGGTCTGGCTGAGCTGGAATTGTTTTTCCCCTATATCAGCCCTCACGGTGCTGTGTTTTATGTTGGAGCTGGCAGGGTGTTGGCAGCACCCTGGTGTGGTGGCTACTGCTGAGCAGTGCTTACACAGCACCAAGGCTCTTTCCAACATTTCCCCCCTCAGTGGGATGGGGTGGGCGAATGTGGGTGTGTATGCCGGGTCGTGAACCGTCTGCGTCACAGACAATGTAAAAGTGTCATCAGCATTAAAGTTAGATTAACAATGTCTAAATTAATGATGCACTTGTGTTAGAAGACTAACGGCGTCTAGATTAATGACAGCTAAAGGTGAAGTATTTTTACTCATGGAAGAAACAGATAAGAAAGGAATCTGTAGAATAACAAAGGAGAAATTTATCTACCAGTTGTGCACTCTTAGTAGCGCTTGTTGAAAGTGCTGAGAGGAACGAGTTTTTGAAATGAGCATGTGCCAGAGCAACACATGGATTTGCTGTCACAAGAATATATAAGGACTTGTTTTTCTAATAAAGATCGGAGCTTGACTGTCAACCATATTGGTGTGTGTCTTGTCTCACAGCCTCGTCGTGCAACTAAGGGGGTTCCTGCTACACGCAAGATCTTGGGAGGGGACACAGCCAGGACAGCTGACCCGAACTGACCAAAGGGATATCCCAGACCATATGACGTCTGCTCAGGATAAAGCTGGGAGAAAGGAGGAAGTGGGTGGGGTCACCCTTGATCCTCTGAGGCAACCACTATGAGTATGGGAGCCCTGATCCTGAGAAGGCCCCACATCGCCTCTTCGTAAGAAGTACAGAATAAATCTGTTTCTTTTTTTTTTTTTTTTTTTTCTTCCATGCACGGAACTTGGCTTCACTTTGTTTACATTAAAACTGCTTTTGTTTTACCCACAAGGCTTGGGTGTGGGGGTTTTTTTGTTGTTGTTGTTTTTTGTTTGTTTGTTTTTTTCTATCTTATTTTCTTTCCCATCTTTGCCCCGTTGAGAAAACAAGGAGAAAGGGGGAGAAGTGGTAGAGCAACTTGGTGGGTACCTGGTATTTAGCAAAGGTCAAACCACACATGCACCCACAAAATTTTAAATTATTTTGTCTTTTGTAACATGAAATTAATATGGCCTCAGCAATCAAGGACAACAAGAAATGTTTCTATAAGCATGTTATCTGCAAAAGAAAGACCAGGAAGAATCTCCATCCCCTGCTAGATGTAAGAGAAAACATGGAAACAAGTGATGAGGCAAAACCTGAGGTGCTTAATGCCCTTTTTGCCTCACTCTCTCATAACAAGATTTGCTGTACTGAGGGAATTCAGGCTCCGCAGCCAGAAGACAGACTGTGAAAATGAACCCCCACAATCCAGGAGGAGAGATAGTCAGTGACCTGCTGCATCACACGGACACACACAAGTCTATGGGACCAGATGGGATACACCCCAGGGTGCTGAAGAAGCTGGCTGGGGTGCTCGTCAAGCCACTTTCCATCATTTACCAGCAGTCCTGGCTGACCGGGGAGGTCCCAACAGATTGGAAATTGTCTGGATGGCCGGGCCACCACAACATCTGTCCTGTTGGCCTTCCCCCTCATTCTAACACAAAGACACTCCACCCTGTCCTCACTATACATGTACTCAAAGCAGTCATAACAGTCCCTGACATACAGCACCACCCCACCACCTCTACTTCCTTGTCTGTCCCTCCTAAAAAGCTTGTAGCCATCAATTGGAGCACTGCAGTCATGGGAGACATCCCACCATGTTTCTGTGATAGGGCCTGACCTGTCACATGTGTTTCCATGGTTACTGATCCATCCATATCCCTTGCATCTTTGTTGTGTTGCATGTTTCCATCTTTTGCCTCGACTGAGATGGCAGGGTGAGGATCATCACTAGCACAACAGCCCACAAGTGTGTTAATATTCCCTGGGGATTATGTCTCAGAGTTCCCTTCTCCATTCAAATCTAAAGCTCTCTCAATGAGCCCAGCTAAGTCCTTCTCCAAGTTCCTTTTTGCCCTCTGGGACAGGTGTATCCCATGTGGTTCCAAACTGTCTGGCGTCCTGTAACAGAAAAATCCAAAGCCCCACCTGTAACACCAGTCTCAGAGCCACAAGTTCATCTGTTCACTTCACCTGTAATCTCCTCCTGCAACTGAGGTGATGGAGGAGGTGCCCCTGGCCCCCTAACCAGTGTGATGGTTTGACTGGCTAAATGCCAGGTATCCACCAAGTCGCTCTATCACTTCCCCCCCCCCTTTTTCCCCTTGTTTTCTCAATAGGGTAAAGAGGGGAAAGAAGATAAACTAACCCTTGTGGGTGAAACAAAAGCAGTTTTAATATAAGCAAGGCAAAGCAAAAGTCCGCGCGCGGAAGCAAAAGCAAACAGATTTAGTCTCTACTTCCCATGGACAGGCGATGTCAGGCCTTCTCAGGAAGCAGGGCTCCAATACACGTAGTGGTTGCTTCCGAGGACCAAGGGTGACCCCACCCTCTTCCTCCTTCCTCCCAGCTTTATACTGAGCAAACGTCATATGGTATGGAATATCCCTTTGGTCGGTTCGGGTCAGCTGTCCTGGCTGTGTCCCCTCCCAAGATCTTGCCCACCCCGTCCCACTGGGGGAAATATCAGAAAGAGCCTTGGTGCTGTGTAAGCACTGCTCAGCAGTAGCCACCACACCAGGGTGCTGCCAACACCCTGCCAGCTCCAACATAAAACACAGCACCGTGAGGGCTGATATAGGGGAAAAACAATTCCAGCTCAGCCAGACCCAGTACAGTACAATACCATTATCTATGCATGTTGAAATGTGGTTGCAAAAGGCAATTTTCTATGAGGTGTTTCCGGCTCTGAACAGATGCAGAAGGGACAAGTACATGTTCCTTCCAAACAGGATAAAGAAAGATGGTATAGAAAATAATCCTCTAAATGCTTAAACAGAGCAGGCAATGAATGTTCCAAAGGACAAGGCAGTATTCAGGGATAAACTGAAACAGATATTTGAAAGGTCTGGAATAAAAAGACTTAATCGAGCTATTTCTAATTACAGGGTAAAAATGATTGACCAGTGTTGTCCCCAGTTCTGCTGCTGATTATGTAGACCATGGGATATAGCTGAATATACCATCATTTGCTTAATTTTCTGACTCTTGTGCTGCTGAACTTCACTTTTCTTCCTACCAGAGTACCAAGGTAAAGACAAGAGTAGACCCCTAAGTTTCCACTTCACATGTAAAAATGAATTAAAAAATGTTTTGTATGTGGAACCTGAGAATAAATCATGTCTTAAAATTTAGATGTAATCTTTGATTTTCCAAGAGCTGATTAGCCTCTAAAGACAATAAAACTCATCACTGAAACTATTTACTTTTCATCTGTTCTTTTCTAAACGTTTTTCTTTCATGGACAAATAAATCATAGAAACTTAGACAGTTTTTCTAACTTCCAAATAAAATTTAGATTTCAACTAAAATTTAGATATCGACTACAATTTTAATTCAGATAAATTTTGTAACTAAAATTACAGTATTTCAACGCTCCAGGGTACCTAAGTACCTTTTTCGTGTTTAGACACCATTTTCTGATCTGAGATACCTAACTTCACTGATAACAAACTGTGGGTACCACAAATACTGAGACATTCAGTGATTCAGTTGTATATGATTTCAGCAAAATGCAGAAATTGATAAAGGCCTATTCCAAGGTTGTTACAGTGAAATTCTACTTCTCATACTTAAGTATGAGAAAAAAAATCTTTATCCTCATTAAAATGTATGAGAGTATCCCATAAGGAGATTCTCATATGGATTGCATGTTTACTTCTATAT
>NW_020799091.1:40556874-40559307 GCF_003259725.1 Athene cunicularia
AGATCGGAGTGAATTTCCACTGTGCTACAATGGTCAACAAGGGATCACTATCATTGTATGTGAAGACACATGGAAAAGTTTCCACATAAAACACCTTTGCAAGAAGAAAGCAGTAGAAAGGGATCCCAAGACATTAACTATAAAATTCATCTGGGTAGATGCACACATCTAAAATATAGAAATTTGCATATGTTAAAGTAGTGATTCTGAGATCCCTTTATAGTCAACGGAGAGGAAAAGGAAGTCTTAAAGCGTGATACTTATCTTCTTCAAATGGCTGCCCAGAAAATGTTGGATGATTCTCTTTATTGACCATAAAGGAGAGTGACAGGTGCTTATCTCTACACTAAAGGCATCTAACACTAAATGAGGTGAATCCTAGATGGACAAAAAAGTTGTAACATCACCTCTTTCAAAATTGTTGTACGAGAAAACATATTTTAACATCTAAATAAATAATAAAACAATAAATAAATAGATGAAACAGTGGGTTTGAATAACATAAAATACTGTAAGTGCACAGGACAACTTCACACTTTAAAGACATTTCTTTTATAAATAATACTGCCAAACCAGTTATAATTTAAGAGAAAATCTTTAATCTCCATGATTTCATAATAGTCTATATATTTTTTCTTTGGCTTATAGAGTACTTAGAGTTTTTCTTCTAAATCCATTTGTAAACTTCTGAGTAGGTACTGAGTGCTTGATTACTAAGCGTTGTGCTTGATTCAATCTTTTTTTACATGCAGAAGCTCTAAACACAGTATTTAATATTATTACTTTATTAGATGCTTTTAAGATACCTTTCTACTGACAGCTAAATGAGATTTCTGCTAACAAGTAACTACTTACTTCTACCACTTACTTCTGGGCTTAAAAGAGTCGTTTACAAATGCAGCATGAAATGAGGTGTTGGCAGTTTTTTATATACTTAAAGAAAATTCAGGTGCCTTTAAAAAGGCAGAAAAACATGAGCTAAATGGATAGAGCTGAGCTTTTTAACTGTTTTACTCTGTATCTTACTTCAATCAATTAAGAATTCTCTGTGCCTTGCCACAGTATGTGGCTCCTACAGCATGAATACTTTATGCTTCACTTGTTCTTCTGTAACACCTCCCAGGAAGAAAAATGCCTGGTGGTTTTTTTGGGTGGTTTTTTTTTGTTTGTTTGTTTGTTTTGTTGTTTTTTTTTTCCTTCACCACTGCCATAGGCAGCACAAGTATGCATACTCTAAAAAGCTTAACATTTCATGTATAATAATTGGACTCCTGTCCTCATTAACTTCTTATTTTATATGTGATTTTACTTAATTTGTTACTTACGTTTTTGAGAAAGTTGTATCTGTGGCTGCCTAAATTTAGCAGTAACTTTGCTGACACATGAACCACTACACTACACTACAGACTTTTAAATAACGTCCAAGTGTTTATGGCACCTACTGAAAGACACTTCCTATTACTGCCCATTGAGCCTGCAGGTAGCGAAGATCTTTCCTAAAATAATTAAGATGACAGTTATATTTACATATGCTTTCTAGTAAAGCTGGTATCAATTAATTATTTCATTAGAAACATCTAACATTTATTACAGTTGCCAAAATACCTGGATTTGGATGTGATCCTCCTCAGAAAAAAATAAAACAAAATCACAAAACAACCCCTCCTAAAACCCTAGTTTTGCCTTGGCCAAACAGAGAAGCAGTGTGCAAGATGTTTCAGAGGTATTGACTATTCAAAGTGGATTTTAGCTTTGAGATATAAGTGGTGTTTAGATTAAAACCCATTCTGGAAGTTTTGCTGCTACAAGAGCAAAAATTAAAAAAAAAAAACAAACCTGTATGTCATATAATTAGATTTTAATTCTGTCCTCTTCAAGTTTGTAGTCATAGGCAACAATAGCCTGTCTGTCTGCTGCCAGAGTCAAGATTATGAAATATGTTTACCTCATAAAATTTCTCTAGCAAAGGTCCAAAATAAAGCATGCTCTTATTTTGCTGAGGTTTTGTTTTTTTTTTTTTCACTTTCAGTCCATTAGTCTTTGGTGACTTTTTAGGAATGGTAAGGGGATGCTAATGTTGCTTAAATATTTATAGTGATGGTTTAAATATAGCTGTTTTCCTAAACTGTATAGCTGTCAGAGCTGTTTGTCAGATCTGTTTGCTATGCCCTCTGTTACTTTTCTCAAAGACAGAAGACAAAAACGTATTTATTTATTTATTTTTTTAGCAAGAAGAATTTTCTTGTCATTGAACAAAATGTAATACAAAAGGGAAACATTTATAATTGTGATGAACAGTGAATGTGCAATATTTGCACAATCGCACATTAATGTCCTGTCTGTGGTTAGGCAGAAATAAAAAAAAAAAAAACTTTTGCCAATCAGTTTATTATTAAGTGGGTTAAGTAAATTTTAAACTGACCCCCCCCCCCC
>NW_020799091.1:40559357-40581598 GCF_003259725.1 Athene cunicularia
TCCCCCCCCCCCCAATTCATAATTGAGTACTATGTTCAAGTTTTTCAAGAGTGTATATATATATATATATATATATATATGAAAGTGAAAAAGGTGTTATTAAGTAATTATTTAATATAATAAGATTTTCTTATACTGAGTGGCATCTTAATTAAAATTACTAACAAAAAATCGTTCAGTAAGCAAAACAAAAATAAACTGCATATTGAGAATTAATAGAAAAATGCTATGGAAAAATGCTAAAAGATATTTTGGTCTCTTCATAATACGTGTACTACACACAAACTACCATAATGTAGCAAACAGTTAAGCCCATGCTTAGAATTTAAACGTGTTACTAGACCTCTTAAGATCTTAAGTAATCTTAACCATATAGACTTATTCTATGCTTAAAAACTAATTAACATGCTTTGTTGATTTTAAATGTACTTTGCAACATGATATTATAACATAGGAAAACCATTTATAGGATAGTGAAATTATTTGAAGTTAAATGATATTGTGAGAAGCATTAAAAAAATATTGCATTTACTGAATAAAAGCCACAAAAACATTTAAAGCTTTTTTTTTTTTTTTTGATACCACCTAAATTATTGGATGTGCATTTAAATATTAAATCCCTGCTGTAGTATTTCATAATCAGATATCATTTATCCAATGATACTACTTAAGTAAGTGAGACTAACATGTAAACAATACTGCAAAACTGGGCTGCACTATTTAATCTTTTTATTTTCTTTTTGAGGACTAAGAAATTACTTGTGTAGCTTCCAACATACATATTCTTATCATAGAAACATAGAATAGCTTGGGTCAGAAGGGACATTAAAGACCATCTACTTCCAACCCCCAACACCTTCCACTAGACCAGGTTATTCAAACACCCATCCAACTTGGCCTTGATCACTTCCAGAGAGCGGGCATCCACAGCCTCTTTGGGCAGCTAGTTTTCCAGTGTCTCACCACACTCACAGTAGAGAATTTCTTCCTTGCATACAATCTAAACCTACTCTTTTTCAGATTAAAGCAATTACACCTTGTCCTGTCACTACATGCCCTTGTAAAATATCCCTCTCCTGCTTTCTCGTAGGCCCCCTTTAGGTACTGGAGGGCTGCTATAAGGTCGTCGCTGGAGCTTTCTCTTTTCCAGGAGAAACAACCTCAACTGTCTCAGTCTGTCTTCATAGGAAAGGTGCTCCAACCCTCTGATTATCTTTGTGGCCTTCCTCTGGACTTACTCCAACAAGTCCGTTACCTTCATATGTTGGGGGCCTCAGAGCTGGACACAGTATTTTAGGCGAGGTCTCACAAGAGGGGGTTAGAGGGGCAGAATAATCTCCCTCAACCTGCTGGCCACACTTGCCTTGTTATAGCCCAGGATATGGTTGGCTTTCTGGGCTGCAGGTAAACATTGCTGGGCCATGTTGAGCTTTTTGTCAACTAACGCCCCCAGTTCTTTTTCTCAGGGTTGCTCTTAATCGACTCATCAACTGGTCTGTATTTGTGCTTGGGATTACCTTGGCCCGGGTGCAGGACCTTGCACTTGGCTTTGTTGAACATCATGATGTTTGCATGGACCCACTTCTCAAGCCTGACAAGGTCCCTCTGGATGGCATCCCTTCCCTCCAGCATGTCAACCACACTACGCATCTTGGTGTTGTCAGCAAACTTGCCAAGGGTGCACTCAACCCCACTGTCCATGTCTCCAACAAAGACTTTAAACAGCACCGGTGCCAGTACCAACCCCTGAGGAATATCACTTGCTTTCTTCTGAAAACCAGTGTGGCTTTATCTTTCTAAAGTTTTCGAATATCTTAGATTTTAACTCAAATGTTTATATTATATCTTTCTAAATTGTAACCTTAAACAACTGGAACATGAAACAATATTACTGTTGGGGTGAAAAGGACAAACAAGGAATACATTAACAGAAAACGAGGTAAGAGATTGATGTTTCTTCTTTTTTAGAGAGGATGGGAAAGAGAAAACCGGGTGATAAAAGAAAATAAGTGAACATAAAATTTTAGAATAGCAGTCCTCAGAGAACAAATTCATAGTCCAGAACTATAGAAACTATAAATGACACATAAACTCTTTCTACTAAAAACATCTTATGTATAAATGCCTTTTATTTTCTTCATGTAAAATGCTGTTTAAATAGTAAAGCTGGATTTCTGCAAACATTTTAGGAAGAATTGGGCTTTAGAGTCAGTGGAAATTTTCTTAAAAGCTTAAGCAAGGAATTTTGCATAAATCTTATTATTCAGAGTGGGACCTTATTCTCAATTACATTCTTGATATCTTAGATATAATCGTGTGTATTATTATGAGTGATCTTCATAATAGCAGGCTCATTTATACATACTTGTGACTAGCCTCCAGAAAATGATAGGTTTAGGTTTCTAAAGCATTCTTATTTATCATAAATTTGCTGGCCTTCCAATTTTATAGTACTCTGTCTAAAGTTAAAAAGAAAAAAAATTCCAATCCATTTAGAAATTAAGTCTGTGCATCTTCTTTACCTTTTAACCAATGAACATATCTATTAAAAATAAAACCAAGTCTAAGCAATACCCCTTCTAAAACAGAAATTGGGATTTGGTGATGCTAGAATCTCCCCTAAAAAATGCATGGATTAACATCACTTTTGAAGCAGATTCAGGTGCACCAAGTATCTTAATAGTAGCCTATGCACAATATTTTTAATTACTTATGTTTGTGTATGTATATATCTAGGTATAAACACAGAGGCATTCTCCTACATATTTAGAACAAACACAATTTAGGTTACAGTTATAATCAAAAGGTATAGGTTAATATATATCTAATAAATATATTAGTCTACTATATATCAGTGCATAAACATGTATAAATGCAAATATATGTATATATGCAGGCATACATATATTATATGCATATGTGTATAGATAAAGATATATTAGATTTTGGTGGAAAACCAGCAAGTAACCAAATGGATGATGGAATTTTCTGCTGTAACATAATAGTCAGCATGACTCAGTATGCATCACTATTATGGATCAATGTGTTAAATGAATCTTGCTGCCTGAATTTCTGTTGCTGTCAGCTGTCTTTAAGTGGTAATTCATTTAGTCAACTTTGGTGTGACTTTGGAATAGCATGAGACTTAGAAATAGGATCCAGATATGACATCACCCTCAATGCCTTAAAAAAAAAAAAAAAAAAAAAAAAAAAAAAAAAAGTGTTTTGGAGATCTTCAGTCGTTTAGTCATAAAAACACAGAATATGTTAGTTTTTCCATCACAAATAAATACAGTTTTAATAAATTATATTTTATTTTATATTAAAGGCTTGGTATGAAATCATATGCTGATAAATCCAGTTTCATCTTCAGAACTGTTCTGCTCAGTACCAGGCTGAAGTCTTTGGAGCTGTGTCTCAGAACTTCTTGGGGTTCTGCGGAGGCCAGGGTCTCCCTGGGAGTTGGGAGCTGGGCACCCTGGGACTGCCGTACTCCCCAGCCAGGGGCAAGGCACCCAGGTGTCACCAAGGCAGCCCCAGCCTTGGGCATCAGGCACCTCCATGGGAATGGGGATAGACCAAGGCTGGGCTGGGATATGGGCCCACGAGTGGGCCCAGCTGGGTGGGGCTCATGGCCAGGCAGGCCAGGGTTGTGCAGAGCTGGAGACTGGCCCCGCTGTGGCATCTCTGCAGCAGGGACTGATGGCCCTGGGAAGCAGACATGGGGTCCTGGGCCATGGCAGGATGGGGGGAGCCCTGAGGAGGGTTAAGTCGAGTCAGTCAGGGCTGGTGATACCCTCAGCGCCTTTACGATATTCAAGATTCTTTTTCTTTTTCTGACTGTGCAGCACAGAGCCTTTTAGAGGGCTACTAATCCTTGTTCCCTGAACACCCCTGATAGGCACTTCTCTAGGGGAGGATCTGTCTCTATGTTCCTCAGATGTTCCATTTTATATGTTTCCATATCACATTGCCCGTTTGAAATCTTGTCATAGAAAGGGCAGAATTAATTGTTTAAAGGTGACTTGTCATGCTTAAATCCTTATTCCATCACAACATAAGCACTGCCCTTTCAGGTTCTGCCTCAGAAAATCATCCAAGGAGCTACTCCTCTGAAATTAACAATGAAGGACTTCTGCTTCTAACAGCCTTATTACTTATTATACTATTTGGTGACAATCAATCGAGAAGTTTGGAAACCAAGTACACAATATATATGTGCACAATATCACGAAACATTCTCCCATCTGCTACAACCAAATATATTTTCAGTATGAGCATAAGAATCCCCATGCACTATGAAATTCTGCAACATACTCAGTCTAACAAGAAGAAAGGCTGTAATATCCAGGCTTATCTCAACTTTTACATGGATTACCTTGTTTATCAACCAGCTAGAGTTCATTCACACCTCAGACTCCTCCAAAGTTTGTAACTCAGGCCACAAACCATACATGAGCAAAAAAAGAAGTAAAAACTTGTTACCACCTGTGAATATAAAACACAGCCCTTGCAGTTTTCCCTGTCAAATACCTACAAGTGATCAGTGAGCAGGTGAGAAGGTAAAGTCCCAGAAGAAGAGGGCATTCCTTTGCTTCAGTAATCTGTATTGATGGAAATTAAAAACACCAGAAAACCTCTTAGTTTACAGACAATGGTTTTCAGGCAAGTAAGCAGCCCTTCATAGATCAGTCATTTCACATGCAATTTATAAGAATATTCAAAATTTAGTATATATCCTTTTCGGATTTTGTCAAACACCTGTAGAAACTAACAACTTGAACACAATCTGTTTGATTTTATCTATAAAAAGTCATAACATACATAATCAAGAACTGATATCAACTATTAAGAGCAGCTATCTGACGTTAGAAGTAAATGCCTTGATCAAGACATTAAAGATACTGTGACAGAATTATATAAGCTTTTTTTTTTTTTGTCTTTCCATTTAGAAACCCATGACCTCTTTACAATGTGGCAGTGAATTCTGACCATACAATTACAAGCACATGTTAGTAAGATCACTTTCTCTCATTTTACTTATTATTGTACATATGAACATGACAATGAGAGAAAAACTGACAAAAAGCTTTTCATGGTGGCCACAAATCTATGAGTGAAATGAACCCTTTGAAGATAATGCCTTCATTAAGGCTATTGAAATATATGATTGCATTATTTAGTTTCTGTGGTTTGGGATTTTTTTTTACTTTATTTAAAATCTTTATCTGACATTTCCAAGGGAAAATATCTTTCACTCATACCAAAATTATCATTGTCCCATCGTTTTTTTTGAAATCAGAGAACGTTTCATAAGAAACTTCACATTCTGCTTTAATTTATTTTGTTTCATAGAGCTATTTATCTCAGTTCATACTTTTTTTTTTTTTTTTCTTATATTTATTGTCATCTGCTAGCAAGGCCAGAAGTGATAGTATTGCCACACTTCAAGTGTTCTGGCCTTATGTAGATATATTCTCATCTTGTATGAATATTTTCTGTAGGCATTATTTTTGTGTCTGAAGTTATTTGAGTCTGACCATTCCTCAGGTAAGACAAAAAAAAAAAAGGCATTTTACTTCAGTTATATCCATATGCTAAAAAGACTTGTGAAGCAAAACAACATGTAATTTTCCAAGACATAACAGCCTGTATAGTGAATTAAACAGAAGTAGTAAGACTACTTGAATGATCTACCTCAATGAATCTTGACAGTGAATATTGATAAAAACAATTTTTAAGCTGAATTATGAGCTGTATCTTGAAGATTCATCTGCTGTAAAATTGGGAAAACTACTTATAAAATATATTTTAAATATCTTTCAATTGAAAGCTGACTAATAGATGCAGTCATTTGTCACACATCCTAAACTATACCGTAAAGGATACTTTACAGACATCACCACTGAAAGAAATAATAACTAAATTAAAATCTGCCCTTGAGTGCGAGTGCATCAAATATAAATATGTTCTTTTCAGCAGCATAGGAACACATAACTTGCTATGACAGGACTGTGCAATGCTCAAGTTAAAAACATATATTATCAAATGTAGAAACTGCTAGTACCACCTACTGGCAGAAATGCAAAACTGAAAAATATTTTATGTTTATAATATTCTGTAATGCCGCAAGAGCAAACAATTTATCACAACTCTAACCTAATCTTTGATTTCAAATAATATGAAGTAAATATAGGAGATGAATTTGATTACTTAGGGTATATATTTTATGAACTGAGCTACTACCTAATTAGTTATAAATTAAAGAAGTAAAATAAATAAAAAAAAAAGAATTGATAATAATTGGAGTTTTGGTAAGTTACATAATATATTAGAAAGAAGTACAGAAACTCATCTCATATTTCTGATTATATAGACTTGGTTTCTTGGCTGGGTTGATGTTGGAACTCTGTATTCCTCTTATTCAAGATACTCTATCGATGTTCTGCTTTCAACACCCAGTAACATTTAACAGGCATTCAGTTTATCCTCTAATGTTTATAGAACCACTGGAAAATTTTGAGATAAATGAATAGTTGTATGATCTGGATATTCTCAGATATGTGGACTTACTTCCTTCCTTCCTTCCTTCCTTCTTTCCTTCCTTCCTTCCTTCCTTCCTTCCTTCCTTCCTTCCTTCCTTCCTTCCTTCCTCCCTCCCATCCTTCCTTTTCTCTTCTTATTTTCCTCTCTTTCTTTCCTCTGCCAAACTTCTGAAACTCTAGTTAAATTCTCCCCAGCCTTTTCCAGGAAAATTTGCAAGTACAATTTTGTTTGAATTGTTGCTAGCAGTGCTACTCTACACTGATTTAAATAGCTGTGCAAAATAGAAAGCAGTTGTTTTTTTAACTCTTCTGGTAGCATGTTTTGTTGAGGTCTTAAAAATATCTGCAGCAAACATATATCTCAATTTGCTACTAAAGCTGGACAACATGAGGTATGCATTTTCATTATTATGTCCTGGGCCAGCAAAGAGAATTTTGAATAAACAAGTATCTACCTTTTCTAAAGCTAAGTGTATTATAGTTTCCTAGTTAGAAGAACACTAAATTTGTGTGAAATATTTAAGTCCTTTTCAAATCTGGTTTAATTGTTTCTCACTTTTCCTTATGCATTTCTTCTGTCTCCAGTCAGAGCATCACCTCCGTACTCAAATTTTGCATCTCCTAGTAGACTAACAGAACCTAATGAACAGAAATACTGAAAAATTACCTATTGGGATGCCCTAATCTAAGCCAGTTCCAAGCTGAAAAACAGTTTGTATCAAGGGAAACATTTACATTACTCTTCCATTTAACCTCCCATTTTATGACTCTTTAGCCTTAGTCATTAATCTCTGATGTGGAACCCTGTTAAGCGCTTTTGAAAATCTAAATATACTACCATCTACTGAATTTTCCTTATCTATTGTGGCACTAATATCTTCAAAGAACTCCAGCAGGTTAGTTAAACATGACCTCTCCTGCCTGAATCCATGTTGGTTAACCTTAATCAAACTACATGGGTTCACTTTACTTTGGACATTTCATATGAGAGTTCCTGTATTTTCTCCCAACAAATTATAAACTCACTGTTTTCCCTTATGACCATTTAAACGAATATAATGAAGTTATCTCTGATGCTTTTCAATCCATAGGAATCTCTCCTGAATGGTATGAACTTTAAAAATGTCAGTGAAGAATTAAATTATTTTCTCACTTGGTTCCCTTAACACATTTTTTTCTGATCAGAAAAAAATGGGATCATTTTAAAGGCTTTAATAAACATGTCCACTGAATGTATTTCCAATTGTGTGTCAAATGGGAAAAATAAACAGTGTGCCACATACAACTGCTATTTCTCTCACAGCTGCATAGGCAACTCTTAAAACCAAACCAAATCAAACCAAAACACAACAAACACAAACAAGCAAAACACCCTAGAAAAACTAACCACCAAACATGAAGTGTCATAATTAAAGCTGAATGACCCTTTTCTTGGAGATAAGACCCTCCAAACATAAAAAGCAATATATTAACCCTTCATTTCTCTGTCAGCAGTCAGAAAACAACCCAGGAAACTAGGTCTTGAATTTGTGAGGAACAAAAGGTAATAAAGGTGATAAGAAAGAGCAGTTGTGTTAGCCACTGTCAGAACTTTACATATGTAAAAAAAAAAAAAAGACTTATTTTTGTTCCTATCCATCCTTTTTTAGTTGATATTTTAATAGATATTTTTCATAAAATAATATTTATTGGAAAATTTATGAGATTTTTCCTTCTAAATGTAAATATTCAAGTTTATTACATTTTATACTGTGTTCTTTAATTTGGAAGTGTTTACATTTTGTGTATTTCAGATCTTTACTACTATGACCCACAATTTCCAGAATAAGAATTTTTCAGGGAGATCAAGTCAATAAGTGACAGCCACCTGTTGTTTTTAAATATTACCACAAACAAATTCTAAAAGTTCATATTTTACTGGATCATGACTCAACAGAGTAGCATTTCTTTGGGGTTTTTTTGTACTTAAGATTTTGGAAATATACGTCACTTTATTATACAAGAAAATGATTGAAGTAGATTTCACATACCTAAAAAAAATCCTGCTCTCTTGCCATCGGTATTTAATCTAGGATTATTATTATTATTATTATTATTATATTTTTTCTTTATTTTAATGAAAATATTTGACAGAAAATATTGACTGGAAGTATTAAGGAGTCAGCTGTGGTTGGGCACAAAGGATGATAAGTAGACACAAGGGATGTGACAAAAGATTCACATATCAGGCGTAATCATAATCTTTGCATGCTGTAAAACAAAAAGTTTGTTAAATTGATAGCAAACACAAAGTGCTGTTCTAGCCCTACTTCATGCTATTTCCACAGGGTTCTATTTCAGAGAGGTCTAGTAGCCCAACAGCTTCCCAATTTTACCTCTGTGTTTTCTCTATACATTTTCTGAGCTCATTGCTGCTGTCAAACAGACACAATGTTGACCACTATGTACTGAGTTCACTTTCTCATGTGTATAAATAGTAGTAAAATTCTCTTTCTGTCCTAGAGGACCAGGAGGGAAATTTTATTCAGTTTCCTCTTTAAAAGATAGAGTTTAACAACTTCTTTATGATTGTTAAGGGCTTAGGGGATAAGCAGTCAGGGCACAGTCCCAATTTTTGCCTCTCTTTATTCTGTGCTGTCTGCACAGAGCATCTAGGGTTATTCCCCAAAGGATCAGGCTGCAAGACTGGATAGTTGCGGAAAAAAAAAAAAGGATGTGGGACTGGCTTCTCTCTGTAGCTGCATTAGTTCAAATCAAGATCTGTGGTAACTCATTAAAATGTAGTTAACCTATACGCTACTTAATATTCCTCAAAGAGGAGGTTAGAAAACAAGTACAATATTCTCTAAAAGTCTGAAGTTCTGTTTAATGAAAATATAGCTGCCGTCAATATATGAAGCATCTTGTATATCCCTGTATTATCAACTCTGTTCATTCCTAACAATGGGAAAACACAGGCTGAACTCATTAGGAAACGTAATTACTTAAATAGTTTTCTTTTAAATCTTGATCTTAATTAAAAAAAAAAAAAAAAAAAAAAAAAAAAAAAAAAAAAAAGCAGGAATCTATTAGTATGTGACATCACCAGCTCCCACTAACCTTTGGAAAGGACAGAATGACTGAAATGTTGATTTTCTGTTCTAATGAGCTCAAGTAAGTAAATAAATTATCATTTTTATGAAGTTTAATTTTTTAAATGATAATTGGCCAAATTCAGGCATACATATGAAAACTGATTCTTACTCAGTGATGAACTAATTTCTGCCATCTCTATTTGTGGTAGGCCATCCAGCATGAAATATGGTATCAAAATAATTTCTAATTTAATTAAAATTACTTATTGGTTACTGAATGTTGCTTTAGGTTGAGGTCAGTAAAGAATATACTACTCTGGGAAAAATAATGAGAGCATTCAGAATTGTTCTCAGAACTGACAACTGATTCTGGGGAATGGAGAACTGTTATCCTAAAGATGACAGGAACAAAACAGTCCAAGATCCAGAGGAAATATTGGGCACTAGGCCTGTAGGGGGGAGAGTTAAAGGATGCTTTTCTTCTTCACACCTCTTGTTTTTTTTTGATGAATAGCATCTTCATAAATATCTTTTGGCAACAAGAATTTATATAACTGGGGGGATTCTTATTCTCTCTGGCAACCTCTGTGGATAACTTACCAGACCAGACCATGTCTGTACTGTTCTTCAGCATTTGAGCTGGAGTCAGTATAAAGCCAGGCAATCCATAGCATCTATAGTAAGGTATTTACATAATTCTGCACCCATAGTTATAGACTGTCTTTTACTGATGGTGGAAACTAAAGACAAAATCTGGTCCTCAGAGTTTTTCATTCACAGTTTAGAAAAGAGAAGAAACGCCTGCAAAATGTTGAAAGGTTTTTGTTATTTTATTTACTATCCAATAATTTTACATGATATTCCTAACTAAATTACAGTACAATAAATAAGAGAATTCCAGCATTTTAGTTTAGATCTCTGAAGACAGGAGAAGCAGAAAGGTGTTCCTGCACTTTCCTGCAGAAAGAGTATGTATGCCCTGCTTTGGTAATTCTAAATACATAAGTCACTTCAAAGAAAATTGTCAAAGAGCAATATGTCTGAGCTAATATAATAAATGTACAAAAGAAGGGAGTCACAGGTCTGTAATGAGAACCTAATGGCAACTGGGAAGTTAATTACAGTAGCCTATCCAGCTCTAATTGAAATGGGAATAGCTCTTTCCCTCTCATTTATGGTGTTAAGTGACACTTCAGATCTTCTTCAGTACTACAGGCAATTGAAAACCAGAGAACTATCTGTGCAATGAGATTACACTCCATAGAGGAAAGAAGTCAGTTTATAGCTCTTTGTTTGGGGACTTTTTTGTTTTGAATTGTTTTATTCCAGTAACTCCATCTCACCAGTCTGATAATGAACTATGCTATGCCCTAAGAAACTCCTCCATGTGGCAATGTTTTGATTTGAAGTGTCTCAGCCTTTTGCTATAAGGACTCTTACAGTAATACATTGAGAATTCAATATTGTTGCAAAAACATTGACTAGTATTTGGCAGTGGGAGAGAAAAGTGGAAGTAAATAGCTTGTTAAAGGAGAAACTCTTTATATTTAGAATATTCTACCTGTCTACAACCATTAATGTAATATTATGGTTAAGAAGATCAAGTATTATCTTAAGACTTTCAACCACAAGATTTCTTTTTACTTCATTGTACCTCTTTGGGCTTTCCAAAGTTTCCATTATAGGAGTTAGAACTTTTGAAAGAGTAAGGATGTTAGATGATGGTTTTGGTTTTTTTCATGTGCACACCCCTACACCCCCCCCCCAAAAAAAAAAAAAAAAAAAAATGATAGGAGCTCAGCAAGAGCTGGGAGATTCTTCTCTCACAGATCACCAATCATTTCATGCCTCTGCAGGAGCTCCACTTCAGTCTCCCACATCCTGCTGAGTTCACAGCACAGCAAGAAATGGAAGACACTGACTTGCATATAAACATAATTCAAATCAACTCTCTGTGTACAAAAATGAAGCTGCTGCTGTATTCCAAGGGTTAAAATAATCAGAAAAAGCATAGATCCAGAACTTGATCTCTATAGGTTGTGCTTGCATACTGTTTTAGGCTTATATAGAGTTAATTTTCTTCATAGTGACTCCTATGGTAGTATGTTTTGGATCTCTGACAAAACCAGTGTTGGTAACATACCAATGCTTTTTCTGAGTAGTGCTTACACACCATTAAGGTCTTTTCTGTTTCTCACTTTGTCCCACCAGCAAGTTAACTGAGGGTGCACAGGAACTTAGGAGGGAACACAGCCAAGACAGCTGAGCCCAACTGACCAAAGGGATATCCCATACAATATCATGTTGTGCTCAGCAATAAAAGCTCAAGAAGGAAGGAGGAATGGGGGTTATTCACAGTTATGGCATTTGTCTTCCCAAGTAACCATTACATGTGCTGAAGACCTGATTTCCTGCAAATGGTTGAACATCTGCCTGCCAATGGGAAGTAGTGAATTAATTATTTTGTTTGCATGAGCAGCTCTTGCTTTATCTATTAAACTGCCATTATCTCAATCCATGAGTTTTCTCACTTTTGACCTTCTGATTCAATTCCCCAACCCATTGAGGTGGAAGTGAGCAAGTGTCTGTGTGGTGCTTAGATGCCTACTGGGGTTAAACCAAACCAGCTGGTATTTCATTTACTCACGATTTCTTTCTTTATTTTTGATGAAATATTTTATGGGAATTCCCTACTTCTTAGGCTATTTGGTATAGGCTGGAGGATATACACTTGCTCCATGAGTAATATTCCCTTTAATTTTTGTGTGGAGGTCAAATGCATTAGCGTTTTTAAACCTTTACGGAAACTTACACAAGGAAGATAGATGGTTTATAGATCAACTTTAATTTTGGTGTAAAAGGTAAAAGACCTATTCAACTTAGATAATATAAGGATGCTCCTGAATATATGCAGAAACAGAGTATAATATATCATGGAAGGTTAGGGTTAAAAAAAGGAGACATCTAGCAAGATAAATACATCTGGGATTAAATAGCTGCTGAGAAGTAGATTTTTGTTACTAAGATTATTTGTACCTAAACATTTAAAGTGGTACCTGGAATTTAAATGTCAACTGGGTTTATATATATCTATATGCCTGTATGGCATACACATAAATATTACATTAGATATATAATATTTATTTATCAGCCTATAATATATTATAGAAATATGATAAATATTATATTAGACTATATGATAAATATAGAATAATAGAATTAAAAAATGGTTTGGTTTGTAAGGGACATATAAAGTTCATCCAGTTGCAATCCCCCTGAAATGAGCAGGGCTATTTTCTAATACACAGGTTATTCAAAGCCCTATCCAACCTCACCTAGAACATTTGCAGTGATGGAGTGTACACAACTTCTTTGGGCAACCTGCTCCAGTGTCTCATCACCCTCATCATCAAAAATTTCTTCCTTATGTCCAGTTTAAACCTACCCTCTTTCAGTTTAAAAACATTGTCCCTTGTCCTATCACTACTGGCCTTGGTAAAAAGTCTTTCTCCATCTTTCCTGTAGGCTTTTATATATTGAAAGGCTACAATAAGGTGTCTTCTTGACTTCAGGCCGAATGATCTTAACCTTTCTTCATAGGAGATGTGTTCCAGCCCTCTGAACATTTTTTGTGGCCCTCTGAACCCACTTTAACAGGTACAACACTTTCCTGTGCTAGATCCCCAGAGATGGATGTGGTACTCCAGGTGGGGTCTCACAGAAAGTAGAACACAGCGGGGAGAATCACCTCCCTCAATATGCTGGCCATGCTTCTTTTGATGCAGCTCAGGATACCATTAGCTTTCTGTGCTGCATGCACAGCTTGCCAGTTCATGTCCAAATTCTCATCCACGCGAACCCCCAAGTACTTCTCTGCAGAGCTGCTCTAAATCAATTCAGCCCTCAGTCTGTTCTGATACCAGGGGTTGCCCTGACTCATGCACAGGACCTTGCATTTGTCCTTGTTGAACTTCATGAGGTTCACACAGGCCTACTCTTCAAGCCTGTCACAGTTTGTTCACTAGACGATTCTGTGATTCTGCACATCCCACTATCTATGTCATTAATTAAGATTTTAAATAGTATTGAACTCAGTACGGACCATTCAGGGACACCAATCTTTACTGGTTTCCATTTAGACACTGAGCCATTGACTGTAACGCTTTGGGTGTGGCCATCCATCCAATTGCTGATCCATCTAACAGTCCATCCATCATCAAAGCCATATTTTTCAATATAGATGTAAGAATGTTGTGGGGTGCACTATCAAAGGCCTTACAGAAGTCCAGTTAGATGACATCTGCAGCTCTTATTTTTTGTCCACTGTTGCAGTTACTTTATCGTAGAAGGCCATGAGAATAGTTAGGTATGATTTGCTCTTAGTGAAGCCATGTTGGCTGTCTTTAATCACCTCCCTGTCTTCCACATATTTTGACATACCTTCCAGGACAATCTGTTTCATGATCTTACTGAACACCTAGGTGAGCCTGACTGGTTAATAGTTCCCAAGGTCATCCTATTTATCCTTTTAAAAATGGGCATTATGTTTCCCGTTTTCCAGTCAGAGGTAATATTGCAGTCCACCCACAATATTAATATATTATGTAAATACATAATGTATATTTATAATGCTTTATATAATATATATTAAATACTCTATATATCATATGCTTATATGAGCTTATCTATACTATTATATTGTTATAATATTCTACCTTATAATATATTTATGTTTTTAATATATAATATATATTAAATATTGCACGTCTATATAACCATATAGACATATTTCCACCTTAGCATCTCCAGGTGTCAGTTATTTCACATACATTAAGAACATTATTTACTTCACAAACATGAAAGTAAACAAAAGAATTCTAAGATTTTTAAAGAATGCATAGATGAGAAGAAAGGTTGCTAACTGTTGTTCTTCAGTGTTGAGGAAGAAAAAGTAGAACTCTGTATTGCAAAAACTCAGTCTTTTACGGCATTGCCTAGTATTTTCAATTTAAGTTGAGATTTTGCTTTCCCTACTTATGCTGACAAAAATAATACCCTACCAAACTATTCAGTATAATGAGACTGCTCGAGGAACATGGTATTACTTAACGTAAGTATGATCTGCAGAATGTCAGCATGAACAGTACTTCAAAGTATTCATCGCAAAGGAAAAAGCAAACTTTGACAGAGATACAAAAATGAAAAAAATGAAGAATAAATTGCAAGCCTATAAGTAAGACTGTTCAGTATAATGTGCACTTTCATTAAATAGCTGAGGAAAAAAAGGAGATAGTTATGAGAAAATATAACTGCAAAAGAATCACACACAGAAGGCATTTCTGAGATGCCTGATAAACCAGCAGCTGAATAAGAAATTGATCTAAAAAAAAAAAGTGGTAAATCCTTGTGAATTAAAATACATTTATCTAACTATTTGAAATACATTCACATTATTGGTATTGCCAAAGCAGATAACACATTGTTATTCTGGCAGGCTGATGAATAATCACTTAGCTGGTTTCACTCTTTGTTTCTCTCTAAAGTAAACGATGCATTACTGGTTGCAAGAATTATCAGCAGATTTATGGCATTTAGGAGTTAGAAGCTGCAGTTTATTCAACATCATATCAAGTACAACTGAAGTACTGAAGAAAACTATATCATGAACATTATAAAACAATTAAAACAAAATATCTGTATATTTTTTCTTTAGGAAAAAACCTAAACTTTTTGATAATAACATTACTATTCTTCATGCCCTTCAAAAAAATGTTCTCACCGTTATTTCTCCTATGCCAAGTTTAGAACCGGGATTACCATCTCAGAAACAAAGCCAATAATATCTCTCATTTAATACAATGCAGAAACTCTATCAATAGGTACTGAATGAAAATAAAACATGACAGATAAGAATTATAAGACTACCTTAATATACCATACACATAGGGATTAATTTATTTAGTTAGTTAATTAATAGGCTTGATCTTTTTATTTTAACAGAATATTCCAGCAGAAAACATTTTTACCAACAAGCTAGCATTAATTCCTTAAAAAGAATATAATTATCTATGAGGGGTTGTCTTTGTTGCAGTTATTTTATTCAGACTAATTTACTAACAAGCTGACAGAATGATAATACTATTATGCAACCACTTCTCCCATTCTTTTTTTTTCATCAGTATTGAGAATGCTTTGCTTGGCAAACATCTACAAAGCATCATCTCCCTGCATCCTTCAGGTCTTCCTATATTTGAACTTGGAAAGTCATCTGATTTCAATATTTCTTCTCAGTCGTCCCCTTCTAATTCTATTCAATTAATCACCCCTTCAGGTCATAACAATTCTTATTTCACTTTCAATTCTCCAGGCTGTCCATTGCTGTTCTTAGAAAACACCACCTTAGAAAAGTCTTTACACTTATTTCAAACTGTGCCTATACTGTCAATCTTCTCTTTCACAGTAATTTTCTTCTCAAGTCTACTTTGTATCAACATCTCTTTTTTTTTTTTTTTTTTTTTTTTCTGTTCTCCCCACATGCAATTGCTATTACATTCTATGGGCTTTCAGACACATTGCTGCCTGTTGTCACCCTAAATCTCCTCTTCCACTGAACGCCTAAACTGAAAGGTTCTGTCACAGCTAATATTTCTTCACGGATCTAAGGATAATGAGTGGTAGTGAAGGTGGTGTTTATTGTTCAGTACGTATTTGACAGAGGAGTTCAGATACTGCGTAACTAGGTGAGCAAGAGTCTATGACAGAGGAAAACTTCAGTACTAAAGTAAAGTTTTGGAAAGATAATGAATGCAAACATAAGTTTAAAGGGAATAAATACATTAATAATGTATGCTGAAGAGTCAGATACTATTTTTGATGATCTGTATGCATGAATTAATAGAAAGGACAACAAGATGGACAACTTGTTTATATAAGAATATACATTACTTGAATTTGATCAGGCTAACTGTTAATGATTTTATCTTTTTTTTATATATATATATATATATATATATATAAGTTTTTAAATAATTACAGTGTGCGTGCTTTAAAAAAAATAAAATGTAGGAATCGATAATGAATTGCACATAAGAAAGAAAAATAAACTGAACAAATCAAATCCTGGACTAAAATTCTTCAAAAATGAACACTATTGGGACAGCTAAGTTTAGAAAAATATTGAGCATCTTCTGGCTAGCATTTATCAAGTGGGATGTAAGTTGTAACTTTAAAAATCTAAAAAGATAAATCATCTTTATTTTAAATTTTATCAGAGTTTTGAAGTTTTCCAAGCATAGTATATGTGTTGTTTAAAATAGAAATAAATAAATCAAATGTAGCAAACTGCTTGCTTCAGCTGTTTTACCTTTAAAGATGTTTAGTTCTTTGGAGAAGAAAATCAGCTGAGGAAGTAAATTAGTAGTATTTATAATGTTGAGAAGTGTCCAAATTTTTTCCCCAAAATAAGTTTGTTTTTACCTTGAAATAATTGCCTTGTAATATTGCCACATGGCATTATCTAAATAAACCTCAATTATATGCATATATGGGTATATGTACATATGCATATACATACACTTATATATCCATATATGGATATACATACATGTGTATACACAAACACAAACTAAATTACTTGACTTATTAGAAATAGAGTATAACTTCTGAAATGTTTTTTTTTTTCCTTGCAAGTTATTTCCTTATGTGTTCGATGGGGTCCCATGAACTTCAGATAAAAATGTTACTACTAACCCACCAGAAATACAGTTCTTTTATCCTGACAATCTGTTGACAGTGTCTATGTGCAGACTATCACTGAAATATCAAAGTAAATATTCTTTTATATCCTTTAAATATGTTATTTAATTCAGTTAGAAATTTTTCATTATGGAACTAGTTATTAACTATTAATAATTTTCCACAATTGCAGGTGTGTCTGTTAAAAGTTCTTTTGCTTTTGCATCTTCTTTGTAACAAACTAGACTATTCAAATGCAAAGTAGGCCCTGAGTATGGTGTATTATATCAGACTAGTTGGCCTTAGCAGGCTTGTAAAGTCTGGAGAGGATATATGTAATTTTTACTATTAAAAAAATATTACCAACCTAGCTACAGTCTCTATGGGGTTAATGCAAAATTTCACTGTAAACAAGGATTTCTTTCAAACAAGGATTTCTTTGTGTAAAACTTTAAGGTAATTGGAACTCGTGTCTGTTGGGATGCTTTTACAATTGAGATATAAATCCCGGTTGTAGCAATATACTGAATGAGTTTATGAAATAAATAAAATCATTCAATCAACACAATGAAATCTCTTATTAGTTTTATTCATAAAAACAAATAACATAGGCTAATGTATGTTATAATTTATTACATGTATAGGATGTGAACAAGTATCTGCTGAAATAAATGAAGAGACATTTTATTTTACTTAGGTGGTCCTTATTAAAGTAGCTTGCATGAACACTTGTCTTAGCCGTGGCAATGGAGAGTGCCTTTATCACATAGCTCTGACCATCATGTCTGTATTATCCCACTTATTCTAAGTCAAAACTACTTCAATATGGAATTTTTATTTCACACTTCAGTAATTGATTTCTTTGAATCTGTCCACACCAGAGATATTTGCTCTTATCATACAATTTACCTTCAAATACACAACAGCTTTTTATCATTCTATTCTATTTTGCATGTGTGAAAAACTTAAAAAAGCAAGCAACTGAAGAACAAGAAAAGGTAACATCAGCTTTTGGACATAACAATGAATACTCAACAAATGAAAGGAAGACGACAGACGAAATTATCTTAAAAGATGTATCTTCTCAGATCTGCGATTATGATAAATGCCTGATCTTCCACTTCAAAATAGAGACAACCATGATTTGGTTTCTCTTCCTGGCTGATTTGTATTGTGCCAATAATGGAAAAAAAAAAACCCTCCAGTCTTGCAGATCTTAGTGCCTTATAATTTACTACTCAGAGGAAAGCCTCACAGGGAACCCAGGACATGTTATGACAACTCTTGTTACTCCAGCCACTTAATATCCTCCTGGGAGAAACATGTATCTGGAACCACATGGTGTTCTGTAACTGTAATGGTTTGCTATGGCTTCTTACAGTTGTAAATGACTGTAAAAGATAAGAGGATAGCCTCAACTGTGTCAAGAATCTGTCTGGTTCCAAAGAAATCCAACAAGTGTAAGGCTGGTGCTGGGTGACGCTGTTTTCTAGGCTCTATGTTTAACATAGGTGGGCCAGATCAAAACATGCAATCAAATATCCTGTGAGCTGCTTAATTATTTACAGCTCTCATAATTTTACCTGAAAGACATTGTCCTCTAGTTATTTTAATCAAGAATATTTAACTCTTACTTGTTCAAAAGGTGACTTTAAATAAACACACACACACACACACAGAGAAATATAACATAAAGATATATAGCTGATATTTTGACTGGTGATGTTACTATTTTAAAATTTTGTCCTTTTCCTATTCTGGAATTTTAAAATATTTTTGTCATTTTTGTTAATATTTTGAAAAAATATATTAATATAACTTATTAATTAAAATTAACACAATAGGACAAGTAAAAGCCATTTGGTGAAGATATTACTACAAATTCAGAAAAAGAATAAAGAAAAAAAACCCTTTTTGATTCATAATAGTATTTAAAAATATATATTCCTTTAGCCTAAAAATTTATTTGCTAGATTTTTTAAATTTGTAAGTAATAAATTTTAAAATTGCAAGTTGCATATTTTAACTACATTTTCTGTAAAACAACATACTATATTAAGCGCAGGTGGCCAGGCAATGCAGAGTGGCCTCACCGGTTCCAGCCATCTCCAACCCACCCACTGCTGGGCACGGCTCAGCCCCTCAGACATGGTGGTGGTGGTTCAGGGAAAACATAGGGCAAAATGCTGCAGAGCAGAGCGGGGAGTAAGGGAAAAAATGTGAGAGAAATAACCCTGCAGACACCAAGATCAGTGAGGAGGGGGAGGACGTGCTCCAGGCACCGGAGCAAAGATTCCCCTGCAGCCTGCAGTGGACACCACAGTGAGGCAGCTGTGCCCCTGCAGCTCACCGAGAACCACATTTGAACAGAGATCTAAAAAAAAAAAAAAAAAAAAAAAAAAAAAAAAAAGTATGAGCAGGAAAGAGGCAGAAGCAAATTGTTATGTGCTGAATGCAATCCTAAAATCTACTTTTACAAGTACTAATTTTACCATTTTACATCACAGGATATAAAAACTTCCATTTGTTTCTTTCACCATTCACAGCAAAAGATAGTGATGTTATGCAACCCAACCTATATTTATATTTTCTTACTCAGAGCAGTAGCATTGTCTGTACGTACCCCTCTCGTATCCTGAGAACCATGACTGAAAATACGGTTTCCCAGAAATTATGTTCGTTATAAGAGTGAAATTAACAGAGGAAATCTGTTTCTCTCTCTCCCCCTCTGTGACAGAAGTTTTACCAGTCACTCGGACACACAAACATGAGGCTCCTGAATGAGGGAAACACCTTGACTGAATGTCTTATTGAAAGTACATTGCAGATAGGAATAACAGAACAAATCTTTTTTATTCAGCTGGAACCAAAGTGCTACCTGTATTTTGAAAATGAACTAAAATCTATTATCAGAGATCAATGAAGGAAACAGAAAGACTCACAATGACATAAATGGAGGAAGGACTAAGACCATAAATGGCGCTGTACTACCATCCCGATCCAATATCAGGGAGGGTTCCTAAATGATCCCAAGAGTGAGATTAAGACACAAATGAGGTCAGATGCTGTAAAACCCTGTAAGCTTTCTTTCCCATAACAACTGATAACAGCGATAGGACAGAGGGAAGAAGAATCAAACAGTCAGAATACCTAAGCAAGCAAATGGTAGAGATGCAGCAAGATTAATTACCACCACAACGAATCCAGCGATGTCCCATTGGCTTGTTCTCGGTGCAGGCAGTGGTGCTCCAAGCTCCACTGAAGTCCCAGCTCCGAGCAGATGAAGGAGAAAGAATCTCCTTCAAAATCAATCATCAAGAGAGGAGTACACAGTCATTTTAGCGTGCCAGTCCCCACGATTTCTCCAAAGAGTCCGCCCATTTCCACGGAGCTCATTGTAATACGTGCTACCCCATGTTCCTCCATGTGTGCATTCCATGGTGTTTGTGGTAGTCATGCCGGGGGGGGAGTGGGGGGGTGGGGGTGTGTCAACCTGCAAAGTCTTCAGCCTCCTCACTTCTTCCTCACCCCGATTTCCTCTCCACCTGGTTCACGCGTAAGCACAGCTTGGTAGGCACTGCCAAGGATGCTGTTGTAGCTTTGGGTGAATAACGAGGTTTCTTCGGGAACAATTTGTCTCTTTCAGAGCATAGTCCTGACGATGACAGGGTGTTGCAGCCAGGAAGTAGTAGTGGTGCAGCAGCAAAATTGAGACCAACACAGTCCAACACAGTCCCTTACAACTACTCATTTGACGTATGTAAGCTATCACAATACTGCGAGAACTTTAGTACTAGTACGTACAGCTTAGTTTATTTCAGTTTCTGACTTCTCCAAAACAACATAATAATATTAAAGCAAAACAAACATGTAATATTAGTGTAGACAGAGCACTATATTTTAGTGTAGGTGTTATCTGCACTATAATGTGCTGAGTTTAGTTCCTTTGCAGTTCTTTTTTTTAGTGTTTTGTTAAGTCCGAGGTTAATGGACAGTATAGTATCATCCTTTCTATGAAAATGGCATGGCTTCTTGACATTTCTGTCAAGCTTATATGATAAAATTTATGTGAGTTTATATAATTTTAAATAATGTAAATAGCAAGAGACTGACTGAAATTTAATCTATAAAATCCAAACATCATAAATCATCTAAGGGTTTTGGGGTTTTTTTCTGTGGTAGAGTGTAACCTGGGAAAATTCTTGTAATATGATTGTCAGAATTTAAATGTGTGTCAATATTAATATATATCTCTTAAAAATAATTATGTACACACAAATTTAATAAACTGGCTACAGACAAAAATTTAAAATTATATATAGCAGATAGCAATCACATAATAGGACAAACCTCTCTGACTAATCTTTCTCAAATTTAATATTGGCTAGCTGGCTTTGGTCCCATGCTGTTCTTCACAAGCTTAGGAAATATTTAGGTTTGTAACTGCAATAATTTGGTAGCTGAGTGAACAGACAAAAAGTCTTCCTTTGTCTCACTGAAGGTGGATAGGGTGTAATATTAAGCAATAATTCCTGTCAAGAGCCTGCCTTATGCTGTTGAAAACACATGGTATGATATATGCTTTTTCAGTCACTATATGAAAAAAATTAACATTCTAAACTTTGGTAACTCTACAGATAAAAATCATATTGTAGCAAAAATTAAAGTTCAGGCCAAACTGAGGGAATACAGAATGAAAAAAAAAAAAAGTGAATATATCTAGCCGGTGGCCTCTGAGCACAGATTCATAAACAACAAATGCAGCCCTAAAATTACAGACAATTCAGAACCAGAATTCTTTCCTGTTTAATAGCAATGAACATAATAAATTGTGTGACAGGGTGACAGCTCATTTTGTCTTTTTACAAAGCTTTTGTTGATTCCTGCA
>NW_020799091.1:40581648-40647848 GCF_003259725.1 Athene cunicularia
CCCCCCCCCCGAACAAAAAGCACAACAACCAGTTTAATGGGAAACAAGTCTAACAAACTAATTTTCTGTCTCTAAAGTACTCCTTTGGATTTAGGCTCCACTGTATTTTGAAATGACTTATGTCAAGGCCATTGAGATTTCTATTGTTAGAACAGTAATTTGGTTTTGCACAGAATTACTATCAACTGTTGTGTAGTCTGAGAGCTATGGAGGCAATAATAGAGAAACATTCACACGGCCCATTTACTGGGTGAGGTTGCATAAAGTCCATCTGATTATGTGTAAGTGTTTATTAGGAAAGGATCCCAAATAAGAGTCACAAGAGAGCTACAAATCCTCAAGCCATCTATTACAGAGTCATTTTATAAGAGCTGTGGTTTCATGACTATTGGATACTTTGTTGACAATGACTTCTGGACAACAATAAATGATGTTTTTACGGGCCAGCTTCAAACTGTACAGTTCAAGTGCCAACAGGTCTGTACTTTTAAGTCAGAAATATAAAAGCAAAGAGAAGAAATGGTTATTGATAACAACAAACTCCTTTGGGGCTTCAGAGAATTGAAATGTTAAACTGCAGCAGATTTCATGAGGCATTGTGAAGTTCTGAAGACAGATACATTTTCTTATGAGGACTGAATGCAGTAATTTATCAGCATAAAGCTTTGAGCTTGCGTAGACCCTTGGGTTGTAGCACAAGGAAATGACGGAAAAGTTATTCATGTCAGAGGGCAATTTTATAACAAGTACTTTGTGTCATATTAAGACACAAAGGCCTGAATTCTTTAAAGTTTGCTTGTTCATTAATTCATTCCGTTTCAAGATCTTTCATCCCTACTGTGATCCAAAGGCTATCCAAGATCAGAGAGAAGTCCTAGTCGGGCAGAAAGAAATCCTATGGTGCTAAAAAGGCTTTGAGGCAGATTCTATTACTGGAAGAATGATAGCTGACATCACAGGGTGAAGAAAGACAGGAGATCACATTTAGAACTTTGCACCTGTAAAATATTGTTTAGACCTTACTGATTAAGGGTAACACAACTTGCACTATACTTTCAAACCTTTTCTTTTATGCTGCCCATCAGTAAAAACTGCAGACATATGCTTGTGACTTAAATTTTCCTATTTTAATTTCCAAAGATTGTCCATTTTTTGGGGAAAGCTTGTGAGAAATGTTGCCATTGGAATAATTCTTTACTTGCATGCAGTCAAATATATATTACACTTTTGTACAGATGCTTCTGCTTTTTAGTATCTGTGATGAAAAATAAACCTTGTACAATGACCTCTTTCCTTGCTAGAGAGAGAATTTCAGAATCAAAGCTGTGACTTGGTACGGTATGAGCAAAAGCAAATACTTTTGGGTTGGAGAAAACAGAACCTAAAATAAATTTTAATTAAGGTTAAATGGGACATGACATCTTGGGGCATGAAAAGTGGAAAAAGCCTTTATTTTTGCTTGATTTTTTTTTTCCTGAATTAAATTTTAGATTGAGTGCTGCACAAAATGATTTATTTGTGTCTTGATGGCTATGACATTTGGAGGGGTTTGCATCTACTTAGTCCTTGAATCTCTTCTGAACTTCAGCAGTTGCATTCATGATGATTCAGAATGAGACTAGAATGTGTAAATAATATGAGTTTTTGTTAACCCCCACACCTACTCAAGAGCCCTGAAGATAATCAATTAGGTTACTGCTTCTTAAAATGGAAAATATCTCTTGAAGGTGAAAAATTAATATCCAACTCATCACCCTTATAATGTAAGTCATTCAAGAACCTATATTTTTAATATTTTTAGGGAAGAAATATCCCTCAGTCCACTTGAAGCTTTTCAAGATTAAGGTTCAGCATGTGAAGAAGAATCCTATATTTTCTTATTAAAGTACCATAACACTGAAAATGTCAATTGTCTGGGGAAAAAGATAATTATCTTTTTAAGTTCAGACAGCTAACAGATCACCCTGCTTCCTGACACCCTGCCCATTGGCCAATGTTAGTAGTGTAGGCAGGTTGTTGCCCGTATTATTCATGTAAAGTATGAATCTATAAGATCATACTACCATTGTAAAGCCAAGTAGTACCATCACTCTTGCCCGCATTCAAAAGGCTTTGGCATGATTGGCTGTTGCTGCCAGATGACCAGCAGATTGAGTGTCACTGATAGTCCACTGAAGACATGACAACATTTACAATCTTGTGTTTCCTATTGATGTTTGGGTGAATCATCTCATGGGTGTGTTGTTGCTCATCTTTCTTACTGTGTCAATAAACCTTTGTATTATAATGTGTTGTTGGACTACTATTCTGACCATGTAGTAGGAATGAACAATCTAGGTCTTTCACAAAGGGGTGTCACTCCACAGCAGAAAGCTGTACCTAAACTATGAGTTTGGCTGTAGGCCAGCTACCTCATGGGTATAGAAGCTGGAGAGAATCTCAGAAAATAACAAGAACAAATAGATGAGATTTGAAGGCAGATAAATTCAAATGGAAATAAGTTTGAAAATAAGACAGTAATGATAAATCACTGTAACTATTTGCAAGCACATGGGAATTTCCAGGAAGAAATCGCTGTGGGAATTGTTGGAACCAGGTTAATGTTTTGTGTTTATGCCATGTGTTGGTTTGGGAGGGGTTTTTTTTGTTGTTTTTTTTTGTTTGTTTGTTTTGTTTTGTTTTGTTTTTTTATAAATTGCTCCCAGTTAAGAAAAAATTAACTCAGGGTGTCAAAGCAGATAGTCACAGTATGGTCTTTGTGCCTTATCATCTAATAGAACTGTTACTACAGCTGAATGCTGTTTCACTTTGTAGCGAAAGAGAAAGAACAGGAAGGGCAGAGAATAGCAGAGATGAGAACAGCAGTATCGCAATAATGGAGCCTGTCTGGACTGAACTAATGAGGGGGAACCCTGCTGTTTGGGATCCTAATTGGGCCACAAAGGTCTGCTTTATCTATTTAGGTGTATTGTACTTACATTGCTGAGGAGGTCTGTATTTAATTCCTGTAAGTGGTCTCCTCCTGGAATCAGCTCCAGTTCTAAGACTACATCACTATAACTGCTGTTCCTTCTCAGGGTTAACCCTTTTCTCTCCAATATGCATTGATCTTCACCAAAGACAAAGAGATTTGTACAATAGTACATATTTTGGGAATCATTTTAATAGTTTAATGCTGCATTGAAGTTGTTCTCAAGTTCGTTCAGTGAAAATCACAATTAATGCCTGAAATGCTTGTTATATTACTGCTTGCAGCTCTGCTGCAGCTTCTCTCAGAGATACACTGACCATGAATATATTACTTGACTGGCTTTTTTCTCCATCTCCTCAGTCAGACCTGGAAGTCCCTACTTGGGAAGTGCCAAAATAAACCTGGAGAATAACCTCTTTGCTGCAATTCATTAATTACATTCAGAATTTAAATGAACTAACTTTTATTAGATGTTGCTCAGAGTGTTCAAAAGGAAGTGCAAATTATGCTGCTAGTTTTAAAATTCCTGTATATCACGTATGTCTGGTCATCTACTCAGATATAGACAGCCAAGATATTCATCTCACTTTCTGAAATTCTAACTACTTCTACATATGGTAGCAAAATATCAGACAAAACATCCCGTGCTTATGCTTATGATCACTAGGGCCATGACTGAAGAAGAAGAGACCTTCCTCTGAATAACCATACTGATGTAATATAGCCTGTGGTAACTTCGGCCTGTCAAATCACCTGGCATATTGAAATAAGTTATTGAAGTGCTAAGGTTTGGACAACAGGCCCAAGCCAGAGTTGACTTATAGATGAATCCTGTATATTTTATAACTGACAACCACTGTGCTAGTAGGTATTGTACTAAGTTGTAATAACCCACTTGTGCTGAGGTAAGAAGTGATAAAGCATTGAAATACTGAAGCCTGAACAACAGGCCCCAAGCCAAAGCTGCTGACTTAGTCTGTAATCATTAACAAAGTATGTAAGCTCGCTAGTGAAAGATGCAGCCTAGAATATAATCAGTAGTGAGGATGAAATGCTGAAAGAATTTATCCATCTTCCCTTGTTTAGCCTTGTCCAAGGCTGAGAACCCACGTATTTGGCCTTGTTAGAAACTCCCTTGGTTCCCTCCCCCCAGCCCTGGCCAGGCTTTGGGTGGAATCCAACAGGAGAACGAAACCAGGAATTTTCCGCTCAAAACAAAGGTGCCAGCTATTCTGGCCTGTCGATCTCTGGTATATAAGGCTGGATCCGCTCACAGCGACTTTGGCAGCCTCACCTACGGGTGGAGGCACCGCGTAGGATTTCCCCCTTGCCGGGACAGGCTCCCCAAACCCTCGCTGTAACCGGGGCTGCCCAGCCACTGCAGGGCTGGGTGATGGGAACGTATGCAAGTGGTGATGGAGCTTTCTTCATCACTATTCTCTCTCTCATGTAGCAATGATTTGATGCATTACCCTGTATTTTCCTGTTTGTTGCTTTAGGTGCACTATTCTGCCTTCTCTTACTGCATGTTTTCTGTATTACACTGTTACATCACCTGGTTATCACCAGTAAAATACACCTACTCTTTTCACTCTGGTGTCCGAGTATAATTGGTATCCTTAATCAGTAAAACAGTTATATACCTGAGAGTTGTATCAAAATGATGGTTTTATCCTTTGAAAATGGTTGCCTGGGATTAAATTCAAATGGTAAAGCAGAAATGGAGACATAAGGAATACCCTGGGGTTTTTTTGCATTTTTATATCTAAGGATTTTGATGTATAGGCATTAAGCTTAACTTTTGCTTCAAGACCACAAGTTTTTATGTCATTCTGTATATTTTAGAGGATATTTTTTCTCCAAAAAATCTAAATGGTAAAGTACAGGCACTAATTTACCTTTTCAGAGCTTTTAAAATTAACAGAAGGCATGTGTCTTGCTCATTTTTATTTTTGTTTCTGTAATAATGTGAAATTGTCTTCTCATGTGACTAGGATCCATTGCAATAATGTGATAATGCACATAAACCCTATCAAAATTTCCTATCAGTTTGTGTGTTTGGTTTTTAATATTGTTTTCAGGTGCATATTATTGAGACATATGCTCTTGCTTTACTTTAGGATCAATGATCTGAGATAATATTAATCTCTGTTAAAAAAAATAAGCATGTATATATAGAAGGGAGTTATATAAATTTCCCTTATAGTTAAAAAAAATCTTCACTCACTTGCATAAGCATAGGTATGTCATACTCCTTGATGTGGTCTAGATATTCCTCTGGTTTCCAGGTGTCAGTCTACAGTAGACTAGATCTTCCAATGTCATATCTGTCATTTCTCTGACATTTTAAGATATCTCAGATGATATTAAACATTTAATTTTGGGAACCTGAATTAAGCCAATGCAGTAATAGTTAATATAATGAATGGAGTCTAGAGAGTTATTCAGATAATAAGTTCCTAATTTAGAATGAGCTAAATACTTCTCTAGCTCTATAATGAACTGACCCAAACTGACTGCCGTAAGTGCTTAGAGACTTAGTTCATATCAACACTTTCCTTATAGATCCCTAAATGTCCCAATTTGGGAAATTAATGTAATGAAATCTAAACTGAAATCTTATGAAAGGGGAAGATGATATTTGTTTACAAAACTATAAGTAATTTGCTTCTACTGGTGCTTATCTTCATAAATGTAATGCACTCAGCATCCTGTAACCACATAGTCATGCATACGAAGTTAGATGCATCTAATGGTGTGGCCATCACCTCTGTGCACAGAAGAGAGGGACATGGGCTATTGAGTCCTTGAGTCCTCATTGTCTTTCTGGGACTCTTCTTCATGACAACAAACTAGTTTTTGGACAGATCTTTTATATCCTTTAGGAGTTATCATTCCTGTTACATAGTCATCCTTTGAATCAGAATCTTGTTGTTTCATCCACAAATTTTAGGTCAAATCTTACTACCCATTGTCTGCTTTTTTTTTTTTTTTTTTTTTTTTTTTTTAAACTAATATGCCATAGCCTTGTGACCACCTCTGCTTTGGCATGTCAATACGTTACACTGTTCATAAAATTTCAGGTCTCTTGAAGGAGGGAGATAGAGGCCTCAATCGTATAAGGAAATAATTCACGCACTGTGATGATTCAATCAGTTGCTGCAGTAATCACCTAAAGAACAGAAATATTCAGACTAATCTAGAGCTAGAAAAAAAACAACTGTGGAGGCAAATATGCTTAGTGTTACTACTTGCTGATGCATCAGTTAGAGCAACATGTTACAGCAGCTGCTGAAGGAAGTATTCAGAGGCTGAAAGCAATCTACTGCCTGGAAGAAGGAAAAAGAGGTTGGTGAGGGAGGGCTGTGGATGTTGGTGATCTTCAAAGATGAATTAGAAATCACAGTGCTTTTAAGTAGAAATATAATAAAAGCTATGAGTGAACGCAGACTTTGCTCCTAGGAAGCCAGATGACTGCACATTCAATACTGTGTCTAAGCTCACAAGCTGCTCCGTGAAATATATAATGACACAACCCAATCTTCCTTCAAGAACTCAGACAACATAACTTCAATTTTTAAAATCAATATGCACGTATTTTAGAGCAAAGAAGACGTAAATGGTGCACCGTTATTTGTACAAAGGTGGCATACTGCCCCTGTAACTTAAAAACATATCAGTATGGATTAACTCTTGGAGTTAATTTTTTGTGAAGAAATGATCGACATGCTGTAGCTAATATCCTATAATATAAAGCACATTTTTCATATAAATTGAAGGGTTATTAGGCATTCTCCTAAAAAAAAAAAAAAGTCACATAGAAAAAAAAAAAACAACCAACCAAACAACAATGGTTAAATAGTATGTAAAGCATAATAAATAAATTTTGTTAATGTTCCCAGATGTACTGAAGTTTTGCTCACAGTAGACAGTAAAACTACATTCTTAAAAATTATAAGAACGTTTGAAAAGTTAATGTGGAAAGGCATATTAATTTCATAATTCAAATTGATAACTGCTATTATCATTGGTGTGCTGCTATAAATTGAGTAAAACATATGATCCCATGAACTATAAGAATGAATCTGCAGAAGTTGATTTCGGCCAACATTTTCAAGAGAGACAAGTTTCCTTCAGTGACAGGTGCTCTTAGAGTAAAACAGAAAGATAACATTTAAATATCCGTTGAACTAGGGAAGAAAAATCTATGATAGACAGTATGACTGACATGAAGGAGCAGAATGTGGCACCACCTTTTACCAAGTCCACATCATCTCATCAAAAACACCTGGTGAAAATGACACTTAGTCCTCTTACTTCTTGTCACACACAGAGAGCATCATATTTCAACAGCAACACTATCTGCAGTTATTTTTACCTTTTATGGGACTGTAGATTTTTTTTATTTCTAACTCCTGTCCTATCTGCAGTTCTGGGGTTCAGATGGCTGTGACCAAGAGTCAGAAAAAGAAATGTCAGACTACTAAATCTGCTCAGGCAGATATCTGGCACTCTGATGAGATGTCAGCAGAGACATCTTGCATAGCAGAAGGATGCTTTCGGTAGATCAACCACACAGAAAGAATGTCATGAATCCAGTTCCTGTGTATTCTGAATTCAGTGCTTTACTTAGACTCTGTCCTCACACCATAGCTGGGCCTGGTACAAGAATGACTTGTTTCAACTGGAATTTTACTGTTAACTCCACATATATTTCTAAACTCATCTAATCTTCATTTGTTAAAGATCATATATATTGTGAGTGGAAATAAGAACTGTTAAAAAAAAAAAAAAAACCAAACCAAAAACCAAACCACAAAATTTTAATTTATGCCTTATGCTACAGAATTCATCAGCACTAACTCTCCACTGTCATGGGGGAAAGCCCAAGATTTTGGATCTCTGGCCAGGATATTAGAGCATCTCTAAATTATGAATTTTCAGGAATTCCTCTGTTTTCTTCTCCTGTGATTCATGGTTTACTGGAAGTTCATGGTCCATTGCATCTGATCACTGATCCTGCTGCACTTGAGCGGGATTATGCCTTATAATTTTTTGACCCACAGAGACTGTGTGGTGCCAGTGTGATACTGTCACTTCTTCAGGTTGATATAATTACACTGCTTCTTGGTGGTATAATTATAAACAATCCCTGCACTGGCAGCTCGACTTTGTTGTATTTTGTATATTTCAGAAAAAAATGAAAGTAATGCCTTTTAGATCAAAAGTATCCAAGAAACCCCCCAACATTTAGCTGGTATCCATACTTCTACATTAATATGTTGAATGGTTTCCCTCAGAATGTATACCATGTGCAACCTGTTACAGATTAATCTTAGTTTTGCAACATTCTCTCACTCTAGCTTCCTTTCATGTTATTATTTACCACATCAAGAGTTTTCTCAGTTGTATCAGTCACTGTAGGAAGAATTTATTTAATTCTTCATGCTCTAATTTTTCAAGATTCTTTTTTGCAAAAGCATTTGCAAGAGCTCTTGCTTTTTTCAGGAACACTAATGGTGCTGCTAAAGAGTTTAATTATGTCTGGATCTACAGTATTTTTTTAATGACAATTCTGAAAACCTCAGATTACAGAAGGACACATGGCCACTATTTACACCAAATGTTGTTCTACTAGACAAATTTAAAAACTTTGTAGTACGTCTTCAGTTCATACATGTGCATATGAAATAGGTACTCCAGAAAAACATCTAAATGTCCCCATAGGTACTCTGGTTTGGGTTGTCACTAGTCACCAAGATGCTTGTGTGTGGGCTTACTAATACTTTATTGATAATCTAAAGGCACTGTTATTGTACATGAAGATCTGTGATCCCAAATCAATAAAGACTTACACAACCATTTGCAGTTCATTGGTCCACTTGCTGTAATCATGTAGACATTTCTCTAGAGTACATTGTTCTACTGCTATAGAGCCTATACCTGGAATACTAGACATATAATGTTATTTTCCAAGGCATAAACTCAAGATTATGGAATCCCTTACAATAAAGTTTTGTTGTTGTCAAATGGGAGGTCTAAAGCTCTGCCCGAGTCGGCAGCTATATAGTCATACCTTCAGCAATACTGGGTTACACTTTCAGAAGTAATTCCCAGTTATACACGCAAACTTTAATGCCCTCTTGTTTATCTATGTAAGTTTTACCATCACTGAGAGTACTAGATTTTCTGTTAAACTTTTAAGCAATTCAGGTCTATATTCCGTGTAACAATGGGTACTTAGGCACATTAAAATACAAGCTAAACCAGCCTTAATGCTTGCTGATCACCTTAATGGTGATCTATTGCATAAGAGATTTTAATATATTTTCATTCCAAGCCTGCTTAAAGAGCTACAGACCCATGGTATATCTTGTACTTTTTCTCCTTGTGCACAGTTACTGTATGTTAGGACTTTGCTCAAATTACTTCTGGATCTAGGAGAAAACTTATGGTACATTCCCCATTTGAAAACAGTTCAAGGCTATATTTATCTACTGTTCAGAATAATTCAGAATTCATTGGAGAGTTACACTTTCCAGTGTTCCAGTGTGATAAATGAAAGCAATGGTTCTGTATTTTCATATAAGAACCATACTATGAAAGAGTATGACTGTTCCAATTCAGCAGGTTTTTTCAAAGGTATCTTGGTTTCTGGAGAAAAATCACAAACTTTACCTTATTGAGCGAAAGTTCTTCAACATCTTCACAGTTAATCTTACAGTGTATCAAGTAGCAATGTTAAATAATTGCTTTAAGAGAGATGACTGAAAAATACACAGAATTCAAACCCAACCTTCATATTTTAATTTTAACAGACTAATAAACTAAATAAATTTTACATAAATTAATTAATTCCATGAGACTGTGTTGATAGAGATAGAAATGAGCTATTATTTCTCTATAGTATATGAGCTATTAGAATATCATTCAGGCCTCAAAGTAGTCTTAAGAATCACATGATCTTTTCTGATGCTATTTGCCTGATGTGGCTTTTCAAAACAGGTGTCATCCCATAACTCAGCTTGATGGGCCTTTGACTCCCACTAGGAGACGATGGACTCAGCAGGGAAGAAGCGTTTATAGAAAGAGCTGCCAGGAGATAAGCAAGACCTAAGGAATTGTCAATTAGGACACTGTTCTCTGTTGATGTGTGCAAGAAAAACCTTCTTTAAGTTATACATGGTAACTGAAATCTGTAACTCGAAGTTCTTCCTGAATGAGAAGGCAGGAGAGAAAGAGAGAGACAGAGAAAGTTTTAACTTCTAAATTTTCTACTTGAGCTGTACTCTCACACTTGTTACAAACTTCTATCTCTATAGGATAAATCTGTTTGTGGGATGTTCTTTCATTTGAAAGTCTTATAAAGATATATATTTCCTACAGCTACTGATTGCAGCTGCACTGTATTTAATGACTCTTGTACTTTAAATTTTGGAGGAACAAAATACTCCTCATAGCATTCTATGATTTATTAGTAACTTTAATTTCTTATTATTTTTCCTTTTTTTTGTTACATTTTTACATGGAAAATTTCTCTGAATTTTTGCATAGAAAAAACAAATTAACTAAAAAATCTAGAGATTGCAGTAATAAAGAGTTATATAACAAGAGTTAACCCATTTATTGTGGAATTACATTTCAATGAACTTTACAAAAAGCTGTTTGTAAATGGCTATATATTTTCATTATTAGATTAACATTGCATCGTCAGACTGGTGAAACTTTGTTAATCACGTGTATATTGGCAATAAAATTCTAGGTCAGAAAGGGCTCTCTGTCTCCAGCCAGCTTACTTTATACTGGCTGAAAATGCCCATCTTAGCCTATGGAGAATGGCGATAGGCTGTATACAAATCCTATCCAACTTTGTGACTTTTGCCAACAAGAATGGTGTACTAAGTAGTACACTACTACCAGTAGTGTGGTGTTGAAGTGGCATAATATGGATACAACACATAGGACAAATGGAGAGTAAAACAGATCGGTAAAACATGATCAATCAAACCACAGGCAGCAGTTTGGGTTTACACTGAAGAGTGACATGTGTTTGTATCTTAGGTTTTAACCACCTGACTGAGCACCAAACATGATGGAAGTGTAAATGTTTACTTGAAAGGAAGGAAGTAAAGATAGAACCTCTATATCCAGGTGCTTAGCGTTTAGTGTGTTAATTGCAACTGATACTGTAGTAACTGTTCACATAAAAATTGCAGACTAGCCATATTTATCTGACCTTTACAAACTAATCAATTTTCAATCAAATTTTGTTCCAAACAATAGATTCCTTATTGGATGTAAGCCTCCAAATGCTTGACCACTAATTTAAAATAAAGCAAAAATCCTGTACATAAAGTGAATTGAAAGTTACAGAAACTGTTAGCTACAACTTCTGTAAGGTAAGACACATTCACTGCTTCACAAACTATTACAATTACCGCATACAATTAAAAATATAAAGTCCTCTAAAGACAATGAAGGGACAATTACTTTTATAACATCATACTGTAACATAGATACATTTTTATTCGTTAGGCCACAAAACATATTTTTATGAAATTATACACAACAGCAAATTAGACCCTACCATTACTCTGTGTGTTTAATTTCATTACATTGAGTTTTATGCTATGTTAAAGCTTAATATCACTATTACTGCCTTCACTGTCTGAGTTTATTGAAAGCCTTAGGACACATAATTTAGTAAAAACTTCTTGTGAGGGAAAAGTAGATTCAACTTTTTAAAGTGTAAGAAATGAAAAACAGCTATAGAAAGGGTGTTTTTCAATAACCAAATATTGCAAACACAGCAGCAGGAGATTGCAAATACTCATACAATACCATTTTTCACAAGTGGTCAAAGGACCTAATATAGAAAATTCTCGTTTGTGGAGTCTCGTGATGATCAGTATTAAAGCCCCGCAGTTTAAGAATAAGAATAGATGAAAACTGCATTTCATTTTCTAAAAAAGCATGTTCCTAGACCTCATGACTGTGGAGAAATCAATGAAAAATTAACCCAAGAGCACCCTAAGGGCTGAAAAGTCAGAAGGCAAATGTAAAGAAACCAAAACTTTATTTTCTATAATAATTTTACAAATTTTGGTGGTCTGACTCATGCATCTAGCATTTTAGGGTTGATAATAGATTTGACTTTGACTAACAGGAGGAACTGGTTCAGAATCTGAAGTTGGAAGGCAATTAGAGTGAAAGTGAAAATAAAATTATAGAGTTCATGATTGTGAGGTAAGAAAGGAGTGACAGCAGCAAAAATGTGACAATGGATTTCAAAAAAGAAATACTTCAGGAAACTCTGGAATCAGGTTGATATGGTCCCAAGTGAAGGATTTTTAAGCAAAAATAAAAAAGAAAAACTTGAGTTTCAGGGCAGCTGGCAATTTCCAAGACGCACAATAGCAAGAATGGATGTGGAAGAGGGGCAACTACATATGGACAACTACATACCTACATGGGTGCATGAAAAATCTTCAGTGACTTGACATTAAAAAGAGATCATACCATCAAAATGGAAACAAAAATGTATAAATCAGGATAAGATTAAAAGCAGGATATGAATTTAAAGGGGAAAAAAGTCAGATATGTAAAGGTGCAAATGAAAAAAAAGACAAAACTAGTGAGTAACAAATACAACAGTAAAAGAATTTCTTAATTGTTGTTAAGAAAGGATATTGTGACTATTTAATGGTAAATATAAATAAATAGAAGATTAAAAAGAAAATAGTGAAAAGGTCAGTTTCTTTTTAACATTATTCTTGAAAGAACAGCTTGATTGTGTTCAAATGTTTAACAGGTAAAATTGCTGTAAAAACATGGACCTTAATGAAGAATATCAGAAGTTATGTAGATAAAAGTATTTCAGATAGATTTCTAATTGATTTAGATTTCTGATGACTTTTGCTATATTTAAAGAAAACAACCAAACTCATTTCTGAGCCATTAAAAAGTATTATAGAAAATTCACAAAGGAAGAATGAAATAATGAGATGGTAAAACATCAAATATATTATCTGTGTTTTAAAAATGATAAAGTCTGTGTGGGGAATTTACTGCTGAGGATTACAGCCATTTTTGGTACTTGAAAAGATACTAGGAGAGATTATTAAACAATCCATTTGTAAACACCAAGAGGATAACAAGATTGTAAGAAAGAACTAAGAATTTTATCAACTAATGTAAAAAAAAAAAAAAATAAAAAAAATCTAATTTTCTCTTTACCCTAGATAACTGACCAGGGAAACAGAAGAAAGGCTGAAAAAGATTTATTTTTTTTTTTTTTTTAACCTTAGTAAGGCATATACCTACATGAAATCTCAAGCAGATTACAGAGAAATGGTTTACAGTAAATTAATATAACTGTAGCACTTATGGGGACAAAACCCTTTACTCAAAAAGTAGGTATCAATTTCAAATTGATAATCTTGGTGAGCTCCTCAGATGTGATACATGAAAACAGTATTAAAGAAAAGATATATTTGTGTTCATAATTATGTTTGGAATATATACTGGTAATTTACAGTGATGTTTTATAAGGGAATTCAGCAGAACTTCAATGATTTCTATACAGTCTAAAAAAATAACTCAATTCATTAAAAATATTTTAAAATAGACTAATGAAATGTTCATCATGTTGAATAAGGATGATACAGTTTAATTTGTACTCGTGAAAAGCAAAATAGTTCAGAAAAACTATCAGATATAAGGACAACTAAACAAAAGAATTGCTATGTAGAAAGAAAGGCTATTAAAAGAAATATCACAAAAATATATTCTAGGCTGGTTTAGCACTTTCAATTGTGTCAGAGCAGAGGGTGGGCTAGACTACTTCTTTGGTTTCCTCCTTTGTTGTGAAGGACATTATAGCAAACAAGTTAAACAGTTTTGGACTTCATTTAGGAATCTTCCCCCAAGAGAAAAAATAATCGGTTGTATCTAAGAAGCTTTAGGGTTTAAGTGTAGACAAATTCTCAGTGAAATTGATAACTCATTTTTTCTTGATAGCATTTTTATTATTATTCTCTATGATTAGTTTTTTGTTCCCAGACAAATAAAGCTCATCAAAAGTTAGTAAACATTTTGGACAAATTCAGGAATATATTATATTGTTGTAAGAGTAAATATGAGGTAACAAGTGGGTCTATTTACCAAGTAACATGTGAGAAAATTTGAAGTCTTTAAGTCAAACCTGAATATCTTCTGTTGACAGTTAACCACAGGAATATACCTACTGTAAGTCAAACAAAACTTAAAAATAAATCAAGTATAATGTGTAAGAGGATCATTTAGCCATCTGTCTTAGAAAAGGATGGTCACCTCATGCCAAAGTTTTATTATTCCTACTGATATTGTAAGTAATAGATATCTGTAGAAAGTCAGATGAATGTGTGAAAAATCAGAAGTTATAAATAGAAGTAGTCTTTAGCATGATAGCAAGGACAGACAACAATAAAATCCTAAAAGTGCCCATAGCTATGTATAGTATCTTCCATCACTGTATATCTCACATGGGGTTAATACCAATCTAAAAAGGTAAATCAGGTCAAGTGCTTGCTAAATAAAATATACTTATAAAATATACTATAATATACAATATAATATAATACAATATACAATATTAAATGTACTAATGCATACATAATTTATCCATTTCATACTTTAAGAAATCTTTGGAATTGAAATTTTCTACAAGTCAGAAAATTTGGTTGTTAAGGTGGAAGAAGGGAAAGCACACTACCAAAAAAATGTTAACATAGAGTTTCTTTTTTTATTTACTTTTTCTGTCGTACATGTTTAAAGTCCATCCCCTACTACAATCCTACTTTTGTACATTGTGTAATTACATGATCATCACAAGACATCATGGCATGTTTCAGATCTTTAATTCTCTGATTAGTTGTTCACCTGTCATCAGAACTAGGTGAAAGGAAAAGAAGGGCCTATTTGTGAATTGATACAGATATTGACACAATATTCCCTTCTTTAATCTAAAGCACTCTTTTATTTTGAGCTGAAGAAGAGATTGAAACATTGCTCAGCTCTTAACTTTCTTTTCTTGCTTAAGGAAGCTGATAATCTGAGATTCCTAGATTTTGTGTAGAAAACTTGTTCTGCACATAGTCCCTTTTTATGTTCATAAACATACTGGAGAAGACATCATAAGAGACTAGTCACTTGTGGGGTGTAAAGAACAGATTTTCACTCACCTGTGCTATAACTTCAAGTACAGGCAATTGGACTCATCCCTCACAGACACATCCTCACCCTCAATTCAGCTGAATAATTCAACAGGATGTATGTTAACTAACTTAAGAAAATATTAGATATTTTATAATGCATACTCTGAAGATGTTCCTCAATTACTAAAGCAATTCAAACAAGTGACAGCACTTCTTAACATAAATAACTAAACTAAGTTAAAAAGCCTATTCCCCAATTAATGAACCTTTCATTTAGTTGTTTTCCAGAAATGGCTTATACACACCTTATCATACCTTCTTTTATTCATAAAAATAATTTGAAAAAAATATTATACCTTAAGTTCTGTGACATAAAGACTCAAGTTTCATTGTGCTTTTGGGATTTTTCTGCTTTTGTCTCCCTTTCCCTTTCTGTGCCACAATCTATTTCAAGCACAAGGGAAAATGTAGTTTTCTATCTATAACTGTCCATTTAGCAACTTTATGGATTTTTAAGAATAATTGTTAAGTTTGATCACAACTCATACAGTCATATGTTCAATTATATAGACTAATTTTTCTTAGGTATACTAAGGCTTCAGTTTTGAATTGGTTAAAACTAACTTTTCAAGATTTGGGGTAAATCTGGTAATTATCAGTTGAGAGAAAGTGATGTGAAAGAAAAGGTTCCATAAAAGGTCAATGAAGCTGGTGCAGGGTCTGGAGCACAGGTTGTACGAGGAGCGGCTGAGGGAACTGGGGGTGTTTAGTCTGGAGAAGAGGAGTCTGAGGGGAGACCTCATCGCCCTCTGCAGCTACCTGAAAGGAGGTTGCAGAGAGCTGGGGATGAGTCTCTTTAACCAAGTAATAAGCAATAGAATAAGAGGGAATGGCCTCAATTTGCACCAGGGAAGGTTTAGACTAGATGTCAGGAAGCATTTCATTACAGAACAGGTTGTTAGGCGTTGGAATGGGCTGCCCAGGGAGGTGGTGGAGTCCCCATCCCTGGAGGTGTTTAATAGTTAGGTCGACATAGCACTGAGGGATATGGTGTAGTTGGGAACGGTCAGTGTTAGGTTAATGGTTGGACTGGATGATCTTCAAGGTCTTTTCTAATCTAGACAATTCTGTGCTTCCGTGATTCTATATTGAATAAAATGAGACATAATAATTTGCTTAAACCTTTCTAAACCTGGAATGAGTAATATATTTGTTCCTTGTAGAGTAACTTTTTGCATAATTGGTTAAAACCAGAATATAATTTATTAAATTATTAAGACTTCATTGTCGTTTATAATTACCCTATGGCATTGAAAACTATACGTTACCAGGGAAAGCAACAGAGTATGGAAATCTATTTGTATCTGGTGATCTGATGTGAAAAGGGTGTATTATGACCATTTCTTACAAAGCAACATTGAAATGTCTTCCTTGGTGCTGTCTCTTGCTACTAAAGATGACTGTGGCAAAAAGTTATTTACTAAAATTCAGGCTGTCAAAATCATCACATTATCCAGCAGCATCTAGAGAAGGTATGAACAGGACCCAAAGCAACAGAAAATCACAGCCAGAAATAGACTACAATTTAATCTTGAAACTAGTTTTCTAGTATTATGTCGTAAACTTTGAATGCTGGAGCTAGAGGCAAAATTGAGGGTTGGCTTTATTCTTGCTAGCTTGAATAAAAATAACACAGAAGACACCACAGCAAGGACCTCAAGGACTGAGAAAAAGAATTCACATTGCACTTGTGCTGAAACTTGTAGATTAAACCCTAGCTGTAACCAACTTGTGTACCACTAAGCACAGATGGATATTCAACACTCAAATATTATTTAATATTAATAAATGAGTGACAACTGATAGAGAAGAAAATATTAAGAAATGAGATGATAAAAGAATATGAACACTGATAATAGGAAAGAAGTCATGAGTCAGGCACCTACAGCATAGGGAAAAGGATTAGGTGGATGTATCATGTGGGGTGTCCAGTAGTATAAGACAGTGTCTGAATTCCTCTCCCTGTACCTCATCTGGAACTTCTATTTCCCTGCAGGTGAACATATAAGACTTTGAAAACCAGGAGCACAAAATTAAGATTACTTACATTTATGAAGCAACTAGCCAGAATTCAGAAGTGGCTTAGTGGCTGACTGGAAGTATGAAATATTTAAGTCAGGAGGTGAAATTGGAAGTTTTAGAGATACTATGTAAGTTCCATTTAGAGTAAAATTCAAGGTATTTAATATAGGAAATGTACCGCTTTCTCATAAGCAACTTCCATTAAAGGTATCCAACAGAAAGCTACAGCTTCTCTATGTACTTGTAGCTTCTAACATGTTAATGTTTAGAAAGAAGAAAATGAGCTGGAAATTTTGTCAGGGAGAACCCTGTGTGTAGCGGGATATAAAAAAGGGTCAGTATATGTGTAGTAAATGGTAAATTCACGGCATTGCTCCCAAGAGTTCTTAGAATGACTATAAATGCCATCTACTGAATCAGTCATGAAGCCATATTTGTCCATGCTATCCCTAGCTTTATTAACATCTATAGCCTACTATTATACATATATTACATTAACATCTATTCACTATGGGTCCACAGCTGTTTCATTGAAAAAGTGCACACAAGGAAAGAGAAACTCTTAAGAATCATACGACAGAACTGGAACAAGTCAGCTACAAAGACAGCTGATAGGAAGAGGTGTATATAAGACTTTAAACTTCTATAAAGAGAAAATCAATTAAAATAACTAGAAAATAATAAAAAGAGATTTTTAACTCAGAGTAAAACATCTTGTGCTGTGTTTGGCAAAAGCTGTAAGTCTTGAAAACTGGGAAATCCCAGGGTACTGGACTATAGACTAACTTTTATTCATTTTCACTGGATGTGCTAGCAATCTCAAAGCATGCACTTCTTCAGTCTATCTCTGTATTATGAGTGCCAGATATCTGAGTGTTGAACAGCTCTGGAAGATTACTGTTTTGTTACATTCTGCTTCATCATACTTGTGTAGACAGTACTAGCACTGCACTTGCTCTTAATTATGATTAAATACCCAGACCCCATTCATATCATATGAATTTTCTGCCAGTTCCCATGTCAAGAAGATCTCTACACACTCTTGACAAAAACTCTGCAACACAGAACTGGTGTGAAACCTGTATGATATTAAAATACGCAAGTACTTTCATTCATCAACTTGCACACATATGGAAAGGTTTCATTTCTTCCTAAAGGAACATGTTCCTGACTTCTTAATCACTTTGTCACAGTCTTAGCTCTGGCAAACTGCTCCAGTGACTCCATCCCCTATTCATTACTATGCACCCATATTGTTAGGTAGTTGGTGTACTTGCAGGTAAATTCCATTATCCATTGACAGAAAAGGAGATGACAGAAGGAAGGAAAAAAATGCTTCTCACTATCATCTAATCTGACTTGTAAGTATATAGTTTCATTTTTCACAAATAGTATTTATGTGAACTAATGTTTCTTTAAGCAACAGATCTGTTTGGCACAGGGTTGGGTTTTTTTTGTTTGTTTGGTTTTTGGTTTTGAACTATCCATTTGAGGATTTCAGTGTGATGAAGGGAATTGTTGGCTCTATTCTTGGTCTGCTTGATCATGTACAAAATGCATAGCATTCCCAATTGCATCAATTGGCAGTTGAATAATAATCTGAATTGGCTAAAATTATATAATCATTCCGCCTGAGGCATATAAATGATCCTGCAACAGTGTGCATACATTATGATAAAAGTAATTTTTACTCTGGGGAAGAATCAAACAGATAATGGGAGTGGTGAACATATTAATCAATTTTGAGTAATAATTCACAGCTCAAGTACTGAAGAGGGAGAAAATTATTTTATAGGTGCAAATACTAAGAAATGCAATCCTCATTAACATTGTCTAATCTTTTTATTCTGAACTACATCATTTATCTGAACTGCATAATTTAAAGTTCAGACAAATCTTCCATTTTTCAAACAAGAATACAGACCTGAACTTTCAGAACTTTTAACACCCAAAAATTCATCTTGGACAGTATCTAAAACTCTTACCAGAGTGAAGTTTTTGATTTACTGATGTTGAAAACTTTTCGGAGCTTCAAACGACCAGATTTTATTGTCTTTATAAGCAGGGATCTCTTAAAAGAAACATTTGCTGAGCCAAGAAATAATTTTATTTTTTAGAGCTTCATCTGATAATTCTAATAGCAAAGATTTCAGGGCAGTTTGTGATGTACTCAGCAACATGTCATGTTTATCAGAGCTATAGAAGACATTTATTACTACATACACTATGATATCTTTTGGGATTCTTACTGAAATATATACCATTAAATCACCTTCAGCCAATTGCTTCATTCACAGCTGTGGGGTATCTGCCAAAAAGCAGTGGCATAAGTCGAATGTAATTTCAAGTTATTTGGTTTGATTCTGTTTCCAACTAACTTGTTAGAAAAAGAATTTAACTGCAGATAATAAATTCTAAAGTTTAAATTCCCTAGTCAGGCTCCTAGTACCAATAAAATCTGTCTTAGATATGCAGACGAGTTCTGTTTCTAAAATATAGTTTGTTTTATGAATAATATTTATAGGTTTATTAAAATGAAAGGAAAAATCTGTTTTCATTTAAATAAAAACACTTTCCTGCTATGATTTAGACATGATTCTGTTTGTGTTAGAATAAATTAATAAATGAACATTTTGAGGCAATGAAGGCATAGGTCATGATACCGGTCAATGCAATATACTCACTACACTTCTGGGAACACTGGAGAACTGGAACATGAGATTCTTATGCCTACCTCTCTGAAGATGAGTAATACCTTTTATGACAGGCTAGATCAGCAAATCAAACATATTCTTTCTATTTCCTTTGTCATGCCAACTGGGCAGCAAGACCAAAATACCTCTTGAATTTTTGATTGGTCCTCATGTGATTTGCTTTCAGAGAAAAGATACTCCATTGCACTCATATGTATCTCTGTATCTAGATCTATGAAGAAGGTAACCTCTTGAAGTCCCTTTCAGACTAAATTATATTTTATGATTCTGTGATTCTTAGCTGAGAAACCATACTGCAAAAACGCAATAAATTATTTTGAAAGGAAGCTTAAGTAATGAAAACAGTAAAGTGATCACTAAAAAGTTTACTTAGGAGAGTTGTGTAACTTCAGCATTAAAATAAACTGGCATGAGGCTAAAATGGCTGATAGAAAAAAAAAGAATTAATGGAATATAAGAATAATATATACACTGTTTAAAATGGTTCAAAGGATTATTCTATTTAGAAAGTGTCAACCACTTAGGCATAATGGATAGTTTTTTCTCAACCTGACATTAGCCAGCTAAATGTGGATCCAAGCTGCAGGGATGGACTCTTGCAATAAAAAGAGGTTTTGCTTTTATTAGCTGTCACAGCTTTCCATCTGTCCATATAGAAGAGGATTTCTATCACAGATGTACTGAATCTAAACAACTAGCTTAACCTAGACGCTTAATTTACAGACAACCAAAGTTAAATTAACTACTCAATTTAGTCAATGTAAACCATGTATGTCCCTTTTCTTTCTCTAAGGTTCAAGAGATACAGGGGTTGTAAGAGGAGAGAGCACAAACAGCAATAAACCAGCACCTGGTTATGGATTTTTATGTGTGGCAGAGTTTTGGTAGTGGGGGAGGGGCTTACAGGGGTGGTCCCTGCGAGAAGCTTCTCAAAGTTCCCCCATCTCCAAGCCAGCCACCCCCCTGGTGAAGGCTGAGACAGTTGGAGATGGTGGCTGCACCTCTGTGGTAATGTGTTTAAGAAAGGGAACTTAGGAGGAGGAGTGGGAGTTGTGAGGGAGATACTTATGCAAACACTGAGGTCAGTGGGAAAAAGGAGGAGCAGGGAGGGAGGTGCACCAGAGCAGAGACTCCCCTGCAGCCCATGGTGAGAGGGCAGGCTGTGCCCCTGCAGCCCATGGAGGTCCACGGTGGAGCAGATGCCCACTTGTAGCTCGTGAAGGGCTCCAGGCCAAAGCAGGCAGATGAAAAAGGCTGGGACTCTGAGGGAAGTCTGGGCTTGAAAAGTTTGTCACTGGAAAGTGCTGCAGCCTGTGGGAAGGGTCCCATGCTGGAGAATCTCAGGAAGAATTACATCCCATGGGAGTGACTCATGTGGAAGAAAGTTTGAAGAGGACTGTCTCCCACAAGGGGGACCCCACGCTGGAACAGGGGAAGAGTGTGAGGAGTCCTCCTGCTAAGGAGGGCAGAAACAACCGGTGATGAACTGACCACAACCCCTACTTCTTGTCCCCCTGCACTGCTGGAGGGGAGGAGGTGGAGAAATTGGGAGCAAAGCTGACTGAGAAGGCGGCAGGGGTGGGGGAAGGTGTTTTTAAGATGTGGTTACATTTCTCACCGTACTACTCTGTTTCAGTGGTAAATTAAGTGATGGTGGTGTTCAAGTTACATTGATGTTCTTTCTCTTTACCAGTTAAGTCTGCCTTTTTCCTGTGACCAAAATTGGAGAGTCATCCTCCCTGTCCTTGTCTCGATCCCGGAGCCTTTTGTTGTATTTTCTCCTCCTCATCCCTAAGTGGGAAGGAGTGAGGGAGGAGTTGGGTGGTGTTCAGCTGCCCTCTGGGCTTGAACCCAGACACAGCTGTTAATATAACCCTTATAAACCAAGATTGAAAAAAATCAATACTTCCTTCTGATTTGAAGGAGAGGAGCTGAAGCCCTGGAAGACTGCTATAAGACAATGGGAACACTCCAATGATGTATTAGTCAGACTAACCAAAGTTTAAAAACACTTAAAGGTGAAATCCTTATTTTTATTTTACAGTTTTGGAAAACATCCTTTACTATGAAATAATTTGATTCTTGTTCTATAGTCATATCTTTAAGATATGTTTTAATTCCTTCTAAAAGTGGTTGGAAGACCACTTGATGTCTTATAAAGTAAGTTTCAAAACTATTTCCAATTACTACAGTAAATAAATAATTAAATTAATATACTATATAACATGTTAGTAAAGCAGTAAAACATTTTCTCGTGAGACTTCTAAACATGGCACAATGAAAGCATTTCTTACAGTCCCCAGAACAGTACCAACCTGTAAGGAAACTATTTTGGGGACATAAATTCCATTTTAACTGTTTTATTATTAACTTAGATTTACCAAAGGACAGGATTCATCCACAGGACCTTGTTTCAGGAAACAAGCAGATAAAGGATAAACTGATGTAATAAATTGAAATTAGAAGTAGAAAATCTTAAATCTCCTCACATTATATCTGACAGTAATTCAGAGCAAGAAGTAACTTACTGCTAGATCTCTACACTCAGTTATGTTTAAATGTATTTTTCCTTTGTCTCTGTTTATCAGAGACTTTATATATAAGCATATGGGCTGAACTGTGACAATGCAGGTTGATACATTACTGAATAGGCAAGACCAGTGACACCTACCTTTGCCCATTGTTCTCAGCTTAACTGAACATGTATGACTATGATCTTCAGGAAGACTTCATAATACTCAAACCTTTTCTGTTGATAGCCCAGCAGCTAGCTGTGGGAAGAGTTTTACAATTTTCAGCTAACTCTAAAATAGATTACATTCCAGCTTTAAAATTACTTCCAGTTTTCTGTCTTAGTGTAAATGTTTACAACTTTACCATTCAAATTCTTATGAGTGAGAAAGACTTACAACTGTATTCTATTAGACTTACACTGTATTCTATTAGATGTCTGAAAGCAATGGCTGAGAATTGGGTAAGATGTTATCTTTGTTCAGTTTGCTTCACTGACATCATCTCTGCTCTCCTATTTGTCTCATACCCTTCTATTTATCTAATCCCGTTATTTGTCCATGTTTTTAGCTTATTATATCTTTTTGGTAGGTATTCCTCCTGGGAGCTTTGAGCAGCAACCGTCTTTTACTATATCTGTATTTTGCATTAGAGTTAATGCTGGTAAAAATATGAAGGGATTGGAATATCTAATATGTAAGGAGATGCTGAGAGACCTGGAACATTTTAACCGCAAAAAGAGAGGGCTTAGCTGCATTTTGTCAGTGTGTATAACTACATAATGGGACAGGGATTCAATAAGACACAACCAGACTCTTCTCAGTGGTGCCCAGTGAAATACATATTGAAATACAAGAAACTCCACTTAAATGTAAGAAAACCCCTTTTTTTTTTACCATGAGGGAAGTCAAAAACTGGAACAGGTTGGCCAGAAAGATTGTAGAATCTCCAACCTGTCTGTATACGGCCCTGATGAGCCTGCTCTAGCTGATACTGCTTTAAGAAACAGAGTAGTACTAAATGATCTCCACAGGTCCCTGACAACCTGAACCATTCTGTGATAGTTTCCACAAGGGGTCTTTGGTCCTTAACAAGTTATCTTAGTCATTTTTACAATATATGTCTCTGTATGTATATATACATATGTACACAGTGTTAAAGAAGATGGTTAATTTACAGGCATTTTAATATTTTAATTTAAAATGGTCCTGACTATTAAAGCTTAAGTAATGTATTGATTAGTTTGGTAATATTATTGTAATTGCTGCAGTTATTCTTATTTTGTAATTTTTACTCCAATATTGAACACTGTGGATGAAATTAATCTTGCACACTCCTTGTAAAATGAGAGTACTTCCTTCTGGAGATGGCTGTTTACGTTTACCTCCACTACTGCAGATGGTATGTCAAGAACTAACCTAGACAAAATATGTGTGTTTTATGACTGAAGTTAGGAGAGCTGAATTATTCCTATACAGCTCTCAGAAGAAGAAGAAAAAAAAACAAAACCAACAAACCTTCAAAAGTTAATCAAATTATTGGGTAACTCAAAAGGCAGATTCATTAGTACTAATATGGAAATATAAAGAAATCTTTTTGGAGGTATATTCTTAAAATATATTTGTCTTCCTAAAAATCTGAAAAAAAACCCTTATATGTATTTTTTCATACAAAGTGGCATAGGAGGTGCTTTTCCTTGTAAAATAAGAAATATCTCTTGAGACATTTCTCTTGACAAAAAAAAAAAAAAAAAATCCCTTCTGGAGGTATCAGAAAAGAGAAATTTAATTAACATTAAGCTGTGTGATGGTTTGCACTTGATAACTTGACTTTTAATTTCACTGGTTACTCACAGAACACACTGCATTTGCTCAGCCATATGACATCTTATTTCTATTACAAAGATAAAGTTACATTTTCTTTTACAAGGTCAAATTTCTGCAGAGCAGTACCAATAAAATTGGTTTGGCAAACAAGTACAAGAAACTATCATGCTGTGCTAACCAGCATTACTAGGATTCATGTGTTTGTAACGTAGCTGATAAACTATATACTGCAGTGGCTAAAGTTGTTCATAGCCTACTTACTGACTTTAGTACTTTTAAGGAAAAGTGAGTATAAAAGAAAATTCCTACAGATAAATATGCCCTTCACACAGGAGAGGTCTAAAATTTCTATTTTTTTCTTCTTAGTAATAGAGTCTGCTAGTCTGTATCTGATTTAAACCAAAACTGTTTAGATTGTATTGTCAGGATTTCACAGGCTTCTCATATTTAGAAGGGATTTCTGGCCTTCATATGTATTTTAGAATCTCATCTCTATTAAAAAAGGGTAACTTGAAAAGCTTTTGCACAAATGTCTTTTTCCATACTAAAAATTAATATCATTATTGTTGTTTACAATCAGTTGAGAGCACTGTTAACACAGCACATGGGCAGTCAAAATGCATAATCCAGCTAATTAGATGTCAAGTTGTCATCTTGATCTTAACCTCTTTTTTTTTTGTTTGTTTTCATTTTTCCCTTGTTCATCACGGCCAACATTTTGTCCAGCAAGACTCATAGGTCATTTTCTGTTAAAGTGTTTTCCATTCTGTTGGCCTCACAGCCTGTCCTGGTGCCTTGAAATATTCTTGTCTAGGTGTGGGATTTGGGATTTCCCTTTGTTGAACTTCATGATACTTCTGTCAGCCCATTTCTCCAGCTTCTCGATGTCACTCTGAATGGCAGCACACCCATCTGGTGGTGCCACTCCTCCCAGTTTTGTGTCATCTGCAAAATTCCTGAGAGTGCACTCTGTCCCATCATCTGGGTCATTAATGAAGATGTTATAAAGTACTGGGCCCAGCAACAGCCCCTGGAGTACATTGTTATTGTCTGGGATCCAGATGGATTTTGTGATGCTGATCACAAGCCTCTGAGCCCAGCACTTCAGTTTTCAATCTAACTTCAAGTCCAAAGCGCTTTAAATCCAAATGACTATGCTATGCCAGTATAGCTTTTACTATCTCATCACTGAAAACCTATTAAATCATTATATATAAAAATCTGCTTCAGTACTTAAAATTAACAGCAATACTATTTCAGTTGAACTTCTTTCTTTAAAATTTCCTTTCTGTTTTGTTGGGTTTTCTTTTTTTTTTTCTTTTTTCTTTTTTTTTTTTTAATCTTAGATGTGTGTTTTCTTGTGCTGAATTGTTAAAACTAGGCTGTTTAAGCTATATGATACTATGGCTAGAAAATTATAAGGTCCTCCCTATAGTGAAATAGAATCCATATCCAGAACTCATACTAAAGACATGAGAAAATAATACAAAATCTGTTAAAATTATTCCTTTCTCTTTTATTACCAAAATTTACCACTGGTCTTTGAGTAGTAGAAAGGATACTGTATGAAAATGAGCTCAGAAAAAAATAATTTCAATCATTCAGGTTCTCAGTGGACTACAGTTCTATTGTTTCAGGATAAAAGTTTGCTGTAGATTAGATTTTAGACTCCATAGGCAGAATTGGGGTTTTTTTGTATTCATATTTACAGAACACTTGCTATGTTTATTGCTTCTGGATGGTCCTATAGAACTAATAGTGACATGAAAATATGACAAATGCTGCTATAATGATAGGAAATTATTTCAAGAGTTTTCTGACAAATTTCAGATTATTCTTAACATTTAGTTAATTCATCTTTAGTATGGTAGGATTCACCAAGCCTCCTAACAAAGTAGGTATAGGTCTGATTTGTCAATTGTGAGGGTTGGGCACCTAATGGTACCCCTAGGACATGACACATCCCACCTATACTCTGGTTCTCTTGATGAGAATCTCTCTCTCCAGTGGCTGTATAAGTATATATAAATTCAAACGATATGAATTATTTAGAGCTATACTGTAAATCTAAATGAGTAAAGTCAGGTGTCTATTTTTAGATGTTGTTATTGAAAGCTGATATCTAAGTGCCTATTACAGTCAAAGGAAATCTAGTATTCTGTACACCTCTTCATACCTAAGCAGCTAACGGCATTTGAGATGCCATAGGATATCCTGCCTGGATACCGACTGTTGGTCTGGAGATCTTGGGTCTTCTACATTGGTCCTTTCTCATATCTGTTATCCCCACTGTGGATGCGTCACACACAATCTGCAGAACTAGTTCATTCTAGTCTAGACATGAGTATTTTATGAGCTTGGTAACTCTATAGACTCTATGACTGGATTTGCTGTATCTCAGTTGACTATCATGGAAGCTTTCATAATACATGGGTAAACACCAACAATGCAGTTCCCTACATTTACACATCTACAGTCTGGAGATAAATTCTAATCTAGCAGTGCAATTTTGTTCCCTAATGGCAGACATTTATATTTACTTTATATGACCTGGGATACCCTATCTGGCCTCCAGCACCTACTCCAGAAGGGCACAAGTTTCCTGCAATTGCTATGACATATCTGCCAGCCCTTTGCAGCTAGTTGTCTGGGATACCTTAGTGAATCTACACTGACAGTACTTGTTCATCTGTAGGCAACTAAACTGTGTGCCATTTTTATACTAACATTTAGATGGTTAAAATAAGGTAAAATTAAACTCAGTTAAGATTATTTAATTGGGATTAAATTTAGCTATTGTGAGTAACACAGGAATCTCAAATGTTTACCAGTTATATCCACTGGAAGTAAATATGCCTACATGCTTTGCTGGTCTGTGGCATTCAGACAATTCAGATCCCATCTGGACTCCTGGAGACATTTGAGATACATTTGGATATCATTCCTGACCCTGAGTTGATGGTCCAAAAGCATATCTGTCCCTCATAGTTCATATGTTGCATTGTTGTATAGAACTTCTATCTAGACATCAGTATCCTTAAGCTTTCAGGTTTATTTACAATAATCTGTATTTGAGACTAATTTGGAATATCTAATGATAGCAAGTACAATGTCTGTTCAGTTAAATTTGACATTTGTATTTCACAGAACATGCTGGTTTTCCATTAACTGATAATGAATTTCTATAAAAAGCTATTTCATGAGTTATATTTTCAGTTCAAAAACCAGTTAAAGTTTTCACAAATTTTTATATTTGAAGACCGGGAGAGATTAGATGATCTCATCTGTCTTATAATGTTAAAAATTCCCAGATACAAAAGACTGTTTTTATGATTCTGGGAAACTATGATTTAACTGTCTATCTGCCTGCATTCCAGACTGCTCCTTCCTCGCCAAAAAATACAATTTGTGGCACACAGAGTTATTTCAGAATGGCATTTGAACACTCATTAGGAAGCACAGAGCATGCTATGGCTGCCCAATATAACACTTAAAACATGAAATCTAAAATACAAAAAGTGCTTTAAAATTTATGAATATCTATAGCATGCACAGTTGCATACAAGTTATAAAAAAAGGAAAAGATCTTTCTGAAGGAAACAAGTCAGATTTATTTTCTCCCACATCTATCCTTCAGACAGAATAGCATAGAACAAATCTGTCCCCAAGTCTGGCAGCTGAAAGCTACTTTGGCATGAACAATCACTTCATTCCAGATCCCTCTTATAGGGGTAATGTTACAAGGGATTTCAGTAACACTCTATGGTCTGAATATCGCTGGTACAAACCTGCAGCAGAAAATTCTATTTTCACAAGCAGAAATTAGAGCAACCCAAAGGCCCCATTATCTTCTATAGTGACTTGATTGGGAAATGCTGAACTGTGAGTCAGAAACACCCAATGATATGAAGCTGCAAAGCACTCATCTCTGAAATATGACTTGATGACTCATAATTCATCTGCAAGAGTATAAGGATGTCTGGAGTTAAAGTTCTACTAAGCCAAGCTGTGAGAACACAGCTCATTTTATTCAGCCTACAGGATTACTGTCATTCAATCAAAAGGCAGACAAAACATGTAAATTTAGAACAGGTAAAAGTGTTAATTCAAAACTACAAATGCTTTTGTTGATGGCCCTTTGCTTACCTTGCTGTTATTTTCTATTTGCCTGCTCAAAGTAATTGAGTACTAATAGTAGTAGTGCTCATTTTTATCTGGTGGGAGATAGCTCAGGTTTATAACTAAACAAAAATGAAATTCTCTTGTCCATCACTATTTCAGACCTCTCTAAAAGCATTTAAATTGTTAATTATGCTAAAAGACTATTTCAGTATTTATAACCTATCGTGCATTCATATTCCTGTACTTGATGATAAAGACTTCTTGTATAACCGGATGATCTACACCTACTCTCTTCAGGAAAGAAGATAAGGTTTTTCATGTCAAAACATTTAATTATAAAGTTGATCATGTTGCTTAAGTAAATCTTTTAAAGAATAATAATTAAAAAAAGATTAAATTTTATCTTGCAAAAGAAAGTCTTACACAAGAAAACAGACATGTCATTTAGGAAGAAAGTAACTTGGCAGTTCAAGGTAATTAATGAGCTTCTTATACTATCTAATGATGAAAATGACTACAGTATCCAGAGGAAAAAGTCTTTAATATGCTATATAATTATGACAGATAATGTAAAGCTGCTTCTGAAACATGCAATTAATAATTTTGGTTTAAATTCTGTTCATGGTTTTGCACTTCCCAACAGTTAAGAGAATAATGATGTAAAATAAATATGCATAGTAGAGCAGGATAAAAAGTAATGCTCTTTTTGTGCCCCTTTTTTTTTTTTTTTTTTAATTTTTCACATTATCATTTGCATGTGGATACATGAACACAATAACAAATGGAGTAAAGATTGACTTTTCTCTAAGAATTTATTTATTCTGCTTGAAAGGAAGATGATTTTTTTCCTCAAGGTAGCTGAACTAGATAATTGGGGGTCATCTTGAATTTGGGATTGCCTTATTTTATATGGTGTGCAAGGTTCTCTAGGGAAGATGGAGGAAAATATGCCAGAAGTTGATTTGTTTTGCTTTTCCTACTCACATGCAAAGTTGTGGAATGGTTTGAATTTCAGAGAGAACTGTTGTGATCCTTGGCAGTTGTGTGAGCTCCCTGAATCTTACAAATGAATTGTGAAATGGCAGATCATTCTGAGATGAGAGGTAGGAATACAAAAGTGAATTAAAGTGAATTAAGAATTAACAGCAAATATAAGAAGTCACACCGCATATTTTAGGTATACATCTTGCTCTATGCAGGGGGTTAGGAAGGATTAGAAGTAAAAAAAAAAAAAAAAAAAAAAAAGACCTAGAAGGGATCAAATTATGATGCGGGCAAATGTGTGATGACAAAAACAATCAGAATGGAAGCTTTTACATATTAATTCAACACATAAGCATTTCAGTGCACCCAAAAAGGGATATTTTGAAGACTTAGAGCAAGTTATAGATGCTATGCGTGCTGAAAGAAGAGATGAAAAAACAGTCACTAAGGGAAATTTCTGAACTAAAGTCCAAGAAACAGTATGAGCACAAAACATTCTCCAGCAAGAATTCAAAGTCAATATTGGTTAACTCATACATATCATGCATTATAATTTTTTCTGTCCCCAGTGAAGAACTTGTTTTGCTGGCATCTACCTTCTGAATCCATTTGTATACTCCCTGCATTCCGGTAGCATGCATTTGATTAGATAAAGATCACAGTTATCTGCTAAACTAAATTCATGACACCAGTTTAGGTTGACCTGCCATTCAGTTACATTGTTGAAGTAGCTGCAAACTCATCACTATAGAAACTTCAGGGAATTAAAATATGCATACTACAGTATTGTTAGCAGTGATTACAGTTACTATAAAATTGCAGTCATATGAGATCTCATAGTGTAAAATAAGGCTAAAGTAAAACCTATCTACTGTGATAACTGTTAGATGTCAAAACCAAGAATGAATGTCTAGCTGCTTAAAAAAATGGCTGAACTTTGCTTTGGATAGGAGATCAGGGTATTTGTTAAGGAAAAAGATACATATTTGCCCTAGATGCACCCAGAAGAACATTTAACTTGGGCAAAGAAAACCATTAAAAATTAAATACTGATCTTGAGTTCTTATCTGGAGGAAAGCTGCCACAACTGCAGGCATTTGAAACAGTAGTGAACAAGCTCTATTCCATGACTACTGAAAAACTTAGAATGGCTTTTGGTAGAACACCATGACTCTTGCCTACACAAGTGAAAAAAAAAAAAAAAAAAAAAAAAAAAAAAAAAAAATGGATAAATTCAGAAAGTATGGCTAAGAAATAAGAAATAATTAAGAAATCTTGTAATTGGGTCCTATAGATAGAACTGAAGTTGGCTTGTTTGAGCAGAGGAGTTGAAAACAGTGGGGATTTCAGACAATAGGAAGAATTTGAAGATGGTGAAGAAAAAATGGCAGTGATGAAAATTATAAAGAGGTAAAAAATGTAAAGACAATAGCAACAGAGATGTACAGAAGAAAGAGTAACTGCAGGGGAATGGATTATACATTGATTAGAGGTAAGTAATAAAAAGGAGGGGTTTTATACAACATTATTTTAGGGGGTATTTTTATTTTATATTATCCTAGAGTGCTTTGAGTTAGAAGTGACCTTATTGATCATCTAGTTCTAATCCCCCTGCCATGGGCAGGGACACCTTCCATTAGATCAGGTTGTTCAAAGCCCCGTCCAACCTGGACTTGAACACTGCCAGGGAAAGGACAGCCACAGCTTCTCTGGGCAACCTGTGCCAGTGACTCACTACCCTCACAGTAAAGAATTTCTTCCTTATGTCTAATCTAGATCTACCCTATTTCAATTTAAAACTGCTACCCCTTATCCTATCACTATGCTCTCTGATAAAGAGTCCCTCCCCACCTTTCCTGTAGCTCCCTTTAAGTACTGGAAGGCTGCTATAAGATCTTCCTGGAGCCTTCTTTTCTCCAGGTTCAACAACCCCAACTGTCTCAGACTGTCTTCATAAGGGAGATACTCCAGCCACCTGATCATCTTCATGGCCCTCTGCTGGATCCACTCAAGCAGATCTATATGTTCTTCTTAAACAGGGGCCCCAGACCTAGATGCAGTACTCCGGGTGGGGTCTCATGAGAGTGGAGTAAGGGGGGAGAATTACCTCACTCGATCTGCTGGTCGCACTTCTCTTGATGCAGCCCAGCATATGATTGGCTTTCTGGGCTGTGAACACACATTGCTGCCTTATATTCCGTTTTCCATCCATTAATACCACCAAGTCCTTCTTTGCAGGGCTGCTCCAAATCACCTCTTTGCCCAGCCTGTATTTCTTCATGGGATTACCCCAACTCATGTGCAGGACCTTGCGTGTGGCCTTGTTGAATTTCATGAGGTTTGCATGGGCCCACCTCTCAAACCTGTTGTTGTAGTTCAATCCCAGAAGGCAACTGAGCACCATGTTGTTGCTCATTCACTTCTTCCCCTTCATGGAAGAGAAGGAAAAAATACACAAAAGGCTCAGGATCACGACAAGGACAGGGAGGGATAACTCACTAATTATAGTTACAGACAAGAGACAGACTCAAGTGAGGAAGAAAAATATCAATTTAATTTAAATATCACCATGACCAACACAATTTTCCAATCAGAGTAGGACAGTGAGAAATATAACATCTTAAAACCCCCTTCCTCCTCCCTCTCCCTTCTTCCTGGGCTCATATTTGCTCTCCGTTCTCTACCTCTTTTACCCATAGGGGAACAGAGGATAGGGGTTGCAGTCAGTTAATCGCCCATTTTTTTCTGCCACTCCTTCCTCCTCAGGGAAAGGACTCCTCAGACTCTTCTACTCCAGCTGGAGTCCCTCTCATGGGAGACAGACCTCCATAGACTTCCTCTGACATGAGTCATTCCTACAGGTCTGCAATTCTCCAGCATGATCCCTTCCCACAGGTTGCAATTCTCCCAGCATCAGACTGCTCCAGCACAGGCATACCTCAGAGTCACAGCCTTCTTTGGGTGCAGCCACCTGCTCTGATGTGGGGTCCTCCACAGGCTGCAGGTGGGCATCTGCTGCACCATGGGCCTCCATGGGCTGCAGGGGAACAGCCTGACCTCTCACCATGGTCTGCAGGGAAGTCCCTTCTCTGCTGGACCTCCCCCTCCTCCTTTATTCAACTGACCTTGATGTTTGCATAGGCATTTCCCTCACAAGTCCTCCTCCTCCTCCTAAATATATTATCATAGAAGTGCAGTCCTCATCACAAATTGGCTCAGCCTTGGCCAGAGGTGGGTCCAGCTTGGAGCCTGGGGAGCTTCTAACAGCTTCTCACAAGGGGTCACCTCTCTAGCCCCCTCCCCCAGTACCAAAACTGGCAACACACAAACCCAACACACCTGTCAAGGTCCCTCTGGATGACATCCCTTCCCTCCAGTGTGTAGACCCCACCACACAGCTTGGTTTCATCGACAAACTTGCTGAGGGTGCACTCAATCCTACTGTACATGTCACCAAAAAAGAAGTTAAACAGCACTGGTCCCAACATTGACCCCCGAGTAATGACACTCATCACTGCTCTCCACTTGGACAACGAGCTATTGACCACAATTCATTGAGTGTGACCACCCACCTAATTCATTTTCGACTGAATGGTCCCTTCATCAAATACATTTTTCTCTAATTTAGAGACAAGGATGTCATGTGGGACAGTGTCAAATGCTTTGCACACATTCAGGTAGATGATGTCAGTTGCTCTTCCCTTATCCACCAGAGCTGTAGTCCTGTCAGAGAAGGGCATCAAATTTGTCAGGCATGATTTGACCTTAGTGAAGCCATGTTGACTGTCACCGACCACCTCCTTGTTTACCTTGTGCTCTGGCATAGTTTCCAGGAGGATTCGCTCCATGATCTTACTGAGCAAGACAATTTGACTGACAGGTCTGTAGTTCCTGGGTCTTCCTCTTTCCCCTTCCTAAAGAGCCCACATCCCTCCATTCCAACACTTCAGCCATAGGATTCATCCCTCCATGTCTCCATGATGCTGTCCCGATCCAGCGTCAGAGGAGGATTAGATATGATCCCAAGAGCTTTTGGTGGTGGGTGAACACACAGCAAAGTTCTCTGTCACATTTTAAGCTCATCTGATCAGCTGATTTGCATACTAGACAAATAGAGGCAGGTATTCCAGGAACTCACTTCCATGAGCAATTGAATGGGTGATCATTCTTGCCCTGTCAACCTTTGGTTTTGCCTTAGTTACCACAGATCTGCTGACTTCATGCTTCTTGAGCAATCATCCAGCTTCTGGGGCAAAAATGATAACCTCTTATTACCTCCTCACCGGTAATGTCTCAAAGTCATTTGCAAAGCATGCGTGGCATCTGGTGTACACAATAGAGTCACAAAATATCAGACTTTTACAATGCCCCGTAATCAGCGGTTCTTGTGCTTGATGAGAAACACCTGGTTTCACTCAGTCCACCTCTTTGAGGTTTATCTAAGGAGTTTGTTAATACAACTGCAAGGTTGTGGGAGGGTGCATCCTTCAATACATTCCTACTTCCTTGGGTGACATAGACTAATTACAAAGGGCACGGCTGGTCCTTGATGAATGTCCAAGGCATTACTGGCACCACCCCACTGACTCAAAGCACACACACAAGAAAGCTTTGAGACAATCATTTGACATTTCAGTCTCTCACAGATGCCAATAAGATTGTAAACCTGCAGGCATGTGCACATCTCTAGCTCCTCTTCTTTATTCCTCATGCTATGTGCATTTGCATAGAGGCATGTACACTGCCCCCCCCCCACCAGTGAAGCTGATTTACTGGCTGGAATTCCTTTGTTCTGCTCTTCAGGTGCTCTCCTGCTGACCTGTGAGCACTCTTGTGAGCACTCTCCAGGCTTTGGGCATCTATTGGCACTGGCATCAATTTGGTAGGAGTGGAATGGGTTGAGTTTCCCATCCCCTGGCAACTTTGCTTTAAAGCCCTCTTCACCAGCTTGACAAACCTATGACTGAAGATGCTCTTCCCCTTCTCCAACAGATGGACCCCATCAGCCCCCAGGAGACCAGGTTCCTCAAAGCGAGACCCATGGTCAAAGTAGCTGAATCCCTGGCAGTGACACCAGTCCCTTAACCAACTGCTGATTTTCCAGATTCAAATGGCCCTTTCAAACCCCTTCCCTTTGACCAGGAGAACTGATGAGAGAACTACCTGCACTTCAGAGTCCCTTACCACCCCTCCCAGGGCTCTTTAATCCTTCAGACTGCTCCTGTATCCCTGGTACCCACATGAAACAACAGCAGTGGGTAATAGTCAGTGGACCGCACAAGACTCAGTAGTCTATCAGTGACGTGCCTTGAGCCCCTGGTAAGAAGCACACCTCTCCAGAGAGTGCATCGTATTCATAGTAGTCCTCTCCTTGGTTTGGTAAGATAGTTGTTTTCTAAACCACTCTCAGCATTCTCTCATCCATGATGTTCTGAGGAAATGCTCTCCACTGTAACTGCATTATGAGAAAACTATCACTTTTGTTGGTTTTGACCCAGCCACATTTTGTCAGCTACAATATTTTTACAAAGAAATCAGAGAACAAGCATTCCCTATTTACATTCTCATATTCATGGATCTTTTTCACTGTATGCCATAAGATGAATTGGAAGTGAATTATCCTTTAGACAGTGATCATCTCTGTGCTATGTGTTTCTTTTCTATTTTTTGTAACTTTTCTGAGATACAGATAAAATTAGAACTAAACACATAATTCTCAAAACAGATGTACATTAACACTTAAAGCATTATATTTTGTTTTACATTTTTGAACTAAAAAGTAGTTTTCCTTGTACGCATGTTATAAAATGGCCAACTTTTAACATGTTGTTATTTAAGTTAGTTAAGTTAGAATTGCTGTCATATTCTGTAGAGCTTCCCAAACAATTTTAAACTGACTAGATTGTCTACTGGTATCATTAAGATGTCACTAAACAGATCTCAGTATGGAATAATTTAATTTACAGAAGCTTGAAGCTGCATCATTATATCTCCCCACCAATGGGAAAACACAAGACCTCCATTGACTTACACAATGAAACATTTGACCTATAAATTAAGAACAGGATATAAAGACTTATACCGTTTCCCTACCTTAATTTATTTTAACTTACTTCTTTTATATATATATGTATTGTTGAACAAGTTTAAGCATTATGCTCCTATTAAGACTACTGAAACTGAAAGAGTTCTACTAGCCTTAATCTGGCAGCATGGGCAAGGGAGCTGTTGGGAAGATGGAGTGGTGTTTTTACTTTCTTCAGCTCATACACCTACATACACCACACATTTGCATTACAAGTGATTAGATCACTGTCTTTTATTCATGGCAATGAATACATCCTACCAATGCAATAGCTGCTTGCAACTTTCCTCTTTTTTTTCATCCATCTTGATATATATCAGACTGCAGACTCTATCCTTTTTTGTTACCCTCAGTATCCCAGATGCTTCAGTTGACTTTCACAAACCATGTCTATCTTTGAGGACTTGTTTCCATCCTATTACATCAATAAACATTTATTTTTCTCTTTTGTGGCATCCACTATTGGAACATAAGCCTGAATTAAAGTGAAACAAAAGTCTAGACCTGATTATCCTCATTGTGATATGCAAATTAGAATCATGCTGCTGACTATTGTTTCCTATTTTAGAGGATATGATAACCCAACAGATTTATCTTTTCTTCTGTAAATTACATTTTACAAATTATCTCACATACAATTGTAATCTTTAAAGGCCATTTCTTTTTGCTGTGATTTAACCCCAATAGTCAGCTTAGCCTGATGCAGACATTCACTCACTACCCCACAGCAGGAAGGGGAAGAGAAACAGAAGGGTAATAGTGTGATAACTCATGGATTGAAATAGTGACAGTTTAATAGGTAAAGCAAAATCTCTGTGTGCAAGCAAACAAAATAATAAATTCCTTCACTACTTCCTATTCACAGCAGATGCTCAGCTCTTTCCAGGAAAGGAGGTCTTCATCATATGTAATGATTACCTGAGAACTCGACATGTCCCAACTTCCTTGTTTTTTCCTCAGCTTTTAATTGCTGAGCATGACATCATATGGTATGGAATATCTCTTTGGTCAGTTGGGGTCAGCTGTCCCCCCTCCCAAATTCTTGTGCACCCCTAGCCTAGTCAAAGGCAGGGCAGTGTGAAAAGCACACTTCAGAGGCCTTGAAATTGTGTACGCACTGCTTGGCAATAGCTAAAACATCCCTGTGGTAACAACACTGTTTTAATCACAAATCCAAAACATAGAACCATAGGAGCTACTATTAAAATAAATTTATCCCAGCCAAAATCAGTATTCATTTTGGGCACACTTTCTCAAGTATTTGAGTGCAGCTATGGAAAGACATTACATCATAGAAACAAGTTGGCTTCTAAACCAGTATTTCTGATGGTAGTTAAAAATCTCATGCTGATAGTTCTTGGAGTGTATGTTCAGTTCTTGTTCTTGTATGAATATTTTATGAATTTTCATTGATAAATAATGATGCCACTGGATTCCTCTCCACTATTTTTTTGCTCCTCAAGGAGAGTTTTTACATTATTAAAACAATATTGCCTAATTATTTCTGTGGAAAAATATTTATACAGTATGTCACAGTCAAACTGTTTAGTAATGCAGAGGATCTATATGAGACTTAAATCAAATTATATAAAATAGAAGTAGACTGACATGAAAATCTAGACTGAGATCAGAATTTGGTCTTTATGCTTCTTTTGTTAACTTCAGAATTAAATCATGATATACAGAACAGAGGATGTTAACAATATAAATATGTTTTAAAAGACGCTAGAGACTCACATAGCATCCCAGCTCAGGGAAGATGATGGTCACAGACACGCTGTGATCCAGGAGAGCTCAAAGGGTCTCCCTTGTGGTCGCAATTTATAGAGTCCAAGATAATTGACTTTTGTCAGATACCTGTTGCTCATGCCTAGCTCAAACAACAAAGTATTCTGGTGACTTCCAAGCAGTTGCACAAGAACTTGATGAATGTGCAACTCTGTTATTGTTCCATCTGACCACATCCCAGGCACAGGTGTGCCAGGCCATCAGGTGATGATGGGCCATTATAACTGTTTCCAAGCAATCGGGAGGGGCAGAAGCTAGGCTCATTAAGGGGGTGCCTTAACATTAGCAGTCCTATCTCCACAGACTGGTGTATAGCTCGGGGGAGGTGTGGGTGGAATCACACCTGGCATGAAGCAGCCCAACAGGAGGGGTAAGAATATGGATTCTGAGAAGAAGAAGAATTCTTTCAGGAACATAACACAATTAATAATAAATAACTTTTTTTCAGTATATACCAGATCCCCTACAGATGATTTCCTCTCTTTTTTTTTTTTCTTTTTTTTTTTTTTTTAATAAATTTTTTTTTTTTTTTTTTTTAATAAACGTTCACATAAGAAAGAAATGTGGAACTGTAGAGGGAAGAAAACTTGCTTATAAAATGTATTAGTTTCATTTGTATCTTAAATTTAGAAGCAAAAAGAAAAAGAAAAATGTAAAAAGAAAAAAACCCTTGGACAGAGATACATTTTTCCACTTACTACAATAATCTAGTAACTAATGAATTGATAAGGAAAGATGCCAATTATAGAGAATAATTCAGGCTGTTCGAAGTATCCTTCTGTTTCTTCTGAATTTAAAGATGCATCTATAAACCTCAATGGCAACACTATTTAACATGGTTATTTTCTCTTCATAGACTTAGAAAAGAATAAATATGACCTGTTTTTAATTTCCTTTCTTGCCCTACTACTTCTTTCTGTTATTGTAATGTCTCACTCATCTACTTTTACTGTGATATCATCCCGAACATGTCTAATGAGTGTACTTTTTTCCTGCTTCTACCTAAAACTCACCTAAAGAAGAAGAAGAAGAAAAATAAAAAGTTGTAATCCCATGTATTTTTGAATTTGAAAGACAGATTTATCTGCCCCTCAGATAAATTGGAAACTACTATTGTTTTCTAGTTGAAAGTGGATCAATATTTTGCATTTGTATACAGCTAGTATACATTTTAAAAGGAAACTGTACACATCATGGATAAATGTAGAAGATCTCAAAGGCAGAGATAATGACAGTATTTAACTTTAAAGTGGTTTATAAATTTGTATATGTAATTAAGCTCAGAGGCCTTTTTTAATTTGGGGGGGGCTGATATCAGGTTTCTATTTGTTTAATTATTTATTTTTTGTTTACATTCCAATATGTGCTAATGTTTAAGTGACAAGTTAAATCTTTCTAAAAACATATAGTTGAAAGTTTCTCCTGTGAACTCTGTAGCAAAATAAACATCTTGATTCTTTTATCTTAGATATTTGTATAAGTACTTGAAAAAGAAGACAAGAGTTGTCTTTCAACATTTCAGGTAAAATGAATCAGGGCACTCTGCATTCAGCAATTCATAAACCCCATAAATTAACTTCTAAGTATACAACCCCTATCTAAAAGTGATTATTTTGAATAATTTATGATTTAGAAGTGATTAAGTGTGTCCACAGCAGTTTAACTCACCTTGAATTAATTATGGTTAATGCTAACAGAATAGTGGCTTCCAATCATCTTCCTGGATTAATTTTTAAGGTAGTGACTTCCAATGACAATGCAAAATATTTACACTGCCTACTAGTTATTGACAAGAGAATGCCTAATTCTTGTTCCTTGCAACCATGTGGGATTCCTGCTTCAAACAAAAGTTACAGTGATAACTCTTTGTCTACCACATTGGGCTCTGCACTTTTTCTGGTTTTACTCCAGTCAATGTCATGGCATGTTTGATGGCTCACTTTGATGGGAGCAAAAATTTGACCAGTGCTAAACGTTTAAGAGAATGACACCTTTTATCTAATAATCTATATAAGTTAAAAAAGAGTTTAAATTTTTCCCCACTTAATTTAAAAGTTTATAGTAGTCAGCTCAGATGTAGGCAATGACATAGTACAGCATGCGAAGTTACGTGAAAATAATCCCTTCCTCTGACTCCAGATTTTTGCTACATCCACCATCTGTTGTGCTTTAAAAATTGTTCAGCCACTGAAAAAAAGCACATGAACTGATTCCGTTTCCTCTTCATGAACACTGTGTTATTTTTCCACGTTTGTGAGAACATTGGAAGGTCTCATAATATATAAAGCTCACTTTAGGGGATCAAGCATCTTTACCACTAATAAAACTTCTCTCTGACTATGAACTGACAGAAATGCATTAAAGTCTGTAATATGGCTACATGCTATTCTTATACAGAAACAGATCTGTGAATGTTTCACTCCCATAAACTGGACAAATGATACAGACTCAAAAGTCTTTTGAACAGATAAGAGAAATTCACAGCTGCTCTGGGATGCATCATGATGATGCAAATCTTACAATGACAGGGAAAAAAATTGACATCTATTTCTTACAATGACATTGGCTCATTATAGGAATAATATAATGTGGAAGAATTACCAGCGAATAATTAAAGGTACAAACAAAACACACAAGAGGTGTTTTATAGACACAGGTTGCTATTAGAAGGTCAAAAGATGAAAAACTTAAGTGTGGTTTTACACCTCTTTTTTTTCATCCAGTTAGTCTTTCTCACATTTTGTTTTCTTTTGTCTACTGCTTCTCTAAAAGTTATAGAACAACATAAATGAATCTTGAAAGATGCTCAAGAGATTCTACAGACAAGGATCAAAATATCTTTCTAGTAATTTGTTTATATGAAAGGTACATTTTAAAACAGAAATCTCCCATTACCTTTCTCTTGCATTACATATGGATAGACAAATGGTAAAATATGTACAAATATATGCATACATATCGCTATACATGTAAATATATTGCACACCTTCTTCACACATGTAGCAATTATTAACCTACTCAACTATTCCTAACATTGTGCTGGCAACATCAAATAGTTCTCATAAACATAAAGGGGTTTGTATTATAAGATTATTCTAAGACTGAGGTTTTTAAAAACTTGTAAATATATAAGCTCAACTGTATTCAGAGACATGTGCACTAGATCTGGTATCAAACCAATTTTTCTCCTAGAAAATGATGAAAACTTAATAGATATCAAAGGCTGAATATTTATTGAGATTAATTTGATCCTTGGCACTTATTTATTTACTGTTCTCTCATGGTCTTAAATATTTCCCAGCAGCCTATTGTTTGTCAGCATCCAGTATATGACATTCCTTTGCCAGCCTGTCGGGGGTGCACCATCTCCCCCATGGTGAGGCTTATTTTAGCATTGCTGTTACAGCTCTGAGTCTGTTGGAAGCCTTGTATAGCTCCAAATTCAAGGATTAGACCAAACACAGTGTTGTTTCAGACCACCGCACTGATACATAATTATGCACATCCCATGGTATCACAGGAACCCAGCAAATCCAGTTGTTATTTTGAAAAGCCAGATAACACCATTTAAATATGTTAGTAAAAGCTGAAATATGTTAGAAAAGTAGGAGCTTTAACAGAGATGTAACTTTGAACTTTATACAACATGTGGCAGGTGACAGTGCTTTTGTAAGGTTGTTGCAGTACTTGTTTTTTTTAAAAAAAAATTCCATTATTTCCATGGGGATATACTTGTTTCCCAAGCCCTGCACATGCAATAACTAAAGTCAGCCGCTGTGTAAAAAGTTAAGTATAGGGCAAATGGATTTCTGCATTACCATGCTAAGGACACAATTGGGCAAATTCTTCACCATCCAACTACAGAGTAATCAAGATTGAGTATGAAAACATTTCTACAGAGCTTCTAGAATATAAATAGAAGTCCAGTTTTAAAATCCTTACTTATTGAAAAAGCTATGTCTACACACACACACACACAAAACCAAAACCCAACAAACCAAAACAAACAACAAAACAAAAAATCCCACACCACCACCTTTCCTTGTTTTGTTTTTTTGTTGGGTTTTTTTTGGTTGTTTTTTGGTTTTTTTTTCTGGGATTACCCTGTCTGAAGTGTTTGAACACATTGGAACTACTTGTCTTAGTGAAGGTTTGTCAAGATACAGAAAACACAATGTGTAAAATATTAACAACCTTTAAGATGTCTCTGGTACTTAACAACTACTTCCCTGACTTAAGAAAAGCAAAAAGTAAGCAGAGCTTGATTTTCTAAATCATATAAACATTTAATGAGAATGATTTAATTAGCACAATTACGAGCCATAAGTATTTTTAGTCTGAGAAACTATATCAGATATAGGAATATGTTTCTATTGAACTACTATGCAAATAAGATAAGCAATTGCATAGCTGAGGATAAAGTTGTGTCATGCTTAGAGTAGTGGAAATAGCATTACAGTTACGCTTGAATTATAATAGGATAAGGGAAAAGAAGCTGGCCTGAGCTGTTAAAAAATATCAGTCTCTACAATTTAGTTCAACAAAAGTATTAGGGCATGCAAGAGCTGACCAGCACTGACTTTAAGTGTGTACAGTCAAAATTGTTATTCTAGGAATTTCATTTTAGTTCTGAAGGCGACTAATATCTATTAACTCTTGTTTTCAATATTGTAGTTCTTTAGGGATCAAAATGTTTATTTATAGGCATGTTTAGAGGTATTTTATTCATACCTACACAAACCAGTTGTTTTGTATGAGTTTCTGCTCATATCTGCAACTACAGTGAGATCAATAGGCAAAATATTTCTTCACCTGTGTGGCCCTGACACTTGATCTGGTCATCATTAGTTAGATAACAGCTTAAAAAGTAGACCCTATACAAAACCACATGAAAAAAAAAAAAAAACAAAAACAAAAAAAAACACAAACAAACAAACAAAAAAAAACCAAAAAAAAAAAACACCAAGAACAATCCTATTTATTTAACTAACATGTGGCTAGCCTATTCAGCCAGGACACAGAATTCCAATTTTGTCTCAACACAGTTCACATCCATGGCACAATTCTTCTGTAAAGAGCATTTTGCTTATTGAATTATAGTGTTTTCAACAAAAAATTAAAATATCCCAGAGGCAGGAGAACTCAAATTCTTCCTCTGTTATTATTTCTCCACTCTGAAATTACATATTCAGGGGAAAAAGAATTTTAAACCAGGCTATTTTCCTAAAATATATTGTAAAATACATTCAAGTAAAGAAGTAAAATACCTCAGAAAGCCACACATGAACAACACATAATAAATAAAACTTGCACATAGTCATTATATATATTCAAAGATGCAAATATTATATAGTAAAAAAAGTAACATGAAGAAATAAACAGAAGTTTGGAGTTTTTCTATTCTTTCTCTGAACTTTGTTGACAAATACTACTTACTGGAAGACTGATGAGCTGTCCCTGAAATAGCCCTGCACTCCAGTGTGAAACAGATGTGGGGCTTTGTCATTTGCTCTGCATTTCCTGCAGTTGTCAGCTTCTGTGAGTTTTCTTTTTTATTTTGGCTCCCCGACACCATCTTTTAAAAATGTGCATTACTTATTTAGAACTTTTTAAAAATGCATGTCACTGAGCTGAAAAACTTCCCCATGTTCATAACTGTGAAAATTCAAACCAGGGAATAAATTCTAAGCCTCAAGTTATCTTCAACAATTTGGAGAATTCTAGGCAATCTAGGGACATAAACTGATTAATGTTTAGCTCTATACAATAAACATGGGAAGAAAGGTTTTATTCCCACTGTGACTACTGTGTGTGATATAATCAGGTGATAGTGACTATGATAGTGCTAAGTATATAGAAAAAGAGTTCAGTAAAACTGCAGATTTCACTCTTTTTCATTCTTTTTCACCAAGCTGAGAGCTGAGACCAATCGTCTATACTTAAAAGGAAGTTAAAGGTGTCAGTGTTGAACTAGGCTATCTAAACCTCCTTGGGGAACATCTTCAGATCAGTCTTGAATGGAGAACACATTTAAAACGGCAGTTTATGTTTTTGTTTCCTGCTTGTTTTGTAGAATACTGAGATAAATTAAATTTAAGCATAATCACAGTTATGTCACTCTGCAAAACAATTAACAATGTATGGCTAAATTGGTAGGCATTTCAAATATAAGAGTGTAATCCAGTAAAGTGCTTGGAGCTTCTACATGAATGTAGAAGTTCAAGAACACCATGCAGGAGTCTCCTCTCGCCTACTAAGGTAACTCTGACATCATACATCAGGTCTCAAATTAAACATTTTCTGGCATATAAAATTATACTGCAGTACATGCACACCACACCCATTTGTCTATAGCACAGCAGCTCCCTCCTGTGAAAAGACATAACATAGTCTTCCCTTCCTATAACTTGCTGGAAAAGCCCAAGTATCTAGCCAAACTTAGAAAATGCTTCACTCTGCTGACAAAGATAGTAAGACAGTAACAAGATAATAACGAAAGCCCTTGTTTAGGAAGTAACTCTTTATCACCCAAAAAAGATTTTGATTTTGCAAAATACTCTAAGTTTCAGTCTTTAGACTGCTCTGCCTAAAGCTTATCCACACAATTATTTTGGAAGCTAAACCACTGTACTGCCAGAAATAGATCCAGCAGATTAATATCTAAGTTGCATATTGCTTGCTCAGCTAGGTTTGCAATAGGGTCTGGAAACAGGCAAAAGACTTGTCATGGTTCTTGTGGGGAAGTTTAACCTCCAGGTATCTACTGGGAACACAACACAGCAGAGGAGGAACAATCCAGGAGGTTCCTCAATGTGTGGAGGAGAAATTCCTCACACAGCTGGTGAGGGAACCGACCAGGGAAGGTGCCCCCATGGACCTGCTGCTTGTGAGCAGGGAAGAGCTTGTGGGGGAAGGAAAAGCTGGAGGCCGTCTAGGGTGCAGTGATCATGTGATGACTGAGTTTTTGATCCTTCAAGAAACAAAGAGAGGGGTTAGTAAAACTGACACTTTAGACTTCCGCAGGCCTAAGTTAGACCTTGTCATAAGACTGATTAACAAAATCCCTTGGGAGGCTGCCCTGAAGGAAATGTGAGTCCATGAAGGCTGGACATACTTCAAGAGAGAAGTCTTAAAGGCACAGGAGCAGGCTGTTCCTGTGTGCTGAAAAACAAGCAGGCGGGGAAGGAGACCGGCCTGGCTAAACAGGGACCTTTGGCTGGATCTCAAGAACAAAAGGAGCATCCATGACCTTTGGAAGAGGGGCCAAGTCTCTCATGAAGACTACAAAGATGTAGTGAAGTTATGCAGGGAGAATATTAGGAGAGTCAAAGCGAAGCTAAAGCTCAACTTGGCTGCAGCTGTTATGAATAACAAAACAAGTTTCTATAAATTCATTAACAGCAAAAGGAGGATTAGAGAAAATCTCCCTCCTTTACTGGATGCAGAGGTAAACATGTTAACAAAGGATGAGGAAAAGGCTGAGGTGCTCAACGCCTACTTTGCCTCAGTCTGTAGCAGTGGAACTGGCTGTTCCCTGGACACCCAGCCTCAGGAGCTGGGAGATGGGGAGGGGAAGCAGAACGAGGTCAGGACAGTTGAAGAGGAGGTGGTCAGAGACCTGCTGCACCTCTTGGATGCACACAAGTCTGTGGGACAGGATGGGTTACACCCAAGGGTGCTGAGGGAGCTGGCAGATGTTCTCGCCAAGCCGCTGTCGATGATTTACCTGAAATCATGGCTAACTGGGGAGGTCCCATTGGACTGGAGGGTGGCAAATGTGACACCCATCTACAAGAGAGGCAGAAAGGAGGATCCAGGAAACTATAGACCTGTCAGTCTGACCTTGGTGCCAGGGAAGGTCATGGAGCAGGTCATCCTGGGTGTCATTAAAAGTCATATAATGGATAATCAGGGTATCAGGCCCAGTCAGTATGGGTTTATGAAATGCAGGCCTGCCTGACAAACCTGATCTCCTTCTATGACAAAATGACTCAACTATTGGACAAGGGAAAAGCTGTGGATATTGGCTGCCTGGATTTTTGAAAAGCGTTCGACACAGTTTCCCGTATAATTCTCATAGAAAAACTGGCTGCCCATGGCCTGGATGAGCAAACGGTCTGCTGGGCCAAGCACTGGATGGATGGATGGTCCCAGAGAGTGGTGGTCAGTGGAGTTAAATCCAGCTGGTGACAGGTCACAGGTGGTGTTCCACAGGGCTTGGTGTTGGGACCATTTCTGCTCAAAATCTTTATTGATGATCTTGATATGGACACAGAGTGTATCATCAGTAAGTTCACAGACAACACCAAGTTAAGCAGGAGTGTTGATCTGCATGAGGATAGGGAGGCTTGTACTGGACCAGGACCAGAGAGCACGTCGCTGTTGCTCCTCCCCCACCCTCAGCTGCTCAGGCTGGAAGTTAGGCACAGACCCCGGGCTAAAATAAGAAGAAATTTAATACAACACTGTGCTGAACAATCTGAACAACAACAGTGGCAATGGTAACAACAATAAACAGCAATAACAGTGAACAAGACAAAAGATATACAGAGAAATACAGTAAATTGGTCAGGGAACAAGCCTGCCACGTGTGTGGGTCGCAACCCCCAAAACCAAAAGCGAAAGTAAAAAAGCTCCGCCCCTGGACCTGATGTCATCATGGTATGAATAGCCCGACTGGAGATCCCTTCCCCCTCTCTCTCTGCTGGGTTAAATTTGACCTTACCCTAGTTGAACCGGGACAGGCTCTACAAAGAGACATGGATAGATTGGATTGGTGGGCCAATGTCAACGGGATAACCTGATGCTGGATGCTGCACTTGGGCCACAACAACCCCCAGCATCATTACAGGCTTGGGGAGGTGTGGCCAGAGAGATGTCTGGAAGAGAAGGATCTGGGGGTTCTAATTGACAAGCAGCTGAACATGAGCCAGCAGTGTGCCCAGGTGGCCAAGAAAGCCAACGGCATCCTGGCTTGTATTAGAAATAGTGTGACCAGCAGGAGTAGGGAGGTGACAGTCCCCCTGTACTCTGCACTGGTGAGGCCACACCTGGAGTGTTGTGTCCAGTTTTGGGCACCTCAATACGAGAGAGATATCGAGGTGCTGGAGCGAGTGCAGAGGAGGGCAACGAAGCTGGTGAAAGGCCTGGAGAATAAATCCTGTGAGGAGCGACTGAAGGAGCTGGGACTGTTCAGTTTGAGGAGAAGGCGGCTAAGGGGAGACCTCATCACTCTCCAGCTACCTGAAAGGACATTGTAGAGAGGTTGATGCTAGTTTATTCTCATAGATAATTAGTGACAGAACAAGAGGGAATGGCTTTAAACTGCAACAGGGGAGGTTCAGACTGGACATTAGGAAAAACTTTCTCACAGAAAGAGTGGTCAGACAGTGGAATAGGCTGCCCCAGGAGGTGGTGGAGTCACCATCCCTGGATGTGTTTAAGGGTCATTTGGATGAGATACTGAGCGATATAGTTTAAGAGAGAACTTTGTAGAGTAGGGCTGATGGTTGGACTCAATGATCCCAAGGGTCTTTTCCAACCTGAATGATTCTGTGTGTGTGAAAAGACCATTTTGTTATTTGAAATATTGTTGTATTTGTCTCTAGTAGTTTTCTAAAAATACAGGAAATGTACACCCACTTTGTCATTGGTGATCTTGCTTCTAAGCTGTCATTAAAAAGGTGGACATGACCCTTACCAGCTAGAACCCCTGTTTTACCCCTGAAGGTTAATGCTTACCTTGACTGAAAGACATTTCTAAGATCTGTAGGACTTCTACCATTTTCAAGCTAAAAGGGTAGCATCTGCAATGGTACGAAGGTTTAGAAATCACATGAAATGGATTATTTTCTGGATCTTGGATTTTTAAGCATGTAAGTTGTTTTTATCTCTTTGAATTTTGGCTAGGGTAGATATCTCAGTAAACAATAAAATGTGTGTTATACATCTCAAATTTGTTATTCCATCTTCCTATTATAGTCTGCATTACTTGTAGAAATCTAAGTCAGCACTGGCAAAGTCTGGTTATTCCCACAGTTTTCAGTCCAGTTCTTCATACATATGGAAGCTGCAGAACCTTCAGCAAAACAATACTGTGTGTTAAGTGAAATCATTAGAAATGTCAACTGATGTCATTTAATCTTCATTATAGCTATAAAAGGACTTCTAAAAAATATCGTTACCTGCAATGTGATATTTTCTGCAAACACCGCTGAGACACAAGTGAGAAACCTCTCAAGTATATAAGAATTAAAAACTGGACAAAAACACATTAATAAGTTTCCGCTAAAGAACTGAATGTTAGCTTTGGCAGAGGTTAGTTTGTACCACTTCCGATACTTTTTTTAAGAAAATGGTATTCAGTTTTCCATGGCAGTCAGATAGAGAATAGCAGTCAGTCCAAGCAATTATTAGTGTCTGGTAGGGTCTCCTAGATAAGCAGGTTTCTTGCTGTAGCTGAATGCAAGCAATAGAAAGCAGAAAAATAGACAGGCCATCTGGCTAGTCTGCAGTCTGATGATACTGAACACTGCTGGAGTATTGTCCTAAATCCTCATAACTTGCCAGTAGCACAGCATTAGGAATATCAGGTCCAAATGTTTCAAAATTAGGGAATTTAGGTTAGCAGTGGTATTTACATTAAACTTTTTCAACAATATTTGGTATAACTGGGTGTAGAGTCATTTTAGTTCAAAAGAAAAGCTGAATAGGCCGTTGGAGAGTGATTAAAGAAACTGTATTCCCAACTCTAGAATTATGCAAATAAAACCATTTTTAGCATTCATTCAGTGCATAATATGTATTTAAGGATAAAAAATTCTTAATCCGTAGAGAATTACTTCTGTATAAATAACTGGCAAGAAGATGTTTTTAGAATATTCTAATTTATCCAGAATAAATCATAGTTAAACTATAAACTGAGAATGTTCAGGGAATTCTGTTTATCTTGAAGACATCCCAACACTTTACCTATATTTTTCAGACAGTGTTGTTTTGGGTTTTGTTTTTTTTTGTTTGTTTTTTTATAAGGTATTAATATTTTTTTTAATAAGGTATTAAAAATTACATCTTGCATTAATATCAGTAATATAAATGTATATGAATGTCAAGCTTTATGTTTTGAATGTAATGCACAGTTCAGTGTTTGAAAAAGATGAAAATGAAAAGTCAGTAATGCCCAATGAGGCAGAAAAGAATGTTTTAATATACAGTCAGTTAACATTTTGTTGACAGCTTTCTAAGTCCTGAAGAACTCTCAAGATGGAGCTGAGTTTAAGACTTAAGACTACTTGCTCAAACTTAGGCCTAATGAGATTTTATGTGGCACAAAAAGACTGACACTGACAATCTATTGTCTTGTGAGCTGAATACAAAGAGGAAGAGATAACATATGCATCTGAATTTAAGGTATGTTGGCTGAGATATTTTTAGTTTTTTCCACAGCATTTTCATCTGTTACTCAGTAGTCTTGTAAATGCCTGTAATCTTGACAGTTTTGTAAATAAATGCACCTATGTTTTTCAGAAGGTGGGCTGGACATTTCAGAAAGGAATTCACAAAGATCTGTATACGAAATAATACACTGGTAAGAAACATTGAAGAAAATTTGTGTCTTAAAGCCTTTCTTTCCAGGGTTTATGTGCTTAACTGAGATTCAGTAGCTTTCTTATGTTGATTCATTATTCACAGGTTAAAGGCTGAGAAAGAGTAGTACAAATCCATCCTTCCTTCCATAGAACAGTGAAAGTTGTAAGTTGAGTCAAAGTCTCACATGTCTCAAGGGATTTCATATCTTTATTTCCTTATTCTGTCACAAAAAAAAACCCAAACCAAACCAAACCAAAACAAAAAAAAGTTATCTTTAAAGTGACATCTTAAAGAAAAGTGTTTTCCTCACCCATACCTGGATCCAAACTGTGTCAGACAGAGAAATTTTAACCACGGTCTCATAGCTTGGATGTCAGTCTGCTCTAGTGGTCTGAGAAGACAGATAAAGGAGTTTAGAGTCTCTGAAACCAGAAAAGATTAAGCATTAGATATGAGGCAAGTTTCCTTAGATGGTCAAGAGCTAAGAGTTACTGCATCTGCCATCTAGGGAACTTAATTGTGTAAAACTTCTTAGAGAGGAACATATGAGCTAAAGAATCATTTGTAGCCATGAATATTTCAGAATTATATATATAAGGTAATGTAAGTTGAAGTGAGGTGTACATAAGTATTTAGAATATTAAGTCCTTCATAAAAGTTTTTGATAGATTTGACCTGTGGCTAATACAGTCTCAAGTCTCCTGGAGAACTGGCTGTTATACTAGTCAAAGAGTTTTCTTGTCCTCTACAGACTCAAGAATGATTTATTGCAGAATATTTTTTTTCCCCTAATTGGTCCAAATGAATCAATAAATACTTAAACTGTAGACCATTTTCATTAGTTTATTTATAGACCTTGAAAGTTTCATAACGTTATCTTGGCTAATGTTTTTTTATGGAAGATTTCTAAAATGGGATATGAGGTTGTGAGATACTGAAAGAGTTAATGCCTCAAACATTGTGGTAGCAGGTGTTGAGTTGCAGGTGAGGGGGAGGGATGCAGGCAGCATGGGGGCAGCTCATGCCTGGCACAGGGGGTGTGCCAGAGGCTGCACAGTTCTGTGCTGCTGGGTAAAAACAACTCACAGAGTTTATTTGAGGAAGGGGCTTCATGACCACACCCACAATGGGACTTGCACAAAAGATCAAGCGTTACATAAACTGAACAGGTGTTTGAGAGCCAGATAAGTCATCAAGGGGTGTGACTGCACATACTAAGTAATTAGTATATGAAGAGAGACTAAAGGCAGGGACTAGCACCCGAACACTGCCCTCTCTCACCTCACATGTAAATGAGCACAGGAATGCCCTCCCTTTCCCTTGCCTCACATGTAAATGAGCACAAGAGGATCTGTCCCCTCCCACCTCACAGGCAACTGCACCAACATATTTAAGGAACAGTGAGCTGTATCTCAGTGTGCAGCCACAGCCATTACCAACAAGACCACGAACTGGACCAGAGACATTGCGGGAACCCAAGGTGGAGATCTGGATCTCTCCTCTACCTCTATTTTTCTATCTTTCTTTCTCTCCCTGTCTTATATGTTATGGGCTGTTCAGCCCTTTCTAAAAATAACAGGGTTTACTAGCCATCGTTGCACTGTTTAGAGAGATTTAATGTTGTTTAATTAGCTTTAAAAGGTTTAATTGGCTTCTGTTAAAATATAGCTTCTGCCATTAATAAATTTTTCAATTGTTTGCTTGGTGTTATTCACCTTAATTTACCCTAAGGGTACCTTGAACATCGAATATTGGTGTGCATTGTCCAGGATGGCCCTCTCTGGCAATAATTGTCTTACCTATTAAGAGATAAGTACAGCCACCCGTAGCCTCTCTAATATTTGAGGACCAGTTAGAACACAAGGGGACTCATCTCTTACCAATCAAGTCCTTGAATTCAACAGAGGTGCATTTTCAATTGTAGATATCTTAAGGAAAATATGCCACTTTAAATGTTTCTGTGATTGAATCTGTGACTCAAGTTTCCTCGATGAAATCTGCAGAAAATCTGCTAATTAAATTTCTACCTTTGTCCTATAGTGGAAAATAAATCTTTAATTTGTGGAAATCTACTCTTTTCCACATTTTCAGGTTTCCTGAGGAACGGAAATCTACTCTTTTCCACATTTTCAGGTCTCCCGAGGAACTAGAATTTTTTTTTTTTTAATATATTTGAGATATTAAATAAATTAAAAAAAACCCCACTTGTATCTGAATTTGCATACATATATACATAATATATGTAAATATGGTTGTGTATATGATATAGTTTTTAACCAAAAGTTTAGACATAGGATTGGATGGAGTTTAGAACCTGATATTAAAAGTGTAGTGTGATATTCCCAAAATGTATGTAGTACAGATATAAAATTCTTTTTTACAACATGTAACTGTCTATGTAATTATTAAACTTGGCTCTGTAATTAGAAAAGTAACTGATTTTAAAATTTGTTTTCTCAATGAAAACTTTTTCTATTTTAACAAGAATATAAATTCAGAAATAATTTCTGGGTTGATATTTATTTCATTAAAAGCCATTCATTGTTTTTGCTTGAAAAAATCAATGTGTCTGGCAAATATAACCCTATGTTGTTTGTTTCTTTGCCTTGATTTGGCGATGTCATAAATACAAGAGAAAGCAAGAGTTATATAATACATTTTTTTCTTTGTTAGGAAAATATAATATAAATGTATAACTTTTTATCAACGTCCATCTGTAATGTATAGCAATAATATTGACAATAAACAAAACCCAAGAAATCCTTAATCTTGGTAACTATCTTGCTTTTCCACCTCTAGCACATTTCTGGAGTGAACTGACTGCTACCAAAGAAGCTTTGAATTGTGACAGCCTATTTCACCCGAAAATTGGAGTAAAGTTACATTAAACTTCGTTCTATAGCACTGCACTCTAAAAGTATACATTTTTTTCTGGTCATACATATTTACTCATTCATTTTATGTGATGTTGTTACAATTTAGTTTAGTACAAAATCTCCTTGCACATAGAATTATCCTCTCAGCCATAGGTAATGAATTTACTGTAAGGAATTAGATACACATGTAAAACCAAATCTTTTCTACTTGCAGACTAAATGAGTATAATGTTTTTAACTAAGCCGAGGAAATTATACAAAGTATAGTTGAGAAATAAAACACATGTAAGCTAAAAATGCAGGAAAATTCTTAGTACATACCCTAAGTTTAATATTCAATAAATTTCAAAGCAAAATCAATTTGAATGTCTCCTCCAAAACAAAGGGCACAACGTGTCCTTCCCAGACTTTCACATATCTCACGTAGCCAGTGTTTTAAGGACTGTAGGAAAATAGGCTGAAAATAATTTTATTATAAAGGACTCCTTTTCAGATGTTTATAAGTTTATTGTTCCTTTACCACTTAGTCAATAAACCATGCTGTCAGAAATGAATTCCTTTTTTATTTATCATGGCTAGATAGAAACAGATAAATGAAAATATTTTAAGCCTCCTAAAGGCTGAGAGATTGATGAATCCACTTGCAAGAGTTCTTGCCCTTTGATTGCACATCTTAATATTTGTGATTTTTTTCTTTTAATCTTAATTTACTAGAGATTGCCTTGGTTCAAAAATGTGGTGTCCTGCTATTGTCAATAGACTCGAAATGGCAGATTGCACTCAGACCAGCTGGGAAGCCTGTTCTCTTTTTAGAAGTGATTACAAGTTTACCTCAGAAATGGCTGTCTTCTGCACATACTATTGGGTTCAAAAGTGCAGGGTGTCTTGAGAAATGTGAAATCTTCCTGCATTTTCTATAAGTAAAAGTAATATTACTTCGATTTAGCTGTGAGTTTGAACATGTTCTGGTCTTTTTATTACTCAAAAGACAGAACAAAGGACAGAAAATATGGACTTGACAAGCACTGAACTTGTGGAAGAAACAAGGAGGGAAGAATATTATGAGAGAGGACTGAAAACTAGGAGAAATAGAGAAATCTAATAAAGAATATATATGTAACGAAACTCTTACAAAATGAGTTAAGAAAAGTATTACATAACAGGATGATGCAAAATTTAATGTGGAAGAGAAATGATGTCATATATGTTGTCAATAACTTGACTTTAGCAAGAAATTTACACAATAGCCCATATTATCCTCATAGCAAAAATGATGGAGCATGGACTGGGTAAATGGAAATTATATGGGCAGAAAAACTGCCTAGACCATCGTGCTCAAAGTGTGGTGCTTATTACTACAATGTGTAACTTATAGGAGGCTAGCTCGTAGCTAGTGCTTCCCCTCAAGGATCAATAGTTGAGCCACCACTGATGAATATCTTTACTAAAAACTTGAATGATGGCATGGAGTACACTTTGAGCTATTTTGCAGACAATAGCAAATACGGGGAAGCAGTCAATATGCTGGAGGGTAAAGCTACTCATCAGATGGACTACAAGAGTCTGAAAAAAAAAAAAACCCTGACATAAATGAAGGTCAGCAACAGCAAAAGAAAAGCCATGCGTTTGGGCAGGAATAATCCCATGCACCATACAGGCTAGAGGCAGGTTTGTGGAAGGGGACATTTGGACCCTAATAGATGAGCTGAAATATAAACCAGTAATGCATCCTTGTAGCAAAACTAGTTACCAAACAACTTGGGCTGCATTAGTGAGATGGTAGCCTGTGAATTGATGGAAGTTATTTTTTCCCCCCTATATATCACTTGTGAGGCTACATCTGGAGTGTCACATCTAATTTTGAACTTTCTTGCACAGAAAGAAGACATTGTCATACTGGAGTGCTTCCAACAAGGAACCACCAAATGTTCAGGTGACTGGAAAACATAAAGTACAAGGAAAGGCTAAGTGAATTGAGTTTTGCTGAAACTTAAAAAGATAAAAGGAAAGGGAGATATTAGTGTTAATGCCAGACGGCAGAGCTTAGAGAGGTGGACCCAGAATCTTAGAAGTCTGCAATAACAGGGTAAGAAGCGATAGAAAATAGTTACAACACAAGATATCCTCACTTGATGCAGGAAAAAAGAGTTGCCACAAGGAAGGTTGAATATGAGAAATGGTTCCAAGGTCATAGGCAAACCTTAGCTGGGCAAGGCCCTCAACAACTTAATAGAAGTGGCCCAGATTTGAACATTGTATTTAACCTTGGGTTAACGTTGGATAGCAGTGAGATGTGCACCCAGGGGAGGAAATATGTAAAATACATATGGTCCAAATAAAGATGGGGAAATCACTTACCAATTACCATCATGGGAAAAATTCAGGAAAATTAATTTATTGCCAATTACGATAGATTTGGATAGTGAGGAAAAAAAATAATTATAACAACTTCATCTGTATCCTCACCCTTCATTTCGCAGGGTCATTTTCACTCTTTCCACTCTCACTGTGTCCTACAGCAGGGCCATTTTAGAGCTAGTCCCTTCCAACTTAAGTTACTGTGTGATTTTGTGATCCTGTGTTAATGGTGGGCAAACGTAAAGATGAAAGAAAAAGAATTACACACACGCAATAACTCCTTTTTGGTACAGGTGGATGTAAGGCAACATGGACGAGGAGGATGGAAAGAAAAAAAAAAGAATAGCCGCTCATCAAAGTTGTGTCAGTATATATGGGAATTCCACAGTAATACTTATCGTGGAGAAACTTTAGGAGTTCCTTTGTCCATCTATGTTTGCATATAATATGTGCAAATAATATGTTTTTAAGAATAAAGCACATATTTTGGAATATTCAGATTTGTTAGATTTAAATATTTTTAAATGGCAATGTCGATGACTTGTAAAGAAGCCTTCACTAATTTGAAAGGATGGTTTGCAAGACTGATTAATGCATTGAATAAGTACATATAGGGCTCTCTATTTCATCATGAAATGAGAATTAGATGCAGAAAAACAATGTATGTATGTATAGATATAAAGGCATTATGCTGAAAACAAAAAGTGACTTTTTGATGAATTATCACAGATTTAATGCATCTATGCCACAGGAGACTTTAACAATATAATGTTAATCTTCGTAAACAGGACTACAGTAACAAAGAAAAAAAAAGAAAAAAAAAGAACATAAGTGTCATAGCAGAATAACTTCTGTTTTGAAATGCTAGTATTGTCTTTGTAAAAAATGAATGCAATCAATCTAAAGTTTAAGTATCTATTTCCAGATTACACAGAAAGTATGGTTTTCATAAAAGAGGTAATAGCAGTGCTTTTCTTTAAGCTTAGCTCTAGCCACCACTGTGATTCCCAATTTTACACTGCCCTCCAGGGAAATACCCACAGACTTGTCATCTGGGCTAGAAGCGCAGTCATCACTACAGAGAACCGTTTCTCATGCTTGTCACTCGGCTCTTGAAAAGATACACATCCACATATTATATGTCACATATATTCCACACACTGTAAACAATCCCCTCACATTTTCAGTCTGCACTGAAAAAATTACTATTTTTGCTCCATGTTTGTGATTTAAACTCAAATAATGTCCAAACAACCTATGAAGTGCTTAGCTCTTGAAAGTAGACTAAATGCATTCTGTGTAACACTGCAATTAATTGATATAATTTATTTATTACTAAATATTATAAACTAAGAAAGTTTTCTAATGTACTTTTATTGAGGTTATGTGCCCAAAGTAATATTGAAGGCAGTTTTAAAAATGCCACTATCAAAGGAATTCCATGGTTTTTGCTGAATATGGTGATCCTGTATAACTTGTCCAGTCAGCTGAATATATTAATATGTTAATGGATTTGATTTACAGATGTTTTATTTGACAACACAACTATGTAAGTAGAAAATTGTACAGCTGCAACGTATAGGTGTCTCATAAGATTAGTTCTTAAAAAAGAAAACCACCACAACTCTTTATAGGAAATCAACATCAAATGTTACTCTGTTTCAGGTATAGTGTTTCTAATACTCTATTCATACTGGAGGAAATGATGATTTTATTACAATCATTCAAAGAATGTAAACTAATTCTGTAGCATTGACTCTTATAGAGAGTAAGTTATCCTCCTACAAATTGTTCTGTCTATCCACAAGATATATATTAAATATAAATTTCTTCTACTTTTACTTACTTGTACATACAATATTCTCATCGTCTGGACTGGGTTGGTTGCACTTCATGACTTTATTTTGTTTGTGAAAGCAGAATTCTGTCTTTCTTTCTTTCCTAGGAACCAAGGTACAGAGCAGTATGGTACATTTATAGATCTTGCTCTAATATGGAGCTGGGGTGAAGCTGGAATATTTGTTACAAGGCATTCATTTTACAGCTGAACATGAAAATTTACAAAACTATTCTTCCTCACTTCTATTTTCTCCCCATTTCTCTCTCCTTCCCATTATTTTCAGGTTATTTGAGTGACACAAGTGAACTAATATACTTCTCCATGCCTTACCTTCCACTTCTCATTTTTGCATACCATCATTTGTTTTGCTGTTCAGACCAACCCCAGCAGATGCAAAGTTACGTTTCATGAACCCTCAAAAAATATACAGTAGCTTTTTGCACAGTGCCAGCTGTCTTCTTTCATTCCACTTAAACTAAGCTCATCAGAAACAGTGAAAAATCTCAAGGTCAGTCAGGACTACAAAGCATCAGGAGATGGTTAAAATATTCTGCTACCACTTTGGAGCAATTATTGTTAACCTAATATATGTTATTGGAGAGTAGAGTTTAATAATTTATAGCTTTCAAAATTTTTTGTCCATTCTTGGATGCTTATTTGCCTCTTCACTATTATGTCATTAAACTTGATATAATTTATAGCGTTCATGGTATTAAGACCTGTGTTTTCATCTTTTGTCCAGCTGCTATCAGCACGTGTTTAAGCCTGTACAGATTTATTTTTACAGATTAATAGACTACTTAGGATGCTGAATATTCTGTGCGTCAAGTGGATATTTTCCTCTCTATGGAATATGGTGTAATTCCAGAATGATGTGTATTAGAAAATCACAGAACTACTATTTTAAGATAAATATGAGTAGGAAATTACTTCATCTTAGTGTTTCATTTTTATCAGCAAACACATCCAAAGACAATGAGTTTGGCACTGCATAACTTTGAAACAAGGGCTTTAATCCATACATAACCTATCTCTAGAACCTGAGATAACTGTATGTTCGTAACAATTTATTAAAAAAATGGTTTCAGTGAATGACTTATATTTGTATTTGTAGTGCAAAGTAAAGGCTTAAATATATTATTTCTACTAATAAAACCAAGAAAAATTCTGCTATTTATTTCTACTGAAGTGGAACCTAGGCATATTGCAAATGCTAACATTAATTAATATGAAAGTTCAAATAATTAACAGGAATGTATTTTTATTATATAATTAGAAAAAACTTCCGTAATAGGGTTTATGCTTCAGTTATTAAAGCAATCTTGTAACTTCTTGACTTTGTATGGAACCACATAGCATCCTGGCTTGTGTCAGCAATAACGTGGCCAGCAGGGACAGGGAAGGGATCTGACCCCTGTCCTCGGCACTGGTGAGGCCGCCCCTCGATTCCTGTGTTCAGTTTTGGGCCCCTCACTACAAAAAGGACATTGAATGACTCGAGCGTGTCCAGAGAAGGGCAACGAAGCTGGTGCAGGGTCTGGAGCACAGGTCGTACGGGGGGGAGCGGCTGAGGGAACTGGAGTGTTTAGTCTGGAGAAGAGGAGGCTGAGGGGAGACCTCATCGCCCTCTACAGCTCCCTGAAAGGAGGTTGTAAGGAAGTGGGTGTTGATTTCTTCTCTCATGTAACAAAAAAATAGAACAAAAGGAAACGGATTCAAGTTGCACCAGAGGAGATTTAGATTGCATATTAGGAAGAATTTATTCACTGAAAGGGCTGTCAAGCACTGGAAGAGGATGTCAGGGAAGTGGTTGAGACACCATCACCATGGTGGTATTTAAAATTCATGTAGATGTGGTGCTTAGAGACATGGTTTAGTGGTGGACTCGGCAGTTCTAGGTTTACAGTTGGACTCGATGATCTTAAAGGTCTTTTCTAACCTAAATGATTGTATCATTGTTGATTCTATGATTCTAAACCACCAATGTCTTCTGTGGGTTTTTTACTTTCCCTGAAACATCTGATGCCAGATCATTATCAGAAGCAGGACAAACTGCATCTTGTAGTCAAGCTATTAAATCTGTTCTGTTTTCCACATTTTGTAGGAGAGTGTGTGTTGGTGTTTTCATAACACTTCCCAGTCAAGATCTCAAAGCATATTCAAAAGTTAATGCACGATTATTCAGAACAACTCCAAAGAGAAAGATTTAAATACTGAAAAAATAAATAACAGAGAAAAAAATTACATAAACCCAAACTGAAAAAGTTTCTCCTTAATTCTAATCAAATATATATGTCAAATAAGATTTCAGTCCTGAAATAAGAAATCATATTGAGTAACAATTCTCCAACTTCATCACTGGTGTGACCGCCATCTAATCTGAATATTTTATCTTTCAGTTAATTTTAGCTATATTTTGATCCTCTTATGAGTGGTGTTAAAAGTTAACCTTTTTTTCTTTAAATTAGCATTTGGACTTTGTGTAAATCAAAACTCTCTTTCTGTTTTAGATCTGCTGTTTTCTTTTTGCATACATCAGAGAGAGGCCTCAATAAAACGTGCGCACGTGCACACACACACACACACACACACACACACACACACATTTAATTCCTTGTTCCCTGTCATCCTTTATGTTTCTCTCCACACTGAAGAAAAAAAGGAGGGTCACTTTTTATGTCTCCTTGAATGAGTTAACTATGTTTTTTGTCTGTCTCACTTTGAGCATTTAACTGTCATAAGGGCAGAGCAAGGGCTTTTTCATACATTTTGAAATAATATATTGTCTCTTTGGAGATAGCACTGTCATTTGTTTTCATTTTGCCAGTATGTCACTCTTCAGTTTGATATATATATTAAAGGGAAGTCCACTTTCTGAGAAATTTAACAAAATGGATAAGTTTTCTTAAACCACATTTTATCTGAAACACAATCTTTTACTACAGATAGTATGATGGATTATAAAACATATTTTGAAATTCAATACTCTTTTGATTATATTATTGTAACGCCGGAGCGGAACACAGGAGACAAGTTGTCTCCTTGTCAAAATTTTAGCTTCATTATATAGAATTCTCTATATTTTTTCATTATTTTCAGAAATAGTAATCTCAAATATTTTATATAAATACATGAAAATATTATTTTCCTTAAGTTTATTCTTATTATATATGTTATTGAAAACTTTCTTTCCCTTCGATAGCAGAGGGAAGAAGAATTAAATATGCTTTTTGCTTTGTAAAACTCAATGGTCAAGAAAATAGAAAGATTTAATATTTACTTGTGCATCTGAAGGCAATTGCTGAAATATAATTCATTCTACAGGCAGTCTCAATGTCTGCATGTGTGTTGGAGTGCTTCTATGCATTTACAAGTTCTCATAGCAAACTCCAGACAAACCAACACAATAAAATAAGAGTCCAGAAGAAATCTTCTATACCATGTTTAGCATTAATAAGAAAAAATCTCCAAATACACACACTCCACAACCTATCTGGGCAAATGTATGTAGATGTCTTGACATCTCTTGTCAAAAGTAGTTTGGGTGATAACTTGGTGATAAGTTTTTAAAATATTGTTTTATCTTGTGATTTCCAGTTAGTTCACCATTTTTTCCCTTCCAGTTAGGCTGAATTCTCTTTTCTTCTCATTCAGTGACTAAGGTTAAGTGGTCAGTCAATTATTTGCTGGACTTTTAATTATTATCTGGTCTTTGTGTTAATGTGTGCAAGTGTGTGTCTGAGTTTTGTAAACACATTGTCATAGTTTGAGCCCAGAGGGCAACTGAGTACCATGCAGCACCTCACCCCTTCCTCCTCAGGGATGGGGAGAAGAAAATAAAAGTCTCAGGGATCGATTCAAGAAGAGGGAGGGATGACTCAACCATTATGGTCATTGTCAAAAGACAGAGTCCTTTTGGGAAGAGAAGGAACTTCAATTTAATTTGAGCACAACTGCCATCAACACAATTTTCCAGTCAAACAGGATAGGACAGTGAGAAATATAATGACATCTTAAAAACCCTTTCCTCCCACCCCTCCCTTTTTTCCAAGCTCAGCTTTGCTCCTGATTTCTCTTCCTCCTCCACCTCGGTGGTGCAGGGAGGAAGGGGATGGGGCTTGTGGTTAATCCATCACCCACTGTTTCTGCCTCTCCTTCCTCCTCAGAGAGAGGACTCTGTTCTCCTGCTCCAGTGTGGGGTCCCTCTCATGTGAGACAGTAGTCCATGAGCCTTCTCTGACATGAGTCACTTCCACAGGCTGCAGCTCCTCCTGAACTGCTCCAGCATGGGTCCCTCCCACAGGCTGCAGCTCTTCACAAACTGCTCCAGTACAGGCTTCCCTCCTGTGAGATGCAATCCTCCCGGTGACAGACTGTTCCAGTGTGGGCTTCCCTCAGACTCATGAGTTTCTCCAGGATCAGCCACCTCACATGGAGTCCTCCACAGGCTGCAGGTGGGCATCTGCTCCACTGGTGACCTCCACGTGCTGCAGGGGCACAGCCTGACCTCGCACCATGGGCTGCAGGGGAGTGGCTGCTCTGACACACCTTCCCCTTCTCCTTCCTCCTTTCTTCCACTGACCTTGGTGTTTGCATAGGTATTTCCCTCACAACTCTTCCTCTTTCTCCCAGGTTCCCCTTCTTAAATATCACAGAGGCACAGTCACTGCCACTAACTGGCTTGGCCTTGGCCAGAAGTGGGTCTGACTTAGACCCAGGGGAGCTTTGAGAAGTTTCTCAAAGGAGCCACCTCTGTGGACCCCTCCCCCACTGCATAAACCCCACCACACACAAATCCAACACACAATATGCTGTATATAAGCATACAAAATCTCATAAACTGTTCTTTTGCAACTTACAGTAATTATACCTATACACTGGCACATATAGCAAGTCATAAGTAGATAATTTCTAACCTAGCTGTTCTACTGTCAGGACTAAGAAACATATCTGGCTTAAATGTAAATTTCTATCATAATAACTTTTTTTTTCTCTGTACCATCTGTATTTATTATTTAGACAGCCTTTCTTGCAGTTCCAGCTGAGACGTTTCTTTAATACACTTGGATAAGACCTCTTTTCCTTTTTTTTGTTTCTTTCTCAAGAACAAACTGTGATGTGTTTTTTTGGTTTTTTGTTTGTTTTTGTTTTTTTTTTAATAACTGGTAATCTCTCTGTCTATCTATGTATCTTTCTGTCTGTTCAAGAATTAACCAAGGATCAGGTTGTCTAAGATTAAATGGAATCATGGATCTTTCAAGGTTAAACAAAACATAGACTATTCAAAGGTTTGCATACTAAATGTCTAAAAAGGAGTGATAAACGTTTGTTTTCATCCTGCAACATCAGAATAGTAACTGTCAGAATGCTTCAATGAAGCACATCACAAAACATGTTTGGAATAAGATTATGGAAAATTGTCAGTTACATCTTTTTTTGTGACACTTCAGAAGGTTGGGGTTTTTTTGTGGGTTGGGGGGTGGGTGTGTGTTTAAGATCTTTCAGATCTTAAAGCATAATACACTTACCATACTTCTCCAGAGCACATAGGTCCTGCATCTAGACAGTAGTAAGAGCAAAAAATAAACTCTGTTGTTTTCTTAGTTAAAAGAATTATTTACAAATGCATTTTATCATTCTGTTTTGGTTATTCTTACTTATACTCTCTTGAGTATATTTCTCTTCTGTTTTAGCTAGCTGCATCTATTTACCCCAACAATCTCTTTTTTTTTTTGTCCTTAATAAATATTTTTCTCACATAATTGATATTATATTAACTGGGTTTATGTTAATTAAAACTGCATCAGACATTAATAGATGTCATGGTTTAACCTCAGCCAAAAATTTAACACCATGCAACCACATGTCCACCTCTCCCCCCTCCCAGAAGAATGGGGTGGAGAACTAAATAAAAGTAAAACTTGTGGGTTGAGATAAGAACAACTAGAACATCAGTGTGTTATCAAAATTATTCTCACATTGAATCTAAAACACAGCACTGTACCAGCTACTAGGAAGAAAATTAACTCTATCCCAGGCAAAACCAGAACAATAGATTAATGTCAGACCTCCCTGGACTTTCATATCTCTTCTCTAATTACTATACATGTAATATGCTGAAAAAATTATAGTAAGTTTAAATAATAATTTCCTCAATTTCATGTATATGTGAGTGTATAGATTTTTGCACACATACAATAAATAAAAATAATATTAGCTCTACAGAGATTTTTAAATGGTTTTAAGGCCTCATCATTGTAGGCAGGCAGACCTAGAAAAGTATTCTATAGAACAAGTGAGATTTAGACAAGTTATTTGTCAAGAACAAGACAATTGTTTTGAATTTACACAGATTCTGTATTCTGAGTCAATGCACACTTGGACTTCTTTGTCATGCTCCATGGATGACAAGACATATCCTAAATCCTCAAAGAAAAAGTCTTTTCAAGACAGAAAATAAATAATTGTCATCATTGGAATCCCATGGTTTTTGCTTCCCCAAGAGAAACCTGAGTCAGCAGATTACATAATTTTATGTAGTGTGAGAAAATTTGGAGTAAATGACCCTTCATTTTCACATGATTCTGGGATTCAAGATTTCTAATATAACTGACATAACTTATCACCATGGTTTAACAGTACTAAAGGATATACTACAGTGTTTTGAAGCATCTATATTATTAATGCAATTGTGAAAAGTACAAATTATAAATAAAATAATACTTTAACACTCTTACATTATAAAAAATACCATCATTAAACATGAAAAAAACCTATATGGTGTGATGGAACCTGACATTTCCAACATACACAGCTTTTTCTACATCTATTTCTTTCACTTCAAATAGAGACAAAAATGTTCTTGAGGAAGAGAGTACAAAGAAAAGGCTTTTTTACAAGCAAGTCTGGCAACAGTTTTTAAATTATTCCAACACACTATATTTTTCAGAATCTAAAATTACTGTAAAACATTGCAGGGCTTTCTACAGTATTAGTGAAACATCAAGTGGATACATTAGCTAAAACGAAAGAAACAGAAAATAAAAGTAATGGGAAGACATACTCTTGATGGACATTAAGGGCATTTGATTGGACTAAAAGTCTAAAGAGAGTGTGCAAAAGTTGTTATAACCTTTGACATGTTTTTGGTTTGTTTTTCTTTTTTTTTTTTTTTTCAATATTTCTGGCCTGATCCTTCATTGAGCTGTAAGTATGTCCAAAAGAGAGAAATACATATTTCCAGACTAGCACAGTAAGAATGAAGGAACCTTGGGGTGCTGCCTACACTAAATAACAGAAGAATTTCACAGCAATTTCTCTTTTTCTAGCCACTATATTTTCTGTGTGTAAAGTGTTGGCACATGTATGAATATGCAAGCAGGCAACTGCACCTATGCCTCTTTAGGCTTCTTAAATTACTACTTTTTAGAATGTTATATACACCAGCTATTACAAAGCGAGCCTCTAAAATGTGTCAGCTAGAATTGTGTGTATAGATTATTTTGCACATTAGAAGGAAAATGGAGAGAAAAGATAAGGGTTCATTTTTTTCTTCTTCTTTTTTTTTTTTTAAAAAAAAAAGTAATATAACCCTTTGTTTGTCACTTTAAGCAATGAGCAATTAGAGAAAAAGGATGTATGCTACCATAAGTACTTTTGTGAAAATATAGCCCTTTATCTTTTCTCCCTAACCAGCAATATTCTGTGAATTTAGATCAAATCATATGATAAAAACCACATTTTATCAAGGTCATCTTTAACCAAAAATAACAAAACAAAGCAAAATGTTTCATCAAGCTCCAACCTTGTAAGCATCACAGAATTGGAAAAAAAAAAAAAAAAAAAAAAAAAAATTTTTTTTCCCATATTATTTTAACTGAGAAGTCCTAAATGTACATTTTAACAAATGCAATATCTCAGTTAGAAAACATATGTGGACTCAGCCTATTTAGAAGCATACTAAGCTAGTGACTATCACTTTGCAGCTAGCCAAGAGGAAAAAAAGTCAGTCAAAGCTGTAATATTTCTCCTGTGTCACTCATTTAAATTAGTTAGGGAGGCTCTTACTGATGGAGGTTTGAGTGTGGTATTATCTCTGCTGTTTATAGTTTATCATGAATATGCTTCTTCATTGTTGAGGGATGCAGAGTGAAGAGTTCTTGACCCTACACCTGCTCGATATCATCTTCATTGTGGGGAGCAGTTCTTACATAACAGGAGGCTTTTCTAGCTAGAATTCTTGGAAGTCATTAATCAGTTTAAAACTCAACTGCTGGGAAATGTGTTACTTCAGCTAATATTTGGACGTGAGTCAGTTTTCTTTTATATAAAACACAGAAAAGATTTATTAACTCTGAAATTCTCGTTCCTTTAGGGACAGAGTTCTGTCTCCAAAGCAAAGGGAAACTCAGCTTCTGCTAACAAACAACTTATTTTCTTCAAATATGAGTTATAAACCTACGAAAATTAGTGATGGAGAAGACATTAATTTCTCTTCTCTACAACTATTAACTACCATAGGACTAGTTAAGTAGGTAAGGTAACTTTAGTGTATATGGCAAGAACAAGCATCTAGTCAGAGCATCTGCTGTAGTGAGGAAACCTAGCATTTACTACAGAATAGCAAGGTAAATATGATTTGTGAACATAAACTAAAAAGAAAAACAAAAGCTCTTTTTTATAAATAGGGTACAAGAAGTGTTTTCCTTCTAGAAATAAATAATCTAGGACAGTTTTCTACCAATTTTATGTACTTTTAAGACACCTATCACAGTAATCCATAAACATGAATGTTCTTGTTTGCCTTTTATTTCCTCTGATTCTCTTTCCCTGCACTTTCATCTTTGCCTGTGCTGACTTCAAGATAAATACTAGTGGTACACTGTTTCTTTCTTTTTGCTGATGCTGCAAACCAGGATTCAAGAAACACAGAAGGGGAAGTTTTTCTTGTTGCAACCATCATAAAAATATCAAAACGTGGTGATATAATTGTTGGAGTATACTGTCCTGAAAGTTGTGGGGTTTGTTTTTTTTTTTTTTTTATTTGCTGTAAGTCTTACAAGGAATCTTGACCATATATTTATCTGATGTTTTAATAACATCTATTACAGTATAGTAGCTTCGCAGAAGATAATGATGATAATGCTTTTCAAATTATTGGAGACATGCCTTTCCAGTTCTAAGTAATATACCTGAAGAAGGTACATGGATGGTGTGTATTAACAAAATAAGTTGATAACAGATTCCAGAAATCAGTCAATCTAACTTTCTATACTGGCTTAGAAGATGTTTTACTTTCCCCTGTAGCACACAACAGATAATCATCAGAGTTGATTGTAATGAAAAGAGAATATTTGTCAATGTAAAGAAAGTGAAGGATTAAAACCAGGGTTTGGCATGTAATGCAGTTAAGTAAACTAATGAAATATATATAGTGTTAATGATAATTTTCTTCAGTATTCTGGATATGAATCTACTGTAGCAATCCTAAAGTACATTGTGAAAGAAAAATATTAATTAAAACTAAGTCATCAATTCATAATAAATAAGTTTTGCACTATTCTCACCAGCAGGGTACCTAAAAGCCATGATTTCTTATGTTTTCTGGTTATGAAAATTTCTCTATTAAAATGCTAGTTAGTGAAACCTACTAAAAGTGAATACATTTTGTATTTGCACAAAATTTACATCTTTTGTCCCTTATATTTGTTAAATTCCATACTATCATTTAAGTTTTCTGAATTAAACTCAGAGAGTGCATTTTCATGCAAAGATTTAAAATTAGTCGATTAGAATTTTTAACTGTAGGAAATGAACATAAAACTTGTGATGGAAAAGGATATGAAGGAATTCCTTAAAAAATTACAGTCAGATCCTATGGTTAACATAAGAGTTTGTCTGTTAATGTCCCAGCCTCTGTGAGAGTGTGTGTGTGTGCGTGCGTGCATGTGTGTGTGTGTGTGTGTGTGTGTGTGTTCAGAGTGGGGGAAACATCAGAGAAAGAACTAAAAAAAAGATAGCAAAAAAATCCTGTGATTGGCTGAATTACACTGACATTTATTGTACCAGAAAATTAAAGAAATGTTAAAGCTATTAGCTGTCAGTCATTTCTGTGATTAGTTCTAAATTAAGGTTATAGAAAAACAATCTGTGTAGATTATATTTTTAAAGTGAGTTTCACAGAAGTGTTTAGAAAGTGCTGCCACAGAAAGTCTTTTATTTCTTCCCCCCCCCCCCCCCCCCTTTTTTTTTTTTTTTTCA
>NW_020799091.1:40647898-40665606 GCF_003259725.1 Athene cunicularia
GTATAAGAGACAGGAGTAAAGGGAGGCATTGAGGACTAGAGTATTACTCTAAACATCCCTGTAGGGAAGTGAAAAGGAAAGGGAACTTGAGGCTCAGAAATATGGAGCAATTCTGCGTGCAAACATATAATTTAAAAAGGCAATATTTTTTTTTCCTAAAACCTGAAATTTTGAAAGGTCAAACCTATTTTTACAACTTATTTTTCTTAAGAAATAAACAGTTCTACCATCATGCTAGGAAATGTTCTTTCTTTATTGTTTTCTTCCTTGAGAACCCTCTGCCCTGGAGATAATTTCTGTAATTCACTGAAAGAGCAGCTGGAAAAAGTAGAAAGAATGATGGAAATTCAAGCACCTATGAAGTTGGAGCCTGTGTGCTTGAAGCAAACTCCTTAAAGATCAGTTATTTAAGCTGTCCCATAAACCTTGCTCTACTGACTACTGTTTCGCAAAGTGATAACAACATATCGTGATGCTATCTTTCCTCATCTTAGGTAACTGTATCCAACATTTTGACTTTTTTTTAAAAAAAAATTATATATTACACAGTGATGTTAAAAGACATACCCACCATCACAAATATAGCTGTTGTAGGTGAAAAGCCAATCAAGGTGTCTGAAAACTGATCCTCATTTAAACCCTACTATTAAGTTGAACCGAAAGGCTGCTATATCATCCACATGATAACAGGAGAAAGATAAATCTATAACCCTAAGGCAAAAAATATTCAAAAAAAGTCTGACTGCTAATGCATGTTATTTAAACTGTGCAACTAATTATGCAATCTTTTCATGCTTTTTGGTAATTGTACACACAAACCCAAGGATACTTACATAAAATTCTATATAAAACTGTATCATTATGAGGTCTCTAGTATCTGACCATGAGTCCAGCATACTGGAAAGTGATGTGTTATGCATAATCAGCATGCAGACTGTACAAGTCTATGCACAGTAAAAATCTATCCCACTCTTCACATCAACACTCAATGCGTAAGGCTGTTTATTGCTGTAGGCACAGTTTTTGATGCCTCTTTTGCCTTGCCTGCTTTTCCTGCCAAAGGACACGTGGTGTTTGCTGTTCAGATAGATTTGTCACATTTTTCATCTTGCTGTCCTGTTGTTATTAGTGGCTAAGAGCTCAGATGGCTGTTCCCCAAGTTGTAATAAACTTTTTAAGCCCAAAGGTATTTTAAAGATGTTCTTTCAATTTCACTTCTCCCATCCACAGTCCTCTGCCCATTAACCATTACACTTGGCATATGCCTTTTGCCATGATGAAACATGTCTGTTCATTGTACCATGGACCTCAGCTGATGCATTTAGATGCACAAGGTTCTTCATGCTGAAAGACTGCATAATGCACAGTTATTTCAGTGAAGTTTTGAACCCACACCTGCTAGGTTCAGCTTCCTCTTACTTCGGAAATGCAAAGAACCATGTCTGCATGTTCATCCTTTCCATGCCACTTTACAAACTGATAGACGTCAGCTGCCTCTTTTCAACACTGAAATCCTGATCTTAGTCTAGTTGTTCCTAATATATGGAAATTATGCTGCAGCTAGCTCTAATCATCTTCTTCACGTTTTTTGCTTCTGTTACAATCTTTTTTGTTGAAGGATTTGAATTGCTCACTGTAATTCAGGCACTACATAGATTTGAAATCAAGGAAGTTCAGATTCAATTTAAGGACAAAAATTTTCACTATGAAGACAGTCAGGCACTAGAGCAGGTTGCCCAGAGAGGCTGTGCATTCTCTGTCCTTACAGGTTTTCAAAACCGGTCTGGCTAAAACACTGAATAACTTGGTCTGATCTCAGAGATGTCTCCACTTGGAGCAGGAGGGTTGACTGAAGACATCCTGAGGTCCCCTGCAACCTGAATTATCCTGTGATTCATAAATTTTTATTGAAGGGAATAATCCTTTTTCTCCAGTCCTAAAACATTATGAAAATTTTGGTTTCATTTCTTGGACACTGCTGAATATCAGTAGGAGTTTTATTAAAACACGTCCTAATATTGAAAAAGATATCTTATTCTTGAACTCACCAGCCAGCTCTAACCCCATTATTTTATGTGTAAGGTTAAGATTGTTGTTTCTAATGGACATCAGTCATCAATTCATGTTCACTTGTGTCAAAATAAATCTGATATTTTATTGACTAGTTTTTCAGTTTCATTAGGTCCTTCTATTTAATATTCAGAACAACTTAGTATTATCTGCAACATCATCACATTGGAATTCCTGCATTTTTCTGTATCATACAGATCGCAACACAGATTCTTGTAAAGTAGGTTATCCAAACAATCAAAAGCATTTTTTTAATGCCTACTAACCAGTTATGTATAGATGTAATAAATTTTGTCTTATGTTTGCTTAGCTTCCTGAAAAGTCTGTGGTGAAAGATTGTATTTCTCTCTATATCCAATAATTCCAGTTTTATTATAGTTTAGTCCAATTTGCTTAAACATAGGTGTCAACCTTATTTATCAATGATTTCCTGGAATCTGCCATGACCTATTTTTATTTTTATTTTTTTTTTTAACCAAACCAAACCAAACCAAACCAAACCAAACCACTTGCCTTTTTCTGTTCCTCCTGGAGTAAAATGGATTTAATGAAGAGGCTAGATTCTTCCACTGATATTTCATCTACTTCAAAGCTGAAACTCACTTGAATTCTTGGGTAAATAACACTGTCTTCCAAGAGATTTCTTACACTTACCTTGCTGCATCACATTAAAACAAGATAAATAGCATATCCTACAGAGAACCTCTCATACCTCTTGTTAAAAAAGAGATCTGCAATGGAGAAGCTCTTATGAGGAATATATATTTTCTCTGAAATGTCATTTTATTCCTTGACCATATCTTAAAAGCCATTAACTTTTTTATTAAATTTTCTCTTCCATATATATTTGGAGAAGGATGTATATTTTCATTTCTCTTGCAAGCCTGCCTCAAATTCTATTCTATTCTGAGAACTTTGTATTCAGATCATCATTTTTTTCTTTTTCACAATTGGACATGGTGTTACACTTTAACCTCCAATAACCACATTACCTTGAAATTTATTTTTCTCTTTCAAAATATTTTTAAAAGGTAGTCTATATTTACTTTGAATCTTTACTGTGACTTTTTAAAACAGTCTCTACAGTTCTTGATAGATTTACACTTTTGGTGACCCTTTTTCATTTCTTTCTCATTTTTATGTAACTTCTGTTATTAGTCACTACTGTACTGGATATATTGTTTTTGTTGTTTTCCAAGAATATTCAAAGTACATTGTGAAGTGAAAATCTAAGTACTATTACGAAGTCACTCTCTAATAATAATATGGTCACCAAAATTCTCAATAATTACTTATCCTCTTACCCATGCATCGTCTTCAGGCACCCTCAAAATGTACAGTGCTCTCTTGTGTTTTTCTGTGATTATCTAGTTGGACAGGAAAACAAAGATATTTTTAGAACCTAATAAAATAACTACTTTGCTAAAGTAACTTTGGTGTATGAATAATTTTGAGTAAGTGTGTGGAGTCTTCAATTATATAATCTTAGAAAAAATCTATTGATTCTATTTTTAAATTAACGTTCCCAGAGTGTGTGCCTGTGTGTGGGGGTGTGTATAAACAGTGCTAACATTATAGCAAAAGCCTTCCTTTAAAGAAAAAGACCCATAGCAAGCACTATAAAACAATTTGAGAGTAAAGATTTCCAAATACTTCAAATTAAATGTGTTTTCCTACTCCATAGAATTTATTGCAAGAGAACACATCAATTACAAGCCTTAAGTATGATGTGGGAAAACAAAACAAAACAAAACAAAACAAAACAAAACAAAACAAATAGTGAGGAAAATTTACTTAAGATTTACTATAGAAAACATTTCATTAGCTGAAGACATAAGGATACAACTTCTGTACCTTCTACATAGCACACTTGCTGTGAGCCACACATGAATGAGGAATTGTGTAGTCAATTTCTTCACAAAAAAAGGAATAAGGATTTATCTTAAAAATTTCCTTCTCACTCCAGAAAATCATAAGACTGTCAGAAGAACTGTAATTTTGAGAAGTGCCTTCAAGGCATAAAGGTCTGCATTTCTTCTGAGGGGATGTGCTTAAGCTCTAGACATCTATGTCTTCAAACAAGCTCAGACTGGAGGTGCTCTACTGGAGTGATCACAGAATGTATAGGGAGGAAGAAGACCTGTGGAGACTGTCTAATCCAGTCCCTGCTCAAAGTGGTCAGATAGAGTAGGTTGTCCAGAATATTGTTCAGTCAGGTTTGTATATCTCCAAAAAGGGTGATTCTACAACCTCTCTGAGCTAATCACCCTAACAGAAGAAAGAGACAGAGAGAAAGGCAGAGAGGTGGGAGAAAAAAAAAATGCTTAAATGGAATTTTAAGTATTTTAATTTGTTCCTATTGTCTCTTGCCCATTCATTGATGAGAATCTGGATCTATCCTCTCCACGCCATTGCCTATAGACATTGACACCATCCCCCTTGCTTTCTCTTCTCCAGGCTGAACAGGCTTAGTGTTTCTTCATATGTGAGATGCTTTAGTCCCTTAATCTTCTTAGTGGCCCTTTGCTGGACTCTCTCCAGTAGCTCCATATCTCTATTCAAGTAGCTTTTTTGTTTCTGAGTATAAGGTCCAGCAGAGTATCTCCCCACATCAATTCCTTGATCACTTCTGTTAGGATTTTCACCAGTGAACTTTATAAACCCCTTGTATGAATTGGGCCCTGTTTCGAGTGCCCTTCCAGCAGAATGGCTGAAGTACTGTATGAGGACTAGGGCCTGCAAACATGAGGCTCCTTGTCTGAACGTGGCAAGGCTCCATGTATTCCCTCTCCCCCCTCTGTTAACATAAAGGGAAACTCCCCTCCTCCCCTGATCTGTTCTTCCCGAAGAGACTTCCCCATTCACAGCAGCACTACAACCACATCTCTCTGAGCAGAGTGAGATTTCAAGCCTTGGTCTGCACACAAATCCAAGCACTTCAGAGAGACACCCAGTCATATTAATTTACTGGAAAGAATGTAAGAGCTTTTTCCATAATGCTGTTGCGTAGTCACTTTCTGATTTATGTGCATCTACTTGAGATGATCCCACTTCAGCCCTGGACAAGTGATGTATGCCTAAATCTTCTTGACCTCAGACAGGAAAGACAATGCATGAGCTTGTACATGCAGAAGATAAAAGAAAAAAGAATTTTGGAAAATCTCTGCAATATATATAAACATGAGCAGAATGAAAGGAGGCATGCTCTTAGTGAAGCAAAACCAATAAGTTACTCAAATATTTGAGAACCTGATTTTAACTCATTTTACTGGGATGGTCTACAGCCTCAGGTTATTGTTTTGCATCAGCCAACTTACAAAAACATTTAGAGAATAAGTTACACACCCTAAATTATTCTATACTGCTTTTCCATAAGTTCATAGTCTTTAATTAGCTATGAATATGTCCATTGTTTTATAGGATAATTTAGGTTGGGAGGGAACTCAGGAAGTTACAGGAATTGTCTTTAAACATCATGTTCCTGGAAGGTAGGAAAGATAGTTTTCTACTATAAAGTTTGTCTCCATTCTCATTTTGAATTGATCCTATGCTTCTAGTGTTTCTACACAAAATCCTTCTACCTAAGCTTGGTACAATCAAACAAGGCTATGATATTTTATCCTGTGATAGTAGACAGTTATGTCACACATAATAGCTACCCTTAATTACTATCTAATAGTGGGAATTACAGCACATGATTACACAAAGTTAAATTAAAGCTAAAATAAAATTAGGGTGTAGTTACCTGACTGTTAGACAATCTCTATGACTGAAAAAAAAAAAAGACAATCCAAAAAAATTTCCATCTAGGATAAGTGTTAAGGATGTTAGGAAAGCGACTGAAGCCAGCAGACTCTGGGGCCCAGGGATGACTCCTTCCTGGCAGCTGGAGCCCAGCCTGGTGCACCCTGAGGTGCAGAGGTCTCAATCCCCAACAGTTAGATGAGGCTGCTGCTTTCCCATTTGCAAGTTTATCCAGTACCAAGGCTGAGTGTGTACCCCAGAGAAGCGTATGCACAGATGGCACTGCCAACAGCTGAACAAACTGCTGTAGACAGGGCACTGACTGCATTTAGCAGCACCCACATATAGTACTACCAGAGCTCACAGAGTGTGAGTACAAATGGTCAAGACCTGTTCCCTATCTCTGGCTGATCAGGATTGAAGTTCACTGGTGCAAACACACTTCCACGCACTATCTAGATTCAGAAGCACACTCATATTCACACAGATCCCTTAAATATGGGCTCTCAGCCAATCTAACATCCATGCCCAGACCCTGGGCCCACTTGCGCAGTATGCAGGTCTTCTCCTTGCCAGAGAGTACAGTTTGAAATTCACTAGTGTATTGAACATACACATGCACAGGATAAAGTTCACTGGGGAAAAATAAACACACCTAGATCTTTCCAGTTACTGTCATTTCACATACACACCCTGGCCTTTTCTGTTGCTGACACAGACCTAAGTGCCCTTCTCAAATTGCTGGCATGCACACCTTTCTTCCATGTGGGTTCCTCTGGTTACTGACACAGGGACCTCTGACCCATGGCTTTTTCTCCAGTTGTTGGCACTTAGACATGGCAGCACACACCCCGAGTTCATCTAATTACAAAATCACAGAATCACAGAATTTTCTATGTTGAAAAAGACCTTGAAGATCATCTAGTCCAACCTTTAACCTAAGACTAACAGTTCCCAACTACACCATATCCCTCAGTGCTATGTCAACCTGACTCTTGAACACTTCCAGGGATGGGGACTCCATCACCTCCCTGGGCATCCCATTCCAACACCTAACAACCCGTTCTGTAAAGAAATACCTCCTAATATCTAGTCTAAACCTTCTCTGGTGCAACTTGAGGCCATTACCTTCAGCTCCTTCAGCACCTTCCTTATGCTCCTTCAGCACCCTCGGGTGTATCCCATCCGGTCCCATAGACTTGTGTGTGTCCATGTGATGCAGCAGGTCACTGTCTCCTCCTGGATTGTGGGGAGTCATTCTCCCAGTCTCTGTCTTCTGACTGAGAAGGCTCGATTACCTCAATACGACTTGCTATAAGGACTGAGGCAAAGAAGGCATTAAGCACCTCAGCCTTTTCCTCATCGCTTGTTACCATGTTTCCTCCTGCATCCAACAAGGGATGGAGGTTTTCCCTGGTCTTTTGATAATCACATGCTTATGTAAAATTTCTTTTTGTCCTTGATTGCTGAAACCAGATTAATTTCCAGCTGGGCTTTACACCTCCTGATTTCCACCCTGCATAGCCTCACAGCATCTTTGTAATTATTGTGAATCGCTAGCCCCTACTTCCAAAAGCCGTAAACTCTCCTTTTCTCCCTGAGTTGCAGCCAAAGCTCCGTGTTCAGCCAGGGTGGCCTTCTCTGTCACCGGCTTCTCTTAGAGCACCTGGGGAAAGCCTGCTCCTGAGCCATTACCACTTCCTTCTTAAAGAGTGTCCAGCCTTCCTGGACCCCTAAACCCTTTAGGACCATCTCCCAAGGGATCCTGTCAAGCAAGTGCCTACACAAGACAAAGTCAGCCCTTTGGAAGTCCAGGATGTCAGTCATGCTTCGCCCTCTTTTGGCCTCTCTAGGAATAGTGAACTCTAATATTTCATGATTGCTGGCATCTGGACCTATGAGCCCTGAGGCTTATGGTCCTTCCCCATGTGATCACCCTCCAGACCTCCGTTGCATGTCCATCACTCTGCTTGCTGCTGCCTAGACCTGAGAGCCCTGTGACCCACAGTCTCTTCTCCAGTTGCTGGTACTTAAACCTTCCAATACATACATATGCAGATACCCAACGCTCACTAGTTGTAGACACAAACTTACAAACTCTACAGCCTATTGTCCCTCTTACACACATACCTCTCTTGAATACTCATCTTGCTAGCAGCTGACATGCAGACCTATGGGCCCAATGGTCCATGCTGCCTCCAGCTGTTGGCACCAAGACCCACAGAGCCTGTGAACCACAACTCTTTCACTCATTGCCAGCACTTAGACCTTGAAGCATTCATACACAGAAGAGAGAGATGTTGCACATAAAAGGTGAAAAAAACCCAAACATTTAGTAAGAAGATAGGATAGACTGCAATGATCAGGCATAGGTATCAGTTAGGCAAAGGTACTGACTAGCATTCTTCATGCATGACAGGTCTATTTAATTCATCCTCCTTTCCATTTTCCTACAGTTACTCCCTGGCTTACCCATTTTTCCCTTTTGGCCTTTTCCCTAAACATCCTATAAGTTTTTAATCAGCTCAGAGGCCCTTCCTCAAGTACCTCATAATACTCATATTAATTTTGATTCACACTTCTTATCATTTACAAAGTTCAAGCTGACCTTCTTCAAGACTAGGCTATGCCTGAGTGGTTTTGTTAATTGCCTATCCATCAGTGGCTGAAGAGTTCAGGTCTTCATTACTGTCTCTGTCATCATCTGCTTGTTAGTTTTGTATATCTGTGTGTTTAATTTATCACTTTCCTTTTTACTTGTTGTTTCATTTATGCTGAGTAGACCTAAAGCAGAGAACCTAATGAAGCAGATGCTCTCATATTCCAAATACCTTACCACAATTTCAGACAAGTCCAGAGGCCCTGAACTGCCAGGCCTGTGGACTTTTAATAATAATAATGCAAAATGATGTTTGCCAGGAGACAATAGTGTTGTGGTTTGAACTCAGTCGGTAGCCAACTGCCATGTGGCCAGTTGTTTACTCCCCCCACCAAAGTGAAACAGGGGAGGAACAAAAGAAGAAATTTGTAGGTTGGATTAAAAAAAAATAGTAATAGTAATGAACAAAAAACAAAACAAAAACAAACAAACAAAAACAAAAAAGTAACAATAGTAGGTACAAAATGGGTAAAAATGCAGCAGTGTCTTATCAAGCACAGTGATAGGTATACAGCCTGCCCACCACCCCCCTCGCCCCAACAGCAATCTGACAGGACCAGAAAATCCTGCCACATTGACCCAGAAACTGAAACAGGGTGGGAGGGAGCCTGTGTCTGCCTATATACTGAGCGTGACATCACATGATATGGAATACTCCAATGACTGATCTGTATCCTAGCCCTCTAGCTGTGCTCCCTCTCAGCCCAAGGAAAGTTAACTCTATCCTGGCTAAAAACAGGACAAATAGCATACTATCAGGGAGCTGCAGGAGTAAAGCTGCTTCTTAACATCAAGCAAGCCCAGAGCCAAGGGTGACCACAGCATGGCCAATGTCCTTGCTGATGGGACACAGTCCTGCTGCATCTGAGCACAGTAGGCAGAGCTCCAGAGCTCTGGTATCAGGGCCTACTGACAGACCAAGCACAACAAGATATGAAACAAGACCAGGACCTTTCCAGGAGGTCAGGAGCAAAAGAAGACAGGATAAGAGCCAGGAGTGGAGACAAGGCTGCAACGTGTGTGCAAAGTCCACCCAGGAGACCATATCTGAGACAAGGTGCAACATAGGTCCAAGGGACATATCTACTTGAAACATAGGACTAAGATGCACCCAAGAGGCAGGTCCAGAGTTAGAGCTGTGCACAGGTACTACAGCCTAACTCAGGGCAAGACAGGGTATCCAGACCTGAGCTTAAATGATCCCCTGGGCTCATTTATGTGGGTGCAGGTCCCAAGTTTAGATGACCATAATCGCTAAGGTCTTTTAGTGCCCTCAAGGCTCTCATACATTCTGTCTGAAATCCTACCAGATCACTTATTCATAGCGAATACATGAAATAATCTGATGGATCAGCATTTAAATTAATCTTTTTTTACTAGGTGAGACAGTAATCCAGCTTTAAAACCTAAAGGTAGCTATTATTCACTTACTAAACTATTCATGGTGGCAATAATACTTAAACATATTAGTACACTAAGCCAAAAAAAATCAGAAAATAATACTTTTATAAATAATATTCTATGTATTGTACCACAAATATTGTCCATACTATAAATAGTAGTGTAGTGAAAACACAATGTACAGAACTTCATATCCTATTGTAATGCAGTAGTTTTCTTACCAATATGTCAAGAAGAATCACAGATCAAACCCTCTCTAAAAATATTATGAGATAAGAAATTGAGGAATTAAAAGTATGTGCTCTATACTACAATATTTATTCACTTCCATCTTTTTACACTCAGTCATAGCTCCATCCTTTATGGAGCAGTCTGGGATGGGAAGGTGTTCACACTTGACTATAAAGAGCATAGGGCATTTCTCAGATGGAATACATAATAAATGAATGTATTATAGATGGTTGTGACCACCTATAGCAATATTAATGCATGGGCAGATGACTCAAATCACATTAAGATCTCCAAAAGCAGCATTTCTACTAACAGCATTAAGTGAATGGAAATAAGTAATGAAAAATGTTTCTGTTCTGAAAAGCGCTATTTATGTAGTTGCTGTAGTTCATCTGTAGCCTCTACCAGTCACCTAGCAACGTCTCCGCTGGAAACTGAATGTGGCTGTAACAGCCTGCTCATGTATATCTGCAAATGAAAGGGAGAAACTGCCTTTTTCTCCATTTTTTTCTTCAATGTATGACCAGCAAAAGAAGGTACATCTTTTTTTTTTTTTTTTTTTTTTTTTATTAAGTTCTGCTGACCAAAATTAGAAGATATTTTAGTATGTTGAGGTTCAACTAGAATTACACCCTAAAATGAACTAATTCTTACACAAAGAAGTGACATGTGGAGCAAAGTGGAGATAAAATCCCAAACCCAAGCAGTTATAAAAAAGTGAAGTTTTCCAAGGTATCCTTATTTCTAAGGATCATTATGCATTTATGTATTCATTTAATTAATTATCTGGGACATTGCTGCTCAAGTCTCATAAAGTGTATTATAGTATTTGTAAGGAAAATTGTAAAAGTAATTTTGTTTGCAAGATCATAAAACCCTAAAAACTTAAGATGTTGTGAGGATACATACTTTTTTTTTTTTTTTAATAACTTTATTGAAAACTGCTTTCACAAAAATGAAGTGCTAGTGAACTGCATATTCTGGAAAAATATAAATAAAAATGAGATTTTTTTTTTTTTTCTATCAGAGCAGTTTTATCATTGAGAGCTCAAAACTATGCTCCAGGAAGCAAATCTATTATAATTTTTATATCTATATGATCTTATGAATAAATTAACTTACATGAAATTTTCAAAACTTCCTTTAATAAAAAAGATTATGTCATTTTTGAAAGAGGAAAAAATTAATCCAAATCTTTATGTTACACATCAACCTAATTCTTTCCTGAATGGACCTGAATTCTTCAGAGCATAGTTGGTTTTAAAAATAAATCTGTAATTAATGGAATTCTACTTTCTTAAACAGATCATGGCATTTAACAGACACCAATGAAAAATGCTGCAAAAGAGCAAACTTTTATTGTTATGGTGGTAGTAATTAAAGCAGAGATCACTCCCTAAGTCTTGTGTCTCTTCGAAGAAAGAACAAAAACATCCTTCTGAAAAACTTTATCCAAATTCCTAGGACTTCAGTGGCTACTGAAATTTTATTTTGGATTTGATTTTATTTTATTTAGTATACTAGCAGATATCTTAGTTTTCTATTGTTTTACTGCAAAGAAATTAATTTGCTCATAGCAAATTAAAATCCTCATTTCTGATCTAGGAGACAAAAATCTGAAAATAAATAGGTTGTGAAAAATTGTGCAAACAATTTTTAACCAGTTATGCTAAACTTGAAGTCTTCTCTGAACTTTCCTCTTTTCACAATGAAGTTAAAATTGCAAATAGAAGTTATAGAAGAAAGTGTCTTATTGTTAGTGCAGGTACTGAAATTGGAGAGTTTATTGTATTTTTTCACTACAATTTAATTCAATTATGGTCTGTAGAAAATTCTTAGCTTGGAAGTTCTATGCTCTCTGTTCAGCAAAATATCTGACATTAGCTGGAATCTATAACATTGATTCACTTTAATCCGTTGCCCTTTTAATGTCAGATTCTGAAAAGATGTGTCTTCAGTTTGGTTTTAAAAAGAATTGATCACTGATTTAGGCTCACAGAACAAAAATTTTTCCATATGCATTTTTCATGTGTGTTTATTTCAGGTGCTTACAGCATAAATGGATTTGAAAATTCTAAGATATATCTCTGCTCAAACAACTGGGAGGATGCGACCAAACTTTTCAACAAAAATTTTGCACACAGAAATAAAAAACAAATGAAAACTTCTTTGTAAATAAGATGTAAAATTCTCCAATAATAACAACAGATTTTCTGCTTCAAACATCTGTAAGCATCGGTTATTGCACACAGTGTTGTCAGGTTTTCTAGTTTTCAATTACCTTTACAATACAAATTTTAATTAAATACATCATATTGTTTTATGCTTTCATTCATATTGCATTGTTTGTGCAACACAATGAATGGAACAAGGATTTAATATCTTTGTGTTAAGAAAGCTCTAAAAAGTAAAACATTCTCTTCATCTTTGGAGATTTCATTTATAAGAGGGAAATTCCAGTTTACATGGGAAAATCTCAGATAATGTCAAAAAAATGTTGAGAAAAATCTAAGATGTCATTAAGTGGGTTTGAATATATTATTCATTCTTTTAACAAGAAAGTCCTGTCAATTTTGTTACTTAATATTTATGGAGTCAATCCCACCAGAACATATAGATTGGAGCCTCAAAATCCTTAGTTACAAACTAAGGGAAAAGTCACTCCTATGGCTCCTAAAGAAACTCTTTGTTGTAAGCAATAACACACATGATTCAGGTCTGCTGCTTTCACCATCTGCAGCTACACAGTTTGTAGCAGGTATCACTGCCTCTGGAAGAACGGTAACTGAAAGGGGAGAAGAAATGAACAAAAGGAAATATCCAGAAGAGCAAAGTTGCTGTTAGTCCCAGATATCATAATGAACATTGCTCAGCTGTTGCTGATTAAGGTAGAATCCTTCCCCTCAGATTAAGACATAATCACATCATCCCTTCCTTCATTGCTGAGATTAATTTCAAAGAAGGATAAATTGATTGTCTGATTGGTTTATTTTTTGTCCACATCCTGTCAGCAAAAGAAATTATCAATAAATAATGTTGAAAACCCTTAGCAGGTTATAGGGATGTTGAATATGGACATAATCAGATTCTACTTGCTTGTGGATAGTCTAGTTAAATCTAAGTACTTTAGAAAAAGGGAATGCTTCAGGTAACATACATACAGAACACATAGCACATATATGTACATACACATGCACACATAGTACATATAGATATATGTATATAAATACAAAGCCATGAGAGTTTAAAAGAAGAAATTCCAGAAGCAGACTGCTGATTAACAATATTCTGTATATTTGTAAATCTTTTGGCATGCCTATTTATTGTGAACATTAAGAGTGAATCAAATATTACTACACCCACCAGTATCTCAGGTACACAAAAATACATACACATGCATGTATTCATTAGCAAGGAAAAGTAATTGATTTTCATAAGAAATAAAAGTATTTCTCAAATTTTTAAAATAAGGTATTTTAAAATGTTTTTCTTCATGTTTAGACTACCAATCTTAAAAAAACTAATCAGAGAATAAATTCAGATGAATAAACTAAAAACTAGTGCAAATATTAAAATATTAATGCACTTTTTAAAAAATCATGTATATTTGCAGTGAAATCCAAATAATTTTTTTAGGTGCCTGGGCCATTTTCCATTTCTGAAGCATTAATATTAAAAAAGATGAATAAATAATCTGTAGATGGTTTAAGTCTGTAATACATTAGCAACATATGGTGTATGTTAATACAATGTTAATATGATTCCTACATCACTAGGTACAGATTCATATATATTTAGCAAGTGTAGAGAACAAGTAAGCATCTCATAGATTAGACAGAAGTATTTTTGCTGATGGCCTGAATTTACAGGAGTTGCAGCCTCTGTATAGAGCCGTATAGATGCACTAATGTCACTGAACCGTGTTTACTGTGATAGAATACAGAGAACAGAAAGAAAGGTACAGTTGGGCAATTTACTTGAAAATGGTGGAATCTTTGTAGCATTCAGCATATCACAGATTGCATTTTACATTTACCAGAAGTATGTTGTGTCATTTCTACTGCCTCACTATTTTTATTGTTCAGCTTTTGTGTGCTTGGAGCACCATGATTTATTATCTGCTACTAGTTGTTCTGCAAAGTAATTCTCAATCCATTTAATTTCCTTCATTAGCTCTTCCCCTTGTTTCTCTCCTTCACCCTTAATCTCCCTCACTAAACTTTCCTTTTAATTTTCTTTTCTCCTTTAAACATTTTATCCAAAATGTGTCCTCTACAGTTTTAAGAGCAAAATCCCCAGACATTCACCTTTCCATTCTTCAATAAAACTCCACTTGCAAAGAGTGTAACTATATCTCAGCATGTTATTAGTCAGTGTTGAGAAAAAGAAATGCTGCAGTACTAAATGGAGTCATTAAAATGCCTAGTGACAACAATGAGTGCTTGAGGAAGCTGGAGTTTGCTATTTGCTACTCTAATAGCTATGTTAGGGCCATCTTTCTTTTGTGGAAAAGACAAAAAGAAAATATTCAGTATTTGCCTATTTTCATTCTTCACTCTTGCACCGCTTGTGCCCTGATTTTATTCTCCTTCTTCAGCTTCATAGCCGCTGCTGGAAAACTGTGAAGTCTGGTTCACATTCCTTTTAAGTCAATGGGAGTTTTAACAGCAGCTTGAATGAGCTATGTGTATCAGGCTCTTGGAGAAGGAAGTGGTTCTCCACTGAGTAAAGTGCTCTTTGTCTCAATGACTGTTGAATGCATCAAGCCTATGTCTGCTTGCCCAGTTACAAACACATACCATAGGCGGATCTAAATAAGGTAGTCCGGGTACCAACAGAAGAATAAATGTGTCAGCCCAGCACTCAGTGGAGGCTTAGCTGACCCTGATGAGAAGCAGGATATTTTATCTTGAGACTCATATGGTGCTTGTTCAGCTGCGCTGCTTCCAGTAATTTAGTTCATTCTTTCCGAGCTTTGTCCTGGTATTATGGTACCTCACAGCACCATGCAGATACTTGCTAGTCATGAAATTAATGACTCTCATTGGACTCCAAGTGGTGTGTCAGTAGTCTTCTACCGAAAATTATGTTTATTATTTCAGTTTTGGTTTTTGAAGGAATGGTGGTTCATGTGTAAACATGATATGTAGTGGATTATTCTTTTGGGGCAGTTTAAAATCTAAGAAACAACTGAGTGCACACATGGGCCTTGTGCTTGTTTTTTTTCCCAGTGATATGAAGTTTAGATGGATTACAGGAATTTCAGAATAAGCTTCATTCCCAAATCTTCAAACAATTCCCTGAAAGTTGTATAAAAATCAGAAGCATCAATCAGGTACATGAAGTAGGGAAGATGTATGTAAGGGAAGATGGAATTTAAAAAAAAAAAAAAAAAAGAGTATCTTTTTAACATAAACCTCTCATATATGTACTGAAACCAACATGGAGTATGTTTGTGCAAGGCTAAGAATTAAAAAAAAACAAACAAACAAACAAACAAAAAAAAAAAAAAACCAAAACAAAAAAAAAAACCATAAAACACCACCACCCCAGGTTGAAATTCAGGCTACCAAGTGTTCCAATTGCTTGTTTTGACCTCATGTCTGCATCTCTCACTGGACACTCGTTTTAACCTTCCTGTCACACCATTTAGTCCAATTTGCACTATACTAACTGACAGAATAAATTATGCAATATAACCTTAAGCAAGGAATTCTTAAGAGACGTGGTATGTCCTGTCATTAAGCATCTGCTATTAGGAGTGCTACTACAGGTTCAGCTAGAATCTCCAGACTGGACAAAAAGAAGTGGCTGATAATAGTTCCATCTGTCATGAAATTAAGAGAAAATTTGCTACATTAGCAGAATCACATGAATAGCATAAAAATATTTATTTGTTTGTCTCTGAAACCTTAGAAAGTATATAGGACTGTAGATGTAACTTTGATGACTGATGATCATCAAAGCTAAATTATTGATCTTATGCTTATTGGATTTTAACCTTGGATTGTATGTACAGCACCATTTTAAAGATTAAACATCATCTCTTCTGGCTTGTGTTCTGTAGTATGTAACTGAAGGGGTTTTTTTGCATAATGACTGCTCTTTCTGCTGAGTTATGCAGGTTTCTGTGGTAGTTTTACTAAAATTATACTTTCTTTTTTTTTTAGTGAAATGGCATGCAGAGCACTGACAAACATCCTTTGCACTTCTTAAAAATGGTGATGCATAAGTGTTAAATGGGTTTAGATCTCATATAACTGCCAAATTAATCCCTCTTGATAACCTTTTCTATCATAGATCAAAAACTCTAAAACTCAGAAGAGAAAACACAAGGTCTATGTCACTCGAATCAAATCACACAGTTTTTCAGCTTTTTTTTTTTTTTTTTTTTTTTTTTAGCAGTGTAAGATTTTTTAGTACACAGTTTTTGATTTTTTTTTTTTTTAATAATTTTTAGGCATACTCAATGTTGACAGTCATGAACACTTGAGCTGAAATTCATCTACCCTAACTTCAGACACCTACAGTTAGATGTGCATGTCAATGTTGCTCAGCTTAGACATCTTTTGCCGGTCAGATGAACTGCCTCCCTTGAAGGTGTCTATTCATCTGCATTGACTATAAAGCACAGAGATGAATTTTACCACTGCAGTCAGTGATCAGTCCTGAGCATGATCCATATAAAGTAGCCATTGACAAATCTATTTCCTGGATATCTCCAGTCTGTGGAGGTCACCTCAGCTCTTTATGTTGCATACGGAAAGAATACCAGTAACATCTTAAAATATGAGACAAAGCTGGCCCCTTTTGAGTAAGGACTTTTGCTTGCACATATGAGTCAATAAAAATACAAAGTATAAGTAATTTCATTTGGATTTACTGCCTTTTTGATCTATACTTGGTCTTTCATTCACATGTTTTCTTATTCAGTAGTTTTCATTGTGGATAATTATGTAAGATGTACTGCTGGAAGTTTTTTTAAGCTATCTTACTGTAATGTATTTTAAAGCAAAATTTTTTTAAATAAAAAAAGTCCAGTACTGAAATTTCTACTTGTATTTTTTCTGTCACAGCCAGTTCCATCTGCTCCTTTGAAAATAAAAAATATTGACAAATGAGGAATACTCATGATTTACATGTGCCTATCAAAACTATGATGGTCAGTCATCACACGGTCTCATTCCCTGACCTGGTGCAAGTATTTTAAGAAACCTCTGAAGGGTAGGCTTAGTCTGAAGCAAAAGGAATCAGTTGTTATTACTGTAAATAAAAGTCCCCTCCCTCCTTGTTTTCCTTCACCTATATCCTCAGCGCTGCATAATCCAAGGAAAAAAAATATCATTCTTATTTTCAAAAACTGATTTACTATGTGTTATGAAAACTAAACTTGACATTTTCAAAAGCTGTCTCTGTATTGTGCAGAATATTTAACATATATGTAAAATATTTTCAAACAAAGATCCTTAATGCATGGAAAAAAACAATAGAAGTAAAAAAAAGGAACCCACAAAACCCAACAAACATCTGTTACTCTTACTTTCTGTTAAAATAAATTAATACACCAAGTCATGCATATAGTAAAATAAAAAAAAAAAAAAAA
>NW_020799091.1:40665656-40689933 GCF_003259725.1 Athene cunicularia
TCCCTTCCCTTCCCTTCCCTTCCCTTCCCTTCCCTTCCCTTCCCTTCTCCACTCTGCTCTTCCTCAGCTTTCTCAGTCTTTCATCACATGAGAGGTGATCTATTTCTTTATTCATCTTTGTGACCCTTCTCTGGAGTCTCTTGTACTGTCTGTCTTGTACTGATGAGCCCAGAACTGGACACAGTACTCCAGATATGGCTTCACCAGAGTTGAGTAAAGCAGAGGTATCACCTCTTGCTGGTGATACTTCTGGTAAACATGAGATTCAGCAGATCACCTCTCCTCATTAGCTTTTCTATCATTTGGAGAAGGAAGTGATGAAAACCCTCCAGGAATGCCCAGTATTGCTTATGTCGTGATGTGTTGTCCCTCAGAAGATATTAGGGTGGTGGAAATGACCTCTGAGGACAAGGGTCTGTGAATATGAGGCTGCTCCTATCTGTCTGTAGAGGGCCTGATCCACTTGTTCATCCCGGTCAGGTGGCCTGTAGCAGACCCCTATTATAATGCAACCTTTGTTTGTCTTCTCTTTAATCCTAGCTGATAAGCTCTTAGCTGGCTCCTCATCCACCCTCAGTCAGATCTACATGCACTCCATCTACTCTCACAGAAAGAGCAACTCCCTCTCCTTGTCTTCCCAATCTGTCCTCCCTGTTAAGCCTTCATACCACCATTGCAGTACCCCAGTCGTGGGAAAGAGCCCACCACATGTCCATGATCCCAAGGATATTACAGCCCTGCAGCTGCACACAGATCTCTAACTCATCATGTTTATATCCCATACTGCGTACATTAATGTGAGTCAATCTTAGCTTGTAAGAAAAGCAGCAACCTATTCAATATTATATTATATAATATATTATATAATATATATATATATTATATAATATAATATTTAACAAGAATTGCTTGACATCAGGAACTTATGATAAGCAAAAAATTAAGTTTATATTACCTCTTCAGAAAACAAACAAAAAACACCCTCTCTGCAAATCTATTTTGGGATCTAACCAATGAATCTCTATGATGTCGTAATGATGATCTATAAAAAACAGAATAACTGCCACTGAACTGAGGTGGCATGGATGAAATGCATTCAGGATTTTGAAGGATTTATGTATCACTTAAATTCCATGAATAAGCTTAATTGTCACATGGATTATAGTGTAGATCTCTTCCAGGCGGTGCCAAATTTTATTAGATATGTACCTATACTTGGCAAACATAAAATAAAAATTTTGACATATTTTTCTATTGTTTTTTTTAAGTCTGACAATGCAGCTTAGCTTTGTTCCCTTCATTGCTAGACAGTGAAATAATCAATTTTTCATGTAACAAAGCAGTATAACCTTCCCAGAAGCAAATTCCAAATGAATGCATTTCATTTATATTGAAATTCAAAATACATTCAATTATATATTTCTTATATTCTTATTGGCCAATTTACTCCAAAGAGAAATTTTGTGTATCTGTGTTTCTGTCTCCTCTCATTCTAAACTGTGCTGTATGATAATGCAACATGCATTGGACTGGAAATCAATTCTCTTCTCCAGTCCTTCAGCAGGATGAACTAACCTTTGCATATGTCCTTTCAATTATGTCAAGATAACAATTTTATTAATTCCAGGGTTACTTAATAAACACTCAAACAATTGTCATTTCACAATAACGGATTATATAACAAATAAGTAGTGGCAAATTTTATAAACATTCATTTTTGTTTTATGGGGTTTTTAAATGTTCTATTTAATACTATAAATTTTGGAGTGCGTATATTAGAACTATAGTGTTCACATTAATAAAGATAGATTCTAATTTGCTCAAATTTATGATCTATTTCTAAATAAATTGCAGACATGCCCTATAAAGAGAAACAGAATTTGAATACACTAATGCCAAATCCAGACTTAATAAAGAGTGCATCTACAGATTAAAATGTAATCAGCACTAAGTATAAGAATATATATAGTTTAGAAATTTTTTTTTCTCTTTTTTTTTTTTTTTTTACCATATCTTCCAACACTTTTATAACAGTAAATGTATTTTTATCTTGTCATAAGTCACATCTTAGCACTTAGATTGGTCACCACTGCATAAAAAGGTAGATTAAACTTTAAAATCTCACCATATAATTGGCAAGGTTTCCACAAAGATGCTGCATTAAGGAAGTAATAGAAGAAAGTAACTGAGTTGCACATAAAAGATATGTGCTTCAAGTGTAAAAGAGATGGCATGCATCATCTGTTGTCATCCTCGGAAAGTTACAGCACTTGCCTGGAGACTTATGACATTGGCCCAACAGTCTAGAAAGACTAGAGAGGTTTCGTTGAGAACATTAGCAAATTTTAGATTACCAGCAGTGGATAAGGAGGTTTTAATGCCAAATACCACTGATTTTGAAAGCATAAAGAAACTCATCTACTCAGGACCACAATTTTAAATTATGAGATAAAGACCCAAATACAGAAATCTATTTAAATTATTTACATTTTTTACACAGGTGATATTATTTTCACGATGGAGCATTTTCATTTAAATGAAAACCACTAATCCACTGTTTAATTTTCACCTTCTTACCAAAAGTGTACTGAAAATATGGAATTTTCACATAGAAGTTTGAATTCTAAAATACAACTAGTAGAAGGTGACCTCTCTGTTTATCAGTAGTAGTTCAATCCCAGAATTGCATGAACATTGTTGGGTTTCAGAGGAATCAGGGCTACCACAGCCATCACTAGTCATTCTCAGCAGGGTACACTCTATGCAATCTAATTGAGGTGTTTAATTTGCATCTTAATTTTAGGCAGTTAGTAAATCCTCCAAAAGTAAATGATTGCATAGTCAGTTGAGTAGGGTCTTGAGGCAGTCTAGAAGAAAATTTTGTTTATATAAATTTACAGAATCACAGAATCATTCAGCTTACAAAAGACCCTTGGGATTATTGAGTCCAACCCTCAGCCCTACTCTACAAAGTTCTCCCCTACACCATAACCCCCAACATCTCATATACACAACCCTTAAACATCGGGATGGTGACTCCACCACCTCCCTGGGCAGCCTATTCCACTGTCTGACCACTCTTTCTGTGAAAATTTTTTTCCTAATGTCCAGTCTGAACTGTTGCAGTTTAAAGCCATTCCCTCTTGTTTTATCAGTAATTACCTGTGAGAAGAGACCAGCACAAATCTCTTATTTAAATATGTATTTATTGATACTAGTGAATATTAAGAATAACAAAGCTGAGTTTTGGAAGGACATTAGGTCTCAAGTTTGTGATGTACATGTTGTCTGAGGACTGGAAAGGCATCTCACAGTAGGGTAAAAGAATACATATGTGCATTTGTTCCAGTTTAACTAGTAACTTAAAATTTACATTAAAGATTCAAGTTATAGAAAAGTTGGATGACATTCAATTCACAGTCAGTGTCAGATTTAATCTATTATCTGAGTGCTTCAGTACAGTGAATTTTTAATTTTCAGTTAAATTCATGAAGAAAGAACAACAGCTCAAATTCTACCATTTTTGTTCGGCTTAAGTTAAAAAGCAAACAAAAACCAGTATAAATGTTCTTTTACACAAACATCATATTTCTGGTGATGCTGTTTCTTCTACTGTTTTCAGTAGCTTGTTACAAACAAGTAATTTGGACAGATCGACAGTGTTTGAACAAGAAGTTACTGGTTTACTGGAATATTTATTTGAAATAGTAAACTACTAAAAATTGATTAACGTAACTGTAAATCTACATAAAGGAATATTTTTTAAAATTCTTTTTAATTAACAGATATAATTTCTCCAGAACTAGAGTCAAATTGGTAATAAAACATAAAGACTTTCTTCTTTTTTTTTTTTTTTTTTTTTTGATCAAAGGCTTTTTTATTTTCCTCTCATTATTACCATTACTAGTAATACTGAAGTTTCAGAAAGTCCATCTACCCGGTCCATATTTCTGCTACTACAAAAGAAACTATTTGAGGATAACTAATAAATTTTAGTTCGATTAACTAAACTAGCAAAAAATCACAGACAATGACCAAGTAATTTCCAAGATTATAAAATAATAATACATACAATTTCTAGCTTACTTTTAATGATAACCCAATTTAAATCCTAGGCTTAAACATTTTAGATTCTTAAATTATCACATTCACATATAAACTCCAAAGAATTTTAAACACTTTTTTTTTATAGTTATTTTGCAATTTGTTTAAAGATTAATTGGCAGTTTTTTACTGTATACTTTATGTATTTGTTCTATAACCTTGTCCACTAACACTTCAGTTTGATGCACATCCTTTTACAAGTGAGATATAAAGATGTGTTGTGAAGTGGAAACTTCTACAAGGTCTCTCAGAATGAACACAAATAGACCTTTTTTTAACTGCTGTGGCATCATTTTTTCTGTTATTATTTCATCGTGGTTGCATACCTTGACCTCCCACTTACAGATCCCAGCTGAAAATTTTTATTGCTCAAAAATGCAACAGAATAACAAAATGGAGCCCACCTTATATAGACCTCTACAAAAATTTCAGGTGTTTAGCTTTGGATTAGTCAGAGGAGAAACTTACTCTGCCTAAGACCATCCTGTCCTTTAGGGAGGTTGTGCATTTTTTTTAATAATTACAGGTAACCTTTTTTTAAAACCTACACGGTGAGAACTACTGCATCTAAATTAGCACCTTCTCCTTTTTATTGGTTCTTAAAAGCATTCAGATGCTTACAGAGGATTGATCCAGCCAATCCTGATTATACCTGTCTCTCTTTCACTAAGATGAACATCAAACAAAGTGTAATGATGAGTAGAATGATGACCCATAGCATAAAAGGTCAAATTTATCCAGGAAATCAGGATTGCAATGAATGTATCATGAATATTATCACCTAAATTTCACTACCTTCTTATTCTCACAACTTCTTCCCATGAGTTACAATTCAGTCCTGAAAAACGTCTTTACTTTTTTCTTTTGCAATTTTTTTCTTCTACTTTACAGAAACATTTCTTTTTAATATATTCTAAGAAACTGCTGAACAGTGCAGGTGTGTTCTCCAATTATCCATTTTAAATAGTTAAGATATCCTTTTTGACATAAACTTATGCTCTATCATCTCATTCATCTGGACCTTATTCTAGTAATTTGTAGTACATGTCCATTGTGTTAGAAGCCCTGATATTTTTTCCTTATATACCTAAAACCTTTCAGCAGATTTAGATGTATTGACTTTCCAGTCCATGGAGCAATTATTTCCAACCATATACGATAACTCCTTCTTTTTCCATTGTTGCATCATCCTGAGCAAAGAAAAAATACTATTCCAGTAATGTAAGCTGTACCACCAAATCTGTTATTTCATTTCAGTCATAATCAACTAATATAATCTTCAGCTTTTCCTGTTCATTCAGTATATTTCCTGGAAAAACACAGACATCCAATGTATTTTAGAAATCTACCAGTTATCTTCTTTACTCTCTTTTAAAAAACTTATTAATACTCCTATACTGCAAAAGTTCAGGTGTCTTCACAGTTTATTGTAGTTTATGACTGTGTGAGCGTTTTTGTTAATTTCCTAATTATTTTTTAAGATTCACTATTCTGAAGTGGGATCTATTCTTGCTCACATTGTAAGAAAGCCAAAGTCTTTCAGACAGAAAGAGGAAAAGCTCTCAATATTAGCCAGCTAGGCTAATATTGCATGACTTGCATCAGTTCTTCTCTGAGAATAACCCTCAACTGGGTAGTTTAAACACATCCTCAGTTCCAGATTTAGTAATCTTTGCTCCTAGATTTGTGTAAGATCTTTTGATTCATTCAAGATGATTTTTGGGGGTGTCCTCTCACACTTAGTGGGGCCTAGAAACCATGATCATCAATTTTCTGAACAGCTTTAACAACTGGACTATTGTAGAAAAAATATGCATCATCAGCACTACTCTGAATACTTTTTGCATTTTTGATCACATACATTTTTTTATGGAGTTTGATGGGATTCAGTTCTGTTCCCTTAATCTTGTTCACAAAAGAGTAGTAAGGGAGAAAACCATTCTTTCTCCTAAAAGAGTCTCAACACTCCTGGGTACCTGAAACTAAGTACTCAGGGAAATCCAAGACTAAATCTGAACAGGGGAGTGAGTGAAAATGTATTTAGGCCCCTTAAAAATTAGTGTTAAATTCTTTCATGAGCTTTGTGAATTCTGAGTGCTTAAGTCCCAATTTATGTAGAATGCAGGCAGACTGATTACTGCTGTTAAATTACCAAGTGCCAGAGAATATTTCCAGTCACAGGAACTCATCTGTGTTTACTAAAAATTGTTGGAATGGTCCCTGGCATAGCCCTGGCTCATGCCAGCTATCAATGTCTGGGCTTCGTCTGGAAACTGGCTGTTTCCATTTTCTTTTCCCAATAGATAATTTATTGGGTCATGCAGCCTTTGAAGGTAAAAGATTTTAACAGTATGGAAGTGGTTTGTTCCATGCCAGCTGGCCTCCACATAGAGAACATACATTGGCATATTTAGTCTGCTAATACAGACATGTACCTACTGCATGCAGTGTTTTCTTTTAAAATTTAGAGGAAGAAAAGAGGAGCTTTCAAAGCAGTTCTACATAGAAGCTGCTAACAGTGTCCACCCAAAGAATTTTAAAATATGGAAATTTGAAGTTGTTTGGTTTATTTTTTAATGAATAATGATTCTTTTACTATTGTTCTTGGTTTATGTGTTATTTTCCATCAAAAGAGAGTGGCTGGGACAGAAGAAAACATCTAGAAAAATTGCTTCTTCCTTGACAAGGAAGTGGGCATGCACTGGGACAGATGTTCCAGGGTCTGGAGGGTGGCGACTATGCAAAATACAATTATTAGAAACTGTGAAAAGACCCCAGTAACAGCAGGGAGTCTGGAGTAGGAGCAGAGCACAGAGGCTGAAAGAGAGTAACAGGAAAAAGACAAAAGTCCAGCTATCATGGGGATGGAAAGAGAAGGTAATGAGGGACTAGAGTTTTCTCTTGGCACAGTTTTGCACAAGCTAGGAACAACAGAGTATAGTGAAGCCTGAAAGTATGACTCACCTTGCAAGGACACAATAGGCAGAGAAAACTATAAATTATTTAGTGGTTTTTGTTTTTTTTTTTTTTTCCCCAGTCTTGCCTCCCCAAGCTTTCTCTGTTTAAAAATGTCTTGCGCTTTTTAGTACGGATGGCCTTCTTTTTTTATTACTGTGTTTTGGTGGGGTTTTTTTTTAGTTTAAATGTCTTTTAGTCTTTTTGAGAAATGCGCTGTGAATGAACTAGTCAGATCCACTCAAAATTCTGTCTTATTGGGACTTTTTATTTACTGATTTATAGATAGATGTAAAGTGTGTCTGTGAAGGAGTTCAGGGCGGCGATCTAATCTACAACTTACCCAAAGATAAGATCAGCTATATCTAATCATTTACGAAAGATATTTTTCTTAAATACTGTTAAAAAGTTTAATCAATACAGATCTCACAAATTCCCAGAAATTGTAGATTAACTACCTTTATTATTAAAATACCTTTTTCATAAGTCTCTTTTAGTTTAACCCTGTCACTTCTCAGTCTATTTAAAGAAGACAGAAAAGGTATCTTTTCATTTTTCGCTTTACCCTTGTCTTTGTTTGTTTGAAGGGTTTTTTTCCTTGACATTAGCTTTCCCATACCTATTAATCAACCTTGGCTTTTCTTCAGAAGAATAGAACAGAACAGAACAGAACAGAACAGAATAATTTCAGTTGGACAGGACCTACAATGATCATCTAGTCCAACTGCCTGACCACTTCAGCACTGGCTAAAAGGCAAAGTATATATTAAGGTCATTGTCTGAATGCCTCTTAAACACTGTTTACAAAAGTCATGCTTGTGTTATTTTTGAAATTTTTTTCAGTTGTTTCACCGGCCAGAAATTAACATAGTATACTAGCACCGATTTATAAATTTTGTCTTTTCAGACAAGTGCACACATACATATACATCATATGCATATACATCTGTGATCACTTATACAAATTTTCCCCAGAATTTTAGAAGTCTAAAGTTATTTTTGGTTTTTTGTTTATTTATTTGTTTGGTGGTTGGGGGGTTTTGGGAGGTGAAGGGATTTTTTTGTTTAGATAAATGTGGTGCTGTTAATTGATCAAATTTTTCCAGAGGCTGAACTTTTAGGTAAACAACAGATATTCAAGACTCATGATAAAACTGAGAGAATAGAAAGTATTCCATATACAAAATCAGTCCCATATCAGTAAGACAAATGCATATTAAACAAAAACATTAAAAAAAAAAAAAAAGCACAATACCCACTTTCACGTAAGTTTCAGTATTTTCTCTATTACGAAGGTAGAAGAGTCTGAAAATGTCATTAATAAAAAGGCCTTAGAGATACAATAAAATAATATTTTTGTACTAAAAATCTTCTTTCAAATGTTCATGACACCCCCACGGTCCTATGACACCAGCCAATATGCCAACAAAAACTCATCAAGTCCAATTGACTTGTGGACTTCTATTCAACTTCTGTAAGTGACTCATCACTTCTATTCCAACATATTTCTAGGTACACACTAGTGCTAGTTCACACTTTCCAAAGGAAGATAATTTCAAGAGTTGGCAGCATAATGCTGGAATAGATCATACAGTACAAAAATAAACAAGAAACAAGTTTCTGAAACTAAATTGCTGTATTCTTCAATGAAATTTTAACTCCTCTAATCCTTTGCAATCTATTTACAGACTTAATAAAGAAAGCTAACCAATGAGTCATGGAGTGCAATACTAAATTCAATACTGGTTTATGTTGATCAATATTATAATTTATTTAATGCAGTTAAATGTCTTTTGTGATTTTTGTCTACTGCACAATGCTCCTTTAAGTTGACTTGCTATTCATTTAATTATTGCAGGGGGATAAACATTCAAATTAAATTAAATCCAAATACTTTGACACATGGTGGACATTTAGCAGCTGCTAATGTGAAACACTAAATTGAACTGAATCTAAACAAGAGTTTTAGAAACCCTCCCAAGATGATTGCTTTACTTAATGCTTCTGCTGTTATTTTTACTTCTCCTTCTCCAGAAGAATCTTTAAAGGGAAAAACTTCCATGGTCGCTAGTATTCTTTTTTTGTGTGTGCCTCTGACAGTGGGCACAATCTTAACCATCAGCAGAATCTGTTTGTTTGGGGTTTTTTTTTTCTGCATTGTTATTACCAATATTGCTATTCTAAGATCAGTTTTCATAATTGAGCTAGTCATTTTTCAAACAAAATGCATTATACTTCTACATAATAATTAACTCTAGAAGACCTAAATTAATACCTGATTTATATTTGATCTATTTGGCACATTTATGTCCTTTCTACAAGCAGAAAAATGAAACAAATTTATTTATTCAACAAGTTAATCACATGCAGACCTGCTTTCTCACATTTGCTGTTTACAATATTTGGTGTTTATAACATCTCTATATCATGAGTAGTTTTGTATCTATTAAGAATTCTTGTAGTATTATTGGAAGCCTGAATGTTTGTTGGCCTTTTTCTCTGAATCTCTGTATCAGAGTTCAAAAGAAAATTTAACAAATCTGTCTTGCACTGTTGTGAAGAACAGCAAGATATCAAGACCTAGCTGAGTAGTGATAACTCAGAACCTAAAAATCAAAGAGAAGAAAAAACATCTTAAAATATATTTTAAGAAAATCGTTTGACTTTGAGGAGAAACACACTGCTTTTGAATGCTTTGAATTAACTATTAAATATCTGGTGGCAAGGATGATCACCTTTCTACAACAGACATTTTTGCAGGCATATAGATCCCTTAACTGACAGTTAATCTTCATGTACTCATTAGGTGAACAAGATTAAGAGGAAAGATACAGTTTATTTCAGTTTTTAAGATGATATGAGATACAAAACAATTAGAAAGTAAAAGAGAAGATTAAATTAAAAAGTTCATTTGAAAAAAAATTTTGGAACAGTTTACAATAATTTAAAATAACAATTTTCATCTGCAGACTGTTTATGTGATAGAAAGGTGAGTTTATCAATGTTACATTTATTCAAATTTTTTAGCTAGCAAACCACACTAATTCTTAATCAACTAGTTAACTATTCCTGGTATCATCATTAAAGTGGTTTCACTGCATGATTTTCAATATTCATGGGAAAAAAAAAAAACATCACAAACTTTTATGGTTTGCTTACGATTGTCCTGGTTCAGATAAGATAGGGTTAAGTTTCCAAACACATTGCAGCGATTTGTGTCCCCTGGGTTTTGCCAGTTTGGTAACACACCCTTTCTAAGCACTCCATCAGCTTCTCAGGGCTGTGCATTTGTTCAGGAGTGAAATTCCAAAGCATTGGAGGTGCCCAGGCCTTTGCCCATCTTTTCCCACACCCCTTGTCACTCACTATTATCTGACCTCGGGGCAGGTTTCCGGGCACTGCTACTGTTAGGGAAAGACCACATGGCCAAAACCGAAATCAGGCAGACATTCAGAAAGCATTGTGCTGCAAACACACTGGCCTGCAGGCTCCAAGGATAATTGAAACTCCCAATACCCGGGAAGATCTCTTCCCCTGGCTCACCCATAGAGTGACCAGCCCACCCCCACACAGCGATACAAAGGCAGCATAAGCAGTCAATAACCAATATAACAAAACAATACCCTTTATACATTTTCCACCGATAACAAACACCAGCACTGGGAACACACAATGGATATAAGGAATAATCCAGCCCCATCACCCAAGCAAGTGGGTCAGCATTGCAAACATTTTCTTATCAAACAGTACAAACACAAACAGAAAAATTACACCCAACAGATTGTTTTAGCACACTCTGGTCAGGGTCTGTCCTTTTTTGATTCTGATTTCAGCCCTCTTGTGCCCCACGTTGGTGCGCCAAAAAGGCTGTGGTGGTTTAAGCCGTGCCGGGACTGGAGACCACATTGCCGTTGTCCCTCCCCCACCCTCAGACACAAGTAGGGCACAAGCCCCTGGTTAAAATAGGACGAAATTTAATACAACAGTGTGATAAACAATCTGAACAACAGTAGCAATGGTAACAACAATAAACAGCTATAACAGTGAACAAGACAAAAGATATACAGAGAAATACTGCAATGGTTACAGACAGCCCCGTGCTCCCCGTCACCAAAGCCACAAAGGAAAAAGTTCCTACGCTCCCGTGTGCGGACCTGACATCAGCATGGTATGAATAACCCGGCTGGAGATCCCTTCCCCCTTTCTGCTGGGGAAACTTAACCCTACCCTAGCTGAATCAGGACAACAGTACATACACATATCACACAAACTGCTGGTTTATAAGTAAGCAATGCTAAATTGCTATTGTTTCTGTATGCCAGAATAGTGCTTTATTAAGACACATAACTGTTTTGTTTTGGGTTTGTTTGTTTGTTGTTTTTTTTTTTAAACAAACAAAAAAAAAAACAAAGGAGATAGATAGATAGATAGATAGATAGATAGATAGATAGATAGATAGATAGATAGATATGCAATTTTCTATGGCTCCTGTATGCCTTGTCAATATGGCTTTGACTGAAGCAAACCTAGCAGTCAGAACTGGAGTACTGTGAGTCAAAATTAAAGTGTACCCTGTTGTGTTTTGTAAAATTTTATTGCTCCAGTTAAGAAAACATATAGCGTTCACAGGGTGTTGACTGTGTTCATATGAAAGCTAACAGGGAACAATTCTTTTCTATGTTATCTGTAATGAACAGAGAGTTAGTAAGTTTTGATTATTCCTTTCCCCAATAATTCTCTCATTAACAAAACCATGTAAGAGGTGCGCAATTAATCTTCTCATTCTATAAAGAAGAAAAACATACCAAAGCCAGGCTAAAATTTGTGCTATGCAAAAGTAAAGACTAAGAAAAGCATTTTTATTTCCATTATCAATATTCATGAAAGTTTTATATAGTCTACCTAAAGGCTAATCATGGTAGACTATAAGATTCTTCTTCAACTTTTTTTTTTTTTTCCTCTCCTTATATAAACATTATAGAAAATATTTTAGCATTCTTTCAATCAAGAAAATGAAAGTATCAGAGTAAAGACATACATAGAAAACATTGACAGAATAATTAAGATATCCTAACCCAACAAGCAGCAAAAGTAGAACACAGGACCCATCAGGATTGTTTCCTTCTCCTCATCTACCCTTTGGTTCTGGATCTTTTGATTAAGGTGACCTTGTCACAGAGGTCAGTTTAATTTTATCACTTTCAAACATTCTAAGTAAAGTATGCTGTACATGTGCAGACTGCAGGCTTATTTGTCACATTATTGTTTGCTGTCACTTTTAAAGGTAGGTGTCTGTTTGAAGAATGTGCAGTGGCTGGAGGATCAAGGGATTTTCATGAAGCTTGGAAGGAACCTCTTCAGGAACAAGGTGTGGGATGCTACTCCTACCTGTGTGCACAGAAAGCACACAGGGTTCAGCTCATGGAAAATGATGTTGTGATACCTATACCTAGCTCCATTTTTTGTTTTTTCTTCAAATAGTAATAGTTTAGCAATACTCTCAAAAAATTGAACATAAAACCTTGATTTACCATTCTGTTGGTTAATTTTTCTTTAGCATAATCTTGATCTGCTGAAACATACTATTTAATTTTTGGATCACCGATAACTTTATTTTTAAGGTATTTAGGTTTCTTATGGTTAGTAATTCTAACCTTCAGGAATCTAAAGAAGTGGTGCAAAGGAATATGTTGATTTAATCACATATAAGCTCTTGCATAACTATACTAAAGGCATGTAAATGTATACAAGAAGATGAGTAGTGATTGCATATTGAAATAAGAATTAGATTTTTTTTATATCTGACCTGGAGATAAAAATTTGGCTTTCTTTCTTAAGAGTGGGGTGTTTTTGTGTGTGTGTGTGGTTTTTTGTTTGTTTGGTTGATTGGGTTTTTTTTAAATAGGACAAAAGACAATTATCTTTAGGAAATTTCCTGTGAAATGAAATTCCTATGCTTCAAAACATGCATTTTACTTACCAGCCCGATATGTGAAACATGGCAAGAGAAATAGCAACTACATGCTTTCTTAAACAGATCCAATAGCTCAGACACAATGGACTGTCCAATATTTCAATTTTCAGGTGAAAAAAAATGGCTCAGGAGAATCTACTGGCATGTAAATGCATCACTATAGTCCTTGCACTACTTGGAGTTGCCTGAAAAAAATCCAAGTATTCATGTTTTATATCTAAAATGAGGAGTTACATTATAAAGACTGAAAGGCAGGCAGATGTGTTATATTAATCATTTAGAATGAGAAAATGAGAGACAGAAAGACTGAGCAGTGACTGCCCTCAGCAAACTGAAGAAACTGATTACATGTTGTGATCCCCTTCTATTCAAGCCAGAGAAGAATGAGAAATCACCCTTATTCTGTTTCTTATAGATATGATCTATTTCATATAAACAAACTGAGAGTCCTTCCCTTTCAGATAGGAGAAGTATCCATTAGCCTGGATACTAAGCTGATATCTTTCAGGTATTCAGATTTCATATAACTACGTAACTCATGTAAGTAACAGGTATACTGACTGCTCCAACACTTTTGAGTAGCAAGGGGAGCTGAAGATTTTACTGAAGAGACCTGAGAACAGAATATTGCAAAATGTAATTTGGGAATGGTTCCTGATCTGCAGTACCGTCACAATTAATTTTCAAATGTCTACAAAACATTTATCTTTATCATTCTATCAGTCTGTGTAGTGTGTAAAGTCTTTAGTGTTCATTACTGATCTCCCTGAAATTTTGTGTGTTAGACATCCATAGGCGAACAAATTTAGGAAAACAGATTATAGCAGTAGAGGCTATGTAACACAAGGAAAGAAATATGGGGGGAAAAAAGCCAAACCAACAAAAAAACCCAACCTTTGTTCCTACAGTGGACCCTTTAAAACCTGAAGTACATTATTTCAGATATACATTTTAGAGAAATTTCTTTAGCCCGCTCTCCTAAGATCCAACACTTAGTGGGGTCACGGATTAGAAGTCATTCATGTGTAGGTCAATACCTAGATGGTATGTGCATCTCTTCTGTACATTCACGAGTACATTAATAACATCAGGTCTACAAGGGAACAGTCTAATGAAGTGAGAATAAAAACAGTATCTGCTATACACTTTTACTGAGTTTAACTTGTACTCTAGTGGATTTTGGTTGCTGGGGACTACAGAGTCCCCTGTGTGGAAGAGATCTTCAGATGCCTTGAGCTGGTCATAGCCAAGTCTAGGTGACTTCAACACTATTGTGAATGCCCCATTGCTCCCCAATACTGCAGCCAGACAGGGAAGCCCTTGAGACCCCAGTTCACATGTATTTAGGAAAGAAAGGCAGTTGTGGGGGAGGAGAACAATGGATGAATTGGGACAAAATAAGTGTAAATTGCAGTAAAGGAAGGGAAGGTGAGATTATGAAGGGAGGAGGATAGCTGTGTTGCTTGTGTTCAGCCTGGAGAATATTAGGAAAAATACCTGAATCAGTCATCAGAATTTGGTGGTATGTGGAAGTAAATTCAATTAAGTAAAATCTCCTAGTTGAGACTCCTCTGTCCACAATGACACTGTGCTCTAACACTATTATGATGTAATGATTTTAATAAGAAAAAAAAAATTAAGGCATATCCTGCAACTCAAGAAATCTGGTTTAAAATCTATCAGAATAATTCACTACTTAAATATCTATAAAAAGGAAATAAAAAGTCTTCTCTCAGAAGTCACTACTTAAAAAAAAAAACATCCAGTGTCCACAGTTCTGGTAACAGTTCTGGTTTTAGGTTATCCAGTGCAGTTATTTGTGATGCAGAACATCACTGTAATTCCATTGTCCTATCCGAGTTCAGGCATTTCTCTTTAGAGCACCATTTAAATAAACTATATATTGAGTTATATAAATTTTTTAAAATTGCTTGCCTGTTAGAGCAATGACCTAACTTTCAGTTTAGATTATGGGGATAAAACCTTTTCAGCAAACATTTCTACATCAAGCTAAGACGATTGTCTGTCTGTACACTTGCCTATGGCCATACTGGTCGCCATGCTAATACTTTACAGACACGGTCTCTGCATTTAAATTTCAGAAGTTCTATCCAACACAGTAAATTTTTGTCACATTAAAATGATACATATTTTTCTACATAAAACATCCCTGATTAAAAATTAAATCCTTTTCAATTACAGCCATAGATTGCAGCAGTAAAATGTAACATGAAGGAAAATGCAATTAAAACTGTAGTGAACATTTATGTAAATCAAAAGTCGGTAGTGAAGCAAATATAATGAGCTAGTCAAACCGTGACTAAATCAGATTTGTTAAAGTTCTTGTAGACATATATTTTCACAGAAACCAGACAAGAAAGTTGTTTCTTTTAATTCCCTTTTTAGGACCAAACACTGGGATCACTTCTGAATTATTGTGGTCAATCTGAGTTGCATGAACATAAATCTTATTTGTGCCACTTCAGTCTCCAAGAATTACAGCCAGATGGCCTTTATACCTGCATGACCTTAGTAGTACAGTCACTCAACCATCAAATCAATTATGTCTAGCCTGGGACAAAGATCATATATATTTAAAATCTAAGGAATTAACTACAAAATCATTCTTGAGATGTTAACACCTGCTGTAATTTGTACCTCTCACATGTTGTGATGCATAAGAAAATATCAGAGTTGTCAGAAAATCTAGCCATTGAACAATCCAAGAGTTTTTTAAAACTTCAAACACTAAAGATAATTTTTATATCTTCTGTGATACTATCCTTACATCTACACATGGATTAGCTTTTCATATACAGCCAGTGTATTCATAGGCAATATTTTTTCTGTCTTTTTCAAATACTACATCCAAAATAGATTTCTGCTGCATGACTTCTATTTTTTTTTTTCTTGTGCCAGGCAAGTCATTGTAAAAGTTTATATGAATTCTCTTTTAATATTAAAAAATGTAATGCATGATGTGGTACTACAGACTCAGTGCTACAAATGTCCCAAATAGAGTGAAAAATCAATAGTGATGGAACAGTGTATCTTAAAGGGCATTTTAGATGGTGTCAATAAACAAAGATTTTGACAGACTAAATTCAGTACAACTATCAATCTCCATTCCAGACTTCAGATACAATTGAAATCACAAATGTTGGCTCACAGTTTTGTAGAGATTATTATAAAATTTGAGGTGTTACTTTGAAATATTGATCAATAATCAGAATAATTTTATGTAAATTTACCTTCTCAGAAAATGGAGGAGGAAATACCATGGTAAATATAGGCTAATGGAAATAGGAAAGGTTTCAAACCAGTATTGAAGGAATGAATAGAAATGAGAAGGGAAAGGAAAAGGGAGACTAAATGTATGATTAGTTTCTTACAGTTAGGGCATTCTACACTAATAAGATATAATTCCTAGATAATTGTGATTGTTTAGAGAAGGAAATTCAAACAAGATCACATTTGGCATCTGTAATCTATTTTTCTGTAAAGAATTCTCAGATAGCTGTGTTTCTCTTTGATGTCATGCAACATATAAAGATAACTAAAACATTGGGGACACTTGAAATTAGAAAAAGTATTCTAACTACCAAAGCCCAGCTCTAGGACAGCATTGCAGCTGGAGACATGGACTAAAACCTCAAGAGTTTCAAGATTAAATAATCATTAAATAATTCAGTAATTCAGAAAGTTTGTTCTTATCCTATATTCCTGTCTTTTATTTCTAATATTCTCACAAGTTCTTCCAAAATCAATCCATAAAAAATTCAAATTTAAAGATTTGCAAAAGAAATTATTCAGAAGTAAATATAAATTTGCACTGTATTTGTTTCTGTAGATGTGTATGAACTGAGAACAGTCACTGATGTCTATTCTCACAATATGCATATTCTTAGTGCAAACACCAATGACGGTATTCACCCACCAAAAATAATTACTGACTCCTAAACTGGTCATCCTAAATTCCCTTTAGAGCAAATTGAAAGGACTAGGCACATTCTAAAGAGAAATTTATTATATTCTAAAGTAGACATTATGTCAGATGAATCATACCCAAAAAGTGCTTATTTCTCCACATTAGTTATAATATGAATCTAAAACAATCATCTAAGATGTAGATAATTACAGTATTGCTGTCTATATCCAGATGAGATTAGTCACCAGACTGCTTACTTTGGATACATGTATGGGGAAGGGTAACGTGTTTCAGGGGATGATGTAATTAGCATGATCATGTTAGCCTTCATTAGCGTATTGAGGAGATGTTAACTTTAATATGCATTTCATGGATAAGGAAGAAAAGTTCATTCACCAGAGAGATGGTCCTTGAAATTTGCCCAGGTGGCCCAGAGCAGGGCTGTCCTATCTCCACAGGACTCCCTCCTTCAGATGCATCCTGTGTTACTCAGGCAGCCTTATCAGCTTCGACCTCCACACCATTCACCCTGTGACTCATAGTTCTGTCTTGCAAGTGTCTGAGGCATTCCTTAGTTCGGAGGGCATCTCTTTCTCAGGCTGTTTTTCTCAGTCCTTGTTTCTTGCAGGCCTTTTTTTTCGTCTGTCACAGAGGGTAAACTGAAAGAGGGTAGATTTAGATTAGATGTAAAGAATATCTTCACTGAGAGGATGGTGAGGCACTGGAACAGGTTGCCCAAAGAGGTTGTGGATGTCCCCTCCCCGGGAATGTTCAAGTCAGATTGGATAGGGCTTTGACCAACCTGATCTAGTTGAAGTCCATGGCAGGGGAATTGGAACTAGTTTCCTTACAACTGAAACAATCCTGATTCTATGATTTTTTTATTTTTTTATCTGTTTAGTCAGATGAATGCTTAAGATTTTCTACCATAACCAAAAATCAGTATCATTGGAATTAATAAAGTTTGTAAAGTACAAAATTATACAAACTCAAGAAATTTATTTCATTATCAGCACAGCCATGAACCATGTTCAGTGATGGAACATTGGCTGTTAAATATAAAACTATAATCATTATTTGTAGAAAACCAGGAGCCTGCTTTTGAAAAAACTTTGAAAGAGAATCTACTTCTAGAACGTACTGCAGATTTAACAATTATCTTAGAAAATGAATAATCAGCAAGAGGCAAGATCCAGTAGGTTAAAAGCAAACTCTCAGAGGATTAAATCACCTTTTTGTTTGTTTGTTTTTATTTATAATTAAACATATTGATAGCAAGAAACAATCTTTTTCTTGATTGTGGGATGTAATAGTTACAGGGAATAAAGATACATCCTTGAACCTATCTACCATTTGCCGGTTATTCAGAAAAATTAACAGAGACAGACTGAAGTGAAAAACCCTCCAGCATTCTTAACTTCACGCATCATAACCGATGTTGAGATCTTCATCAAACTCTGTTCCTTGAGTAGTCCAGATTGTCATAATCAAATTATACAATAATAATAACAGATTACAAGGAAAGAATATACATTTGTTCAATGTGCCTACATGATTAACATTTTGGGGTACTTTGTTATCATCTCCCCCTGCAGTGATTATTTTTAATTTCTAGCTCCTGCAAACAGGAATCGGTTTGACTCTTCCACATCATTTCAGCTGTCAGTACAGAACACTTCACTAAATAAATATTCTGGATCTACTTTTTCCTGAAGCAAATTCTTAAGATAAAAGGACTCTAACTTGACTTCCTTGACTATATGTCTTCAGGGTGTTCATGTCAGTATCTTGTTATTACCTACTGTCTTCAATCTTGTTCAGTTACCAGTCAGCATAGCCATTTACTTATCATGCAAACAAAGTTAAGGTTATGTTTAAAACAATAGCTTCCAGCTGTTTCCAGCTCCAATCATTAAAAATACAACATTCTGGTCAATTGAGAGAGTAGCTGCCAGTTTTGTTCAAAAATATAATTTAGCAACTGTAGTAAATAAGAAATTAAACTGTAATTTAATAAAAGGTTTTTAGATTGACTTGCACAGTGCTTTTGCTTAGCTGCTGCATATAAAAGATAAAAATAATGTATGCAAACTAGATGAAGTTGAAATTAAAGATGTCTAGTAGAGAATGGATAAACCAATTTTATTTTATTGTTTGTAAGTGGGTAAGTAATTCTCCAGTAGTCATGAAAACAGCAGAAACATGTCATAAGGTTCATTTGAGCTTTTGATTCACTTCTCATCCTCACTCAGAAGCTACTGGGGAAATAGTTGCTAAATCACAAAAATATATGAGGCTACTGTCAGTTCAAGGTGAAATTTTTATGTTTACTTGGATCAGATTAAAGCAAAATGACATAAAACATACAGTTTATGTGTAGAGATATTTATTTTAACATAAATTTGTCAGAAATATTTATTTTGGTTTCATTTTTGTTTTGAAATATAACCCCAGAAACTAATCTGGCAGAAAAAAGTATGTGAATAGAAAACAAAGATTTTTTTTCCCCCAATCAATTAACACTCTTTTATCTAAAATTAATAATTACTTACTGAATAGAGGTCAGACAGAAATGTCACAAAAATGCATCAGGTAGGACATTTATTCTATTATTTACAAGATTATCACCCCTTGTGCTGCTCACATTTTCTACCTTTTAATTTATATACACTATTAAGCTATTGACAATTGTGGATGTTACAGCAATAAACAGCTTTTAACTTTTATTTCATACCTTCATACTTTCCATATCACTCCCTTATCTCCCTTTAAAAATGTACAAGGGCATTATATATATATTTTTTCTTAACTTCCCTAGTATTTGTCCTTTTTACTAAGCATAAGGTTGTTTAAAATACTTGCACATATATTCACAGGTGCCCAGATGAATAGATAAGCAGTGACAGTACAATGCACTCTGCTTATTGGACTATTTGTTACTTTTTCAGTAAGATGTATGTATCAGTTTTATCCACTTGTAGCTTTTGTAAATTCTGAGATTTTTGGGAATATGGCCAATAGTTTAAAAATGAACAAACCATGACAAAATAAGCATCAAATCTTTGATGCAAATAGAAACTTCTAAAATACCCTCTGGAAACTCCCAAATGTTTGAGGATTTTATCATTCATAGCAGTATTACCACTTACATTTTTACAAGGAAAGATGAGAGTAAGAGAGATAAAGGAACACATCGTGAACCCCCAGGAGAAGCTACTTGCCTGAGGAGTTCTAGTAAAGCCCTCTGAGAATCTATTTTGTATGTTCATCAGCAAGGACTACATAGTATTAGCTACTGTGTACTACTCAGAGTCATAAAGGAAATCTGTGACAGACTTGGGATAGTACCTACATCTCTGAAGATCCTAATTAGGTTGTTTAATTCTAAAGTAATTATTTTCATTAAAGTCATCAGTTTCCACAGTTATAATGAAAAGCAGCACATAGAATTAACTAATCTGTCTATCTACATCATATCAGTAAGATGAAATGCCCACATTAAGCTTAAATATGAATAAAATATATAAAATAGAATAATAATCTTGATAGGTTCTGCTCTTGGTAACTGGTTTGCTTTTCTTTACTTCTCATTATTGCAGGAGATTGCTTCTTTAGTACATTGGGTCTTGTAAAATATTGGTACTGGATTTGGTCAGATGCAAATAACTCATCTTGGTTACTGTTATTAGTATTGTTGTTGTTGTTGATATTTATGTTATCTCAATAACTTGTGAGTAGATGAATGTGAAACTGCTATTTAAATAGATAATTCATTGTGGGTGCAGCTGAATAAGTTTTGGAATGCTCTAGTTTGGCTGTGTTTACAGGGCTTCCAGCACGTCCTTGTGATCTAATGCCAAGCACAATGTCATCTTTGTTCCCTGCCAGTGACATAACACTGAGTGTGGCTATCCAGCTTTCCTTTCAGCAACTGATCCTCTCAAATGTTTTAGTTGAAAGGTACCCTTCAAAATCCTATTCTTTTTTGAGTTTCACAGGTCTGTATCTAGAACACTTCTAATCAAATTTTAAAATCTGCTGATGTAAGAGTTATCCAACCCCTACACAGTGGCTATGTCTACACTGTCAATTTTCATGTTTCCACATTGCTACCAGCTACATATTTTTGTTGAGCACATTGCATTAGTTCTAGTTTAATTTTAATTTCTCTTTTGGGATACACCAACTCATTGACTTCAAAACAAAGTCTGACTTATATTCAGGTGACAATTCACTTCTAACAGGAAACTGACTTAAATTTGTCATGTTTTCCTAGCTCAAAAAAAAGTAACATATATCCTCAGTTTCATGGTGCAATGAACACCATGTGGTAATACTGTGGGCTACAGCACAGCCTTTATATAATTTATGAAACTGAAAAGTAAACAAAAAATAGAGAAAACACCCATATAAGGACAGAATGACCAACTTAATGATAGAAAAGGCATCACACAAAGCCCAAGGGAGATTCAGATCAAGTACTGTGCAGTATGAACACAGAATAATCTTTTCTGCTTGGTTTTGGAAGCACAGATTATTGTATGGAGTTCATTAATTCAGCAGCATCATTGTAACTAGTACCTAGTGACTCATATTCAACTCTGTGAGATATCTCAAAGAAGATTAATTTCAGCTCTTGAAATATACTTCAATACATAAGAAGAAATTTCCATGTTTTGAATCTACTAATATTCCTTAATAAATGAATTTGATCTGTTCTGGAGATTCATCTAAATCATGATTTAGGACAATTTTTTTTTTTTTTTTTTTTTTTTTTTTTTAAGGGGGTCCTTGTCAGGCAAATAGTATCATCCATTCTGTAACTAAAGCTTGTAGAGGTTATCCCACACAAATTAATCTATGTTCTGTTGAAAACATGAGACTATCTGGAACTAAGTGTGAATAGGTAATAAGAGGAGATGTTGCAATGTGACAAATGAAGTTAAAATGAGTCACCAATCACCTACGGCATTTGTCCGAGAAACCCAGTGAAATCATGAAGGGTGCTAGTAGGAATACTATACAATTAGAATGGTATTCTGCTCCCACTAAACTTAATGAGTCTTCAACTAGTGACAAAATAATCAGGTTTAGATCTTTCATCATTAACTACCTATTACACCAGGGAGCGAGAGAGCTGACAACATTATACTTCTTTTTAAAGAGGTGCTAAAGATGATCCAAGAAATTAATGCCTGATATGCTTTATCCTGGTGTTACGAGAAAATGTTCTAGAACAAAAGAAAACAAAAAAATCCATTAATGGAAGAGTCATAAACCACCTAGACTAACCTAATGCCTTAGGGAGAAACTGTTAATGACTTTTGAAAGGTCAATTATGTCTACTAGAACTTTTTTAAAGGACTCCTGGAAAATAGGGGACAGAGAGAAACATATGTGCTTAGTTTGATGCAGTTCCACATAACAGACCTTGATCCTCTGCAAAATGTAAATATACTTCCATACTTCTAGTCTATTGGAATGGCCTTGTACATGTAAATATTGTGAGGTAAAATAAAGAATAGCCAGGACTAGACAATCTTCTTATATAAACAGATTACATAAAGTCTTCATGACTACTATTATATCAAGCCCTACTCTGGCATTGCGAAACATCAGGCTTTGAAATGGTGAAAGCATAGGTAAATGTGCATAAACAATTAAATTGTTCTAAGATGTAATAAAAGGCACTTTCCTATGTATATCTTTTTTATTACTTTCATGAACAATAGTTAAGGTGAGAATAGACCACTGTTAAAGGATAGCTATGAAGCAGAGAGTTATTTTGATTGAAAGATAAGTATATTTAGATTCCATATAAAATAGGTACCTACAAAGCTTTTAAAAATCTGTAAAATTTTTAGGTATCTATCAGTGAATATCATTACACCTATATGGTTCACAAAGTGTAGCAAAGTTAAATCATTGTATTCAACATTCATGCAATGTGTTCATTATTTCAAATAACACAAATCATGGGCCTGTCACACCCAAAACCAATGATATGTATAGATGGACAAAGTTCTTTCCAAGTGTCCTTCAAACTCTGCTACTGTTTCTATGGATGTCGAGAGCCAGTCAAAATGGTAGCGTAAGGAGATTGTCATTCCATGACCAGTGAAGAAACTAATTGTACTTTATTGTACAATTGTATTGTGTCATCTGTCTACAGGCTTACATGTTTCTTGACTTAGCATGGTATTTGAGACAAAGACTTGTTCCTTATTCCCTATTTTTAAAGAACTAAACCCCATGAAGTACAGGACTAGCCTTTTAGGTAGTGGCATCTTGTATTATAATTCTTATTGTAAGACTGGGTTTTCATTAGTTTTTACTTTTCATAATTTTTACCAGCATTAATTAAAAAGAAGAGATTATATATTAATCGAGTTAAAATCATCTCCATCTGGCCCTGAGAATTTTGCACTTCTTTTTCCATAGATTTTTGTCAATATAGTTATGTTTCTGTGGGAGATCTCGCTTAAATATAAGAAAAGTTGAGAACGTGGACTTGCCCAATCTTTTATTACTTTTTTAAAAAAAATATTTTGCAAATTCATCAGGGTATGGAAAGGTCATTCAACCTTTTACATCTTTGAACACAATAACAATATTTCCTGTTCAAATTTAGACTTGATTAATTCTACAGATGTACTTAAAATTTCATATAGCCACACTCTAAAGGTTATTTTTCAAAACTTGACTTGGGATCAAATTCTGCCAGTGGTGTTTTGTTTTCTTTTCCAGGGGTAGCACTATTTGTTTTGAATTTAGAAAATAAAATCTAATTATTTTGCATAAAATCTTAATTCTCTCCTCAATTTCTTGTCCAACCATTCATCACATTGAATCCTGCCTATTTAAGTAACCAGTGAATACAGTCCTACGTAGAAGATTTAAAATATCAAATTACTAATACAGAGCAATTGAAAATAAATGACAAGATTTAGATTTGACATATAACACTGCATGACTAGCATTTTGTTAACTAAAGTATGGTATTATTTATGGTACATTAGAAGTGTTGACTACCATATATATTTCATATTTAAGAATAGAAAATATAGACAAAAAAAGTCAATTTCTAAAGCAATTACAGTAATACTCACAGCATATAAATTCCACTGGAGTGAATGATTTTGATTTATATGCATTCATGTGTTGTAGATATATTTAATAATTCTACTGATGCACAAAATTTGCTAGTACCAGAAAATGTTTGGAATGCTAAACTAGAGAGAACGTTCAGAAGCTGTTTCTTCTAAGTCTGCGATAATTTATATTTTAACATATTTCCTTACCTCTTTAGCCTCTCC
>NW_020799091.1:40689983-40699145 GCF_003259725.1 Athene cunicularia
CCCCTATTTAGTTAAGTAAAATAATATACTTTTGCTGAGGCTTTACTTTACACTGTCCCATCCATTACTACACAGGCTACATAAGATCTAAGACTGTGCTCAATTTAGGCAACTGTTGAATATAATTGATTTGCAGCTACCACACTGACAAAAGCTTGATGGCATTCTGTAAAATTAAACATGCATTTATTCAATAATTATTTGCTCATTCTGTGCTTCAAAATTTGCCATTCCTTCTTCACAGAGATTCCAGGTACATTATGATTCACATTAACAGGGAAGAAAGTCTTGAGAATAAATAGGACCTGGTTTTTGAAGACGTACTCTGATTGGCAGTACTAAGCATAGAAAAAGTTTACTTCCTTGATTCAATATATTTCAGAACTGCTAACTTTCAAAGCATACTGCATGAAGCAGATTAAAAATGGTTATGTCCTTCAAAAATCATCATACATATACATGAAAACATTATGCTTAATTTCTTCCATTTGCTAAATATATATTTCTGTAAGAAAGGAAACAGGAACTTTTTGGCAAATATCCTTAATGAACTCCTGCTGAGTATTCTTATAGCTCTGTTATCCATGAACTGCTTTGAACTAAATAGTAAATATGCTTTACTCTGAAATAATTCAGAGAAACAGAAAAAGGGTACAACAGTGGTTAAGAAGCTAAGGAGGAAAAGTCAATTTCCATCAGTAAATCCACTGAGTATAGACTGTATATTTGTAATCTTAGTGTGAACAAAGACCAAACTTCTTTCACATAAAACCACTTCTACAGCATTCCGCTTCAGCTGGGATCTTCACATCTTCAAGGCCTTACTAATGTTTTCTCCTCAGTGCAGTTATGGTAGAGATGGAAAGATAGATATCAATGGAAACTATTTTGTCTAAGTCTGTTCTTCCCTGCAACACTCTCATTTTGAAGACTGATGACACAGTAGTCCATTGTAATTTTCAGTTTATTTAAATTTCACCACCAAACTGAACTTTTAAGATCAGAAACTTGCTGTCATATGTGGTCTCTTCATTCAATAGATAGATCCTGTATAACTTCTTGGCACTCTTTACCAACTACAGAGGGAGCCAAGGGTGACCCTGGTGTCTTAGCTCACACCCCTTGTATATGTGAAGTAGAGAAAGATGGTTTCTTTCTGCCATTACCCATATTTTACCACTCCACTTCAGACAAATTCTATTAATCACAACATATGTAGTGAACAATTGATGTAATATTCACTGAATCTCAAAATAACCAATGAATTTAAGCTGGAAGGAACCTCTGGAGGTTAACTAATACAACTTCTCAAAGTTTTTGTAGCTTCAAAGTTAGAGAAAGTTGCTCTGGGCCTTCTGGCAGGTATTAGATGTGTGTACTCCTGTACAAACTATTCCAAGATCTTTGGAGTTACCTTCATGATCTTGTATCTCACAAGAAGAATTTGGATGCCTAAGACAGGGAAAATTAAGTACCTACACCCAAAAGTATAACCTATTAATCCTTCCACTTCCTCATGATTATTTATTCCTCTAATCTATCTAATTTCCTCTAATCTAATCTATCTTTCTATAGGAATGGACGTGCTGACTGAGGTCAGTGTGTAAACATTCACCTTATCCCTAAACAGAAACACACTGCTGCAGTTTAGCTTCAGGAGACAGCTTAGCCCCTCACAGAGTCTCACTTAATTCCCCACAGAGGGGTGGGGAGAAGAATTGTGAGGGTAAAAGTGAGAAAACTCGTGGGTTGAGATAAAGGCAGTTTAACAGGTAAAGCAAAATATACACATCCAAACAAATAAAATCAGGATTTCTATTGACATTGACAGGAAGATTTTTACGTTTCTGCAGGGCTCCATCGTATGCAATGGTTACTTGGAAGTAGTAACCACAGTAACTTCACTGTTACTACACTGTCTTCCAAGTGTAGTAACACTCCTCCTTTGCCTGAGCCTGAGCTTTTGCTGCTTAGCATCGAGATACAGCATAAGATATCCCCTTAGTCAGTTGGGATCAGCTGTCCCAGCTGTGTCCCCACACAACTTCAAGTGCACTCCCAGTCTACTCGCTGGTGGGGCAGTGTGAGAAACAAAGGAAGCCTTCACTCTGCGTAAGCACTTCTAAGCAGTAAGTGAAACATCCCTATGTTATCAACAATGTTTTCATCACAGAAACAAAACTTCTCAATAAAGTGTGGCCAGCAGGGACAGGGAAGGGATCTGACCCCTGTCCTCGGCACTGGTGAGGCCGCCCCTCGATTCCTGTGTTCAGTTTTGGGCCCCTCACTACAAAAAGGACATTGAATGACTCGAGCGTGTCCAGAGAAGGGCAACGGAGCTGGTGCAGGGTCTGGAGCACAGGTCGTACGAGGAGCGGCTGAGGGAACTGGGGGTGTTTAGTCTGGAGAAGAGGAGGCTGAGGGGAGACCTCATCGCCCTCTACAGCTGCCTGAAAGGAGGTTGCAGAGAGCTGGGGATGAGTCTCTTTAACCAAGTAATAAGTGATAGGACAAGAGGGAATGGCCTCAAGCTGCGCCAGGGATGGTTTAGTCTGGATATTAGGAAGCATTTCTTCACAGAACAGGTTGCTGGTTGTTGGAATGGACTGCCCAGGGAGGTGGTGGAGTCCCCATCCCTGGAGGTGTTCAAGAGTCGGGCTGACACAGTGCTGAGGGATATGGTGTAGTTGGGAACTGTCAGTGTTAGGTTAATGGTTGGACTGGATGATCTTCAAGGTCTTTTTCAACCTTGATGCATCCATGATTCAATAGGAGCTACTATAAAGAAATTTATCTCTATGCCAGACAAAACCAGTGTACATAGTGGAAAAGCTAAGAATCACAGTTCCAAATTTCCTAAATAGAATAGCTTCATTACTAGGCTATGTCTAAACTACTCTCCTAGTATTGAGCTCAGCACAGAAGTTAACATCTATAACAACTTCTGCTACCAAACAAAAATGGCTATCCTTGGGAAAGCAATTAGGAAGGTGTCTATTCTAGGAGTTTCACTGTGCAGCCAGCAATAGCAAGTTCTCTAGAATTAAAAGAACTACTACAATAATATTCAGATTTTTGTGATGAGAACATCTACTAAGGAATGATGCAGAACTAACTTTCGCAAAGCTCTCTGGAAAATGTGCTCAACTTCTCAGGCATTTAGCTTTAGTGCAAAGCTAAAGGTATTTTTTAGATAAAATCAGAGATAATGGGATGGAATCCTGATCTTCTCTGTGAATTTAAATATTGCATATAATACACTGTCACAATAGAATGATGCATTAGTATTCAGCAATCTGAGTTACAGTAGCTAATTACTTACAACAAATCATCATGATAACTAGGCATGATTACATGATGCAGGTGACACGTGTGTTTACCATAGCTGATAAGTTGAGAAGTTTTTAGGAATCAGTAACCAGGAAACACCAAATGGAGTTGAATGTTTTCAATCAAAAGCCCTCCATTGGTTTTATTTCTTGCAAAGCACTAGAGTTTCACTTCTTTTGTTTGTTTTGAAAAACCTGCAGTCTTGATTTTTTTTATGCTTAAGGACTAAATTTCTTTTTTCCTTTGAAACCTAGTTCCTATGCCTCAGGAAGGTTAAGTTTCTTAAGACAAGATATACTATAATTAGAGGATATCAGATTGTAAATGAGGTACCACTTGTGGGATTTGAAAGCCTGTAGCTTTCAGAAGAACTCTCAGTAAAATATAATTATTCCAATTTCTTAGCACATCACACTGAGTCAAGTTCAAGGGTTCTTTTCGTAGGCAAATCATAACATTTTTCTTATTAATGAGAAAAGCATTTGAGCCTGTTAAAAAAAATATTTCTGGAAATTTCTAAACTTACTTGAAAGAGCTAGGAAAAGACTTCACTTTGTGTAGCCTCTCCTATGTTATTGTATTCTTTTGGTTTATTTATTATTTTATTTTACATTGAAAAAACCTGATTAACTCTGTATATTTTTATTCTAAACCAGCAAGAGTACACAGAGATATACCAGCTGATTAGCAGGTAGAATCTCTGAATGAGTAACAATCCTTTAGGCTGAGGAGGAAAAAAGCTGCCAATGAAGTTACATGGGAAAAAATGATTACATTTGTATTTAGAAATGTCACTGTTGGCAATTTATTTGACGATTAAAGATGCTTCCTGAATCTTCCTGAACTTTTTAGTATTTTCAAAGATGGGTTTAAAATTTTATCTTCTTTATTGAAGCTAACTTCAGTCCCTCAGTATTTAAAATTAGAAGATTGATGCTCTTTTTCTAACCTCCTGTGCTAAACATATTTTTCAGAGGAGTCAAAGAGTTTTCTTTAATCTTTAGATTATAAAAATTGTAAATTTTCAGCTTTGAATACTGTTGTTTGAAGATGTAAAGATATGGGATAGGTGTAGGTTTTGGACATTTGTAAACCAAATGAAAGGAAAATTGGTGAAGTGAATTTTAAAAAATCAATTTTCTGTGCTATGAGGGGCCACTTTGCTCAATCAAGTACATCTCTTTAGAAAGTGATGTATCAGATAATGTTAAGTTTGTAACTGCTATTTGAGACATAGCTATTAGCCATAGGACTTGAAAGAAGATATAGGGTTCATTAAAAAACAATTTGAGAAAGAAGGAAACCTTGGGCTATTTATGTATTTATATCCTGACATAGTTAATGACTTTTTTGTCTTTTTATGATCATCAGTTTATTATCATTCAGTATTTTTATTGTAGTGTTTGTTTTTCAAAGTGGATTAGAACTGGGGGGGGTCTATGACAAGACAAAAATTTTGTCATGTAAGATCTAGAATTGCAAATATATTAAGCTGAAGCAGGTCATTCGTATATTTTTTTCTAATGTAAGTAATAAACAAAAAGGTTAGAATAATTAAAAATCAATATTTAATCTGATTCATTCTCATTAGATGAAGATTAAGTCCTTCCTATGCCAAATGTCAATGAAGTATATTTTGAAAATCAGATTTTGCAATATCTGAAATGGGACCTGTAATGAAACAAATTGTCAGACTGTGACATTCAGCACAGCTTATTTTAACAGTTTGTTTTTCATTGGTACTCTTTGCTTGAGAGCCAGTTGTCACAGCTATTTAATTTTCAACACTACATAATTTTATCAAAACGTCTAAGGAAGCATCCAATTCTGCCTCTACCTTTACTGTATTCATATATTCTTTGTTTTGCTTTCTTAAAGAAGACATCTGTGTGTTGGAAGAAACTGAAGGCACGTACTGCCAGTCTCATCACAATAAATGAAAATCTGCAATTGCAAAAGTACTCTGTGTAATTTTTATTTATATGATTCCTAAGAAGGGAGAAATACACACTGATAAATTGAAGGACAACAATGATGTTAAAATAAAACATGCATTTTATACATGTTAATCATAGTAGATAATCTCATAATAAGATAAGTCATGTAATTTATATACATAGCTCAAGGATTTAAGCATGGAGCTGCCAAAACAACATTGATGTTCCCGTTTCCAAATGGAATTCAGTAATCTTCCTTAGGCCTAGGTTGAGAATAATTGCCTACAGGCACACATTTAAAGGTTTGTTTTTAAATTTAATTGTACCAAAGCAAGATCTCCAGTATCTTTCTATTCTCTGGCTTGTGTTGTGACAGTCAGAGCTGGTGCTAATCTTATTGTTAATGTCAAAGACCAAGTGTGACAGCAGCAGACAAGATAGGCTCTAGTGAATGACAGAGTAATCAGTCTGGAATAGAACTAGTTCATCCATAAAGGATCAAACTGTGGGAAATTACTATCAGCATGTCCACATGTTTACTTCTTTTCTCATTTTGATGGCAGTTAGATCATTTAACTGCATATTTCTTTATCAAACGTTGTTTGAAATTCATGTTCTAACACTGTAAACCTAAAAGGATAAAAATAATGAAGTCCACCTGTATTATCAATACTAAACATTTAAAGGTATAGTGAACTCTGTGAAAATGATTCCAGATATAGTTTTAATAATTGCTTATAATGAATGTCTCTGGTCTTTGCAAGCTTCCCTTTAAGTTTTCATTCACTGTCATAACAGGTCATTATATATATTTAAAAATCAAATTAAAAAAAAAAAAAAGTTTTTGAGAATAGTTCCTACAACAACAGAACTATGACATGCTAGTCAATTTGTAACCTTTGTGAATTCATAACACAAACGGAGCAGTAACAGTTATGGGACTGTAGCCATTAATAAAGGGCAGTAGCAAGGGTTAGTACTTTAAAGTACAGTTAAGCCTCTTTTGTGGCTTAACTGTACTTTTTGTTGGATACCCTTAATATTTCTTGAATCTGTCCTTGACTTCTGTATTTATTCTCCTTGATAGATATTAAGGTTAGATTCTTAAAGACTTTTAAATGTAAATAACTTACAATGATTATTTACAAAACACATCAAGATTACAGACAATCTGGATATTTAAGTTTGTGGAGAGAGAGAGGGTAGCACAAATCTATTTACTTATGGCATGGTGCAGGGGTATGCACCAAGTGGACTGATGGTAATCAGAATAATGAAAAAGGGTCTTAGCTTTCTGGTTAATTCACAGATGTTCATATATGGCCCTATGGTGATTGGCTTCTTATAAATAACAGAGAAACTACTTTTCATAATATGTCACTAATTACAGGGAAATAAATAAATGAGTAAATTCCTCTTTGGGGAAATGGGCAAATGTGTTTGTTCTGATGAATGCTAAAATATTTAGTTTAACATACGACTACAAAATATTAAACAGTCTTTTTAAAATAAAGATGAAGCACTGTGTAATATGATTAAATATACACACTATGCCAGACAAGGTTATTGACTCATTTTAGAGTGATTTTAGTCCCTGTAACTACCCTTGTTTCATTATAATGAAGCTTCCATCTGAAGAAAGGAACAGTTATGTATTTTCAGAGTGACCTTGAGCAACCTCCACAAACACCTTTTTGCAAGACATCTTCCCTATACAAGTAAGCTTGTCTGTCAGTGGAACAGAAATGGAAACAGATTTTCAGTTTCCAATTTCCTTCTCACCCCCGTCTGTGATGGGGTCTCCACTACCCTGCACCAAGTTCTCCAACAACTACATTACAGTAATATTACTGATGCTCTTTGACAACAAAGACCTTGCAGTGTCCATTTTTTGCTACACAAAGAGAGGATCCTGTCTTCCTCTCCATATTCTTTGTGCCTGGCAGTGACGAATGAGATTCTAGCTTACTGGGACATTTTATGCAGGAGTCTTACTTTAAATGGGAAAGGGGGAGAATAAGGTCAGGGTAAGGCCATCAGAATTCCTGCTGATGTACACGTCTCCTTGAAGATGATTCAGGAATGCCTCTGGAGCACCACAGTATGCTCTGTATCTATTTTCAAATTCATCTTTTACACAGCTTTCATAGAATCATAGAATCATTCAGGTTGGAAAAGACTCTTGGGATCGTCAAGTTCAACCATCTTTAGATGACCTGTGACAGTTCTGTTTTGCTGGTAAGATGTAAAGTTGTTTTTCTTTCTTTCAACTGCACAGTAGTACTGTCTTTCCACAAGACAGGTTTATTGAAAACTTTTTTCTAAGACTTGATGCTGCCGGTAACAACATTTAAAACATAACATCTGTGCATTTCTAAGCAAAATAAAATTCCCAATCAAATTATTTTTATATAAAATTTTGGCTCACAAAGGTCAGATTTTAGATTTTGAGTACAATGTGAACCAGGTTCTTATTGTGTGGAACTTAACACTTCTTAAACCTCATCTTTCAAACATTTCACATCAGCTACATTTTTGCCTTCATGTTAGGTACTTCAGGAAACCAGAATGTTTTCTCACGGCTAACTGTCTCTGCTACTCTTATTTTCAGTTTCCAAGAAGCTTTGTTTGGATTTCAACAGCCAACAATAAATGTATTTCATAGAAAGCAACCCATTCTAGTTTTTCAAGCCAATGTAAATTCTACTAACTTTTGCATAAGGCTGCTGATTAGTAATAATAGTTCTGAGATACAGGAGTTGGGCTTTGAGCGAGATAATTAACTAGCTGCTGGCAAATAGTAGCTGATCCAGTGCTAACCCAAACATATTTTAGTTGTAATACAAGAACAGGTATTCATTTATAATAAATCAATTTTCTCAGTATTTCCAGGTGAATAAATACTAAACGCTTAAAATCAGTATAGTAAAGGCTAGATCTCATATGTAGGCAGTCAGAAGAATGTAATCCAAGCATAAGTAATAACCAAAACGTCAAGTGAATCATTAAATTATTTACTCAAGTGAACCTTTTCACATAGAAAGGCTCTGCAAACTGCACGCTGTTGTAGAATTCAGTGTACTTAATTTAGTTCCTATTTGTTTTCAGGTGGTGTTGCAAATTCAGGCAACATTGTGGCTCTCCAGAATGCTGTAGTTTCCAATTACATCCTCCCAAACAACCCATACTCTTAAACTCTTAAATTGAAAACAGTGAATTTTATTTTATTGTTTTGCAATGACAAGTAAAGCTCAGATATGGAACTGGAATCTAGAAGAATAAGAGGATCAGAAGGATCTAGATCTTGCCTGCTTTCAGAAGGCAATGAAAACGGACTTTTAATTTAAGAAAAAGTCACAAAAATAAAGATACATAAGAAGAAGGGGAAAAAATAAAGATGTAGAACATAGAGCATAACATAAACCAGTTAAGCTATGTGAATAAATTTTGAGATATTAAATTTAACATGGGATATGGATGAGGATTATGTTTTACATGAGTTCAGTTTAGCAGAGCTGCTGAGAAATACATGGTGTTCTTTAAAAATCAGAATATATATACTCTAAAGTAATATGTAATCCTGTATCTTTTGCATGTTTAATATTTAATGAGAATCCCCTTTGTACAATTACAAGGTCAACAACTAAGGAACACAAATATCAGATTCTTATTATTGGACCAAGATGATTCCGTCTGAGATATACCCATCAATGCAGTGTACTCCATGAGTAATTACATTTTAGTTAGCAAGTTGATAATCAGTGTTAGTTTTTATGTGCATCTGCTTACTCTTTCAAATACAATAATCCTACTACCTGGCTGAGTCAGGCTGTTCGATTGATTTGTTTAATTTCAGCATCAAATGGCCAGTTTACAGAACTATTTCTGTATTTGC
>NW_020799091.1:40699195-40714496 GCF_003259725.1 Athene cunicularia
GTGGGGATATTTTTCATTACTTTCCTCAACTGCATGTAATATTTTTTTTTTAAAAAAGAGTAGTTCAAAAGAACAGATTAAAAGATAAAGAAACATGCAAAATCTAAAATAAATGGCATCTGTGAAGCAGATTTAATTTCTGTACTTCAAAATGTGCCATATTGTAATTACAAAGATTTAGGTAAATTTAACTACTTTATGTAAACTCAATAAGGCAAATCCAATTGTGTTTCATTTATTTTAAGTCAGTTATGCTGTATAATGTGTTTCTTTCAGTTTGCAGGCAGCACTGACAGTGCTCAAGCTGTTTGTGAAACTTCAAATTAAATTTTCGGATGTACTCAAGACACAAAGTAGACAAAATGAGGTTAACAAAAAAAATATTAAAATTAACTGAGCCTTATAATTTATTCCTTCTATTCTTTAAGACAGATGCATGAAATATATATGTATATTGAAACTGCAGTAGCCTTAAAGCATATAATTTTTCACTGTCTTGCTCTAGAAGGGGAAAGTAGTATTTAGATAGGAAAACATTGCAGGAACAATATATACCTGTAAAGGAGCAATTTATGCCTGTAAACTAATACACTGGAGTCATGTTCTGTCTTCAATTGCACGTCACATACTTCATGTCATTGTCAGAAACAAGGAAAGAAACACTTCTTACTCTAAGACTTTTGAGCTGACTGGAAGACAAAATAATTTTTTTAAGTCTCTGGAGAAAATGATAGTTTCTTCAATAGAGGTGTTTTAACACTGGAAAATTATAACTTTTGAAGTGCAGACATATAGCTATCCCAGAAAACCCTTGATATGCCTCACAAAAGCATGACATTTATTAATTTTTAAATTTATTTATATCAAAATTATAATGTTAATCAAAATATTTCAACTGATATTTAGCAAGCCAATTGTCTGTCTTTTCCATTCATTCCTTCTTCCCAAATTATTTCTTCAATGACAAGGAGAGTCTAGAAAAATCAAGTGGATTTTATTAGTAGACTATTAGTAGTCAGACAATTTAACAGAAAGGAAAGAAAAAACAGATTATAAATTTCTCACTGATACTCTTTACTACTTTCCTTCTTCAGTGAAAAGGAATAGTGTATTAGAAATCTCTTTTTTCTCTATATTGAAAGCTATGTCTGAGGAGCTGTATTACTGGAAGAGCATTTGCAAGCAGACTTTTTGGGAAGATCCTTCAATTTTCAGAAGTTACTGAGAATCAGTAAAATTCAGTTTATCAATGATGTTCAGAAGAGCCAATTAACTTTTGGAGAGATTTGTTTTCCAAAAACAACTTGAACAATTGGCTGAATGGTTGGGCTCAAAGAGTTGTGGTAATTGAGGTAACATCTGCTTGTTGGCCAGTGATCAGTGGTGTTACCTAGGGCTCCATTTTATGTCCACTTCTCTTTAATGTTGTGTTGGTTTAGGCCCTGCCGGGACCAGAGACCACGTTGCCATTGTCCCTCCCCCACCCTCAGACCGGGCAGGGCTGGAAGTGAGGCACAAACCCTGGGGCTGATATAAAAAGAGATTTAATACAACAGTGTAAAAAAATAATAAACTGAACAACAACACTAGCAATAAAAACAACAATACACAACAATAACAGTAAACAAGGCAAAATATATACAGAGAAATACCGCAATGGACAGAGCCAGCCCGCTTCACGTGCTTCCCGTGACCAAAGCCACAAAGGAAAGCTTCCCGCCCTGCCACGTCAGACCTGATGTCAGCATGGTATGAATAACTCGGCTAGAGATCCCTTCCCCCTGCTAGGGAGAAACTTAACCATATCCTAGCTGAACCAGGACAAATGTTTTTATTAATGACCTGGACATGGGAGTTGAACGCACACTCAGTTTGTCAGTGATACTGAATTAGCCAGTGATGCTCTTGATGATAGAGAGGCCTTACAGAGACATCTTGATAGATTAGACTGATGGGTAATTGTCAACCATATAAACTTTAACAAGTGCTGGATTCTTCACCTCAGACGGTGGAATTTGGATGTATGTATAGACTTCTACACATCCCTGTATCAGTGTCCTTCCCCAATCCCCAAGCGCTATTGGTTCAGATGTCTTACAGAAGTATAACGTAAGCAACAGCTATATAACAAACCAAACCAAAATTAGCTCATTGCCTTTTTTTGTTTGTTTGCTTTTTTGAACTTCTATATAAATCGATCTAATTACAGAAGTAAGCAAGGACTCATTTCTCTGTTCTTTTGGGTAGGCTTTGCACTACTACACTGTATCTATAAGAGACTCAGGCTTTTCTGTAACAGCACTTGAAGATCAGCCAGGACATCACAGGACAGTTTAAAAGACACTAGATCCTTATGCATGTGCACTGAATTAAGACCTATAAGTAGGATTCAGCCTGGGATTCAAACACCGAAATTCCTGTTATAAGCATGTATTGTCATTTTAGTCTCACCTTGACACCTGAATCATTGCAAGTGGCTGGCAAACTTTAACACAGCACTAGAAAACATCATTTAGACCATTGCAGGCACTTGTCTAGCCAGTGAGATATTCCAAGACACCTAAAAAGATAGTAAATGTCTAAAGTTTAGGCAACTGAAGACTCCTCCTAGTCAACACATTCACTCTACAGAGCAATACAGCTCACCAAATGTAGATGCCTACTCTAGGATGTGATTAATCTGTCTAGATTTCATTAACTGTACTGAATGGACTTTTTTTACCTAGGGTGAGTTTAGTCATTTAACTGTTATATAGATACTTATATAGTGGATATACAAATTTAGCTGTTACTTGGATCTCTGAGGTTCAGGATTACCTTAAAAAAATATTTAAGTTCTTAAAAATATGTTATCCAATCAGTGAATCTTATCTAATTAACTGTATGAAGTAATAAATATTATTAAAAGAACAGGGTATAGAAGGTGTTTTAAGTAGATATAGCATCAGCTTGAGAAAAAAATACACAAAAAATCTCTGTATACAGGTATAAAAAAAAGTAATTTCCACAGTATTTTGGCAGTAGACCTTTATTTCCATTGCTGGTGTATCTTCATTTCCATTTCTAAAAGGAAAATCCATTTCTAGCTAATGACTTACACCTCTCTGAGATAATAAACATTCTTGCAGGTTGATGTGAAGCAGTATAACTTTCAAAGCTTGAATAAAGCTCATACATATCTATTGGAAGTCCTTGTGGAAATCCTGCCCAGTCCAGAGTCTCAGCTGTCATAATGACGGTCATATAAGCTTTATTTAGTATTTGAGTAGTAGTCAAATTCACACAGTTCTTTCAGTTATCCTTCTGCCTTTTGTAAGTTTAAAATAAACAACTTTTCCTACTGCATGCCTTTTACAGTACTTTGCCATCATAATCACTCTCTACTTTCTTCCTGCAAATAAGAATCAGTGATGAAGAAAGCTCCATCACCACTTGCATACGTTCCCATCACCCAGCCCCGCAGTGGCTGGGCAGCCCCGGTTACAGCGAGGGTTTGGGGAGCCTGTCCCGGCAAGGGGGAAATCCTACGCGGTGCCTCCACCCGTAGGTGAGGCTGCCAAAGTCGCTGTGAGCGGATCCAGCCTGATATACCAGAGATCGACAGGCCAGAATAGCTGGCACCTTTGTTTTGAGCAGAAAATTCCTGGTTCCGTTCTCCTGTTGGATTCCACCCAAAGTGTGGCCAGGGCTGGGGGGAGGGAACCAAGGGAGTTTCTAACAAGGCCAAACACGTGGGTTCTCAGCCTTGGACAAAGCTAAACAAGGGAAGTTGGGTACATTCTCTCAGCATTTCATCCTCACTACTGATTATATTCTGTCTAAACTGCTTCTTTCACTAGCGAGCTTACATACTTTGTTAATGATTACAGACTAAGTCAGCAGCTTCATCTTGGGGCCTGTTGCTCAGGCTTCAGTATTTCAATGCTTCAGCACTTTTTACCTCAGCACAAGTGGGTTGTTATAACTTAGTACAATACCTACTAGCACAGTGGTTTTCAGTTATAAAATATACAGGATTCATCTATAGGTCAGCTCTGGCTTGGGCTGGTTGTCCAAACCTTAGCACTTCAATCCCTCAGGAAGTTAAAAAGTGCTGAAGAATTTTGCCTGGAACTTCCAGATTTGAACACAGTGACAGTGTCTATATTAATTTAGATTGAATTTATAAAAAGGTCCAGAGGACCCTGGTAAATAAAATGGCTTGGAAGTTTTCTTTAAGTTATTACTTCTTAGAAATCTGTCACCTTGAATAGTGCAATTCAGAATTGCACTAAAAATTCTACAGGCTCTTCAATCTGTTCTTGAGGTATAAAGAGAATTTTTAGTTAGTGCATTTTTTTTTTTTTTTTTAAGAAAGAAAAGAAAAAATAATCTTCCATTCAAGAAGGTAATTATGAACCTTGAACAATACAAGGAATAAAATTTGTAAATTAAGAGAAAAACTCAAGACAAAGAGGTCCTCTGATAAAAAGTCTTCCACTATTTTGGGGGCATATGCTTTTTTAAAATTATCTGGGTTTTTACAATGTTTGTCACATGTTTTAATTTAATCATTTCTGTTCTGCTGGAGTTCGGTATGATAAACACCAGTTGTGCAATTATTACAGATTCAAATTAAACTACATTAGAAACAGATCGTATCCCCCTAACATACTGTTAAATGTTTCTGTGTTTCCATTAGATTTAACTACTTTAACCGTACAGCTGTCTGCTCTAGAAATGTTTTCTTTTTAATATTGTTCTTCTTATTGGTTTTATTCTTCCATACTGTATGAATATACTATCTTCTTTCATCAAATCGTATACTGGCCTCGCATTTTCCTGGTAGGTAGTGGAAATTCTGCTTTACCTATAAGATTTAGTAGACCTATAAGATTTAGTAGTCTTACGGTGTTTAAAAATCTGATAACCAGAAAAGAACGTGGATTGCTTAAATACATTTTGTTTTAAATTGAAAGTTTTTGTGTAATATATGTAAGTCTACTTCAGAGAACTTCAGTACAATCATACTTGAAAAACTTAAGCCCTTGACTGTAGGACACAGACAGGAACAAAGACTTTCAGGAAAGAAGACCTATAAGGAGTCCCTGCCTTATTCTTCTCATTCTCTGGTACACACTGGAGTAATTGCTAAACTCCATGTAATAGTATTTGATAATTCTTACCAAAAAAACAAACAAGCAAAAAATGTATGGGACTAGACATTGTACTTTATGACTGTTATTTTAGAATATGCAGAGACCCCCATGAGAACAGTCCTAGCATTTGCACATATCCATTGGAAGTAGTGGAAAAACTCATGGTATTAAAGACAAGTACAAGCAGATGTTTTTAGGAAATTAACACCATTCTGTATGCTATTTATTCTCACACTGTGCTTTTATCATTCTCTGAATACTGGGTATTGCATGAAGCGATTACATTGCGACACTTTAACTTTGAGATGGTAGTAGCCTGGGAAGAATACTTATTTTAATGTTTCATGGGTTCCTCCCAGCCCTCTCCTCAAGAAAAGACAAAAGCTTTAAAAAGATACAGAGATATTCAAAGCAGCAAAAATGAAAGTGACTGAAGAGTTAAATATCTTCTAATATCAAATGACAATATTGAACACTGCAGAAAATATCATTATACCATTTCACAAATGGTTATATATTTAAAAACTGTGCATTTCTGGTCCTCACATCTCAATGAGCATTTAGTAGGACTATATATGCGTCTCAGAAAAATAACAAAAATACCTAAAATTAGGGGGCGAAAATGTATAAGAAACAGCAGATAGATGGGGACACTTAAATCTAGAAAAGAGAGGAAAGAAATAGTAAAGGTTTATAAAAATATGTGTAACATCACAGAAATGAACTAGGAGTCACTTATTTAAAAAATATGGGAACTATTGTTCATGAAGTAAAATTGGGAAGGGAAAGGTATAATGTGTTCCAAAATAATCTAGAAGAGGTTTTTCCTGATGCTTTGTATGAACAGTGGTGTGCATTGGGACTTGTGAGAGCAGCTTACACAAATGATAAAGCAATTAGATACATTTCTGAAGATGAATTCAAACTTTGTTTAAAAAGTATCTGAGTTTCTGTCTGACTTGATGAAATTCAGATATATTTTTCAGTTTGTATACTTAAAAACTGTAAGAATAGACAGAAATACTAACACAGCAATATTGTTATAGAATCAAAGAATCATCTAGGTTGGAAAAGACATTGAAGATCATCCAGTCCAACCATTTACGTAACATTGACAGTCCCCAATTACACCATATCCCTCAGCTCTATGTTGACCCTACTCCTAAACACCTCCAGGGATGGGGATTCCACCACCTCCCTGGGCAGCCCATTCCAACAATTAACAACCCGTTCTGTAAAGAAATACTTCGTAATATCTACTCTAAACCTTCCATGGCTCTACTTGAGGCCATTACCTCTCATCCTATCACTTATTACTTGGTTAAAGAGACTCATCCCCAGCTCTCTGCAACCTCCTTTCAGGGAGCTGTAGAGGGCGATGAGCTCTCCCCTCAGCCTCCTCTTCTCCAGACTAAACACCCCCAGTTCCCTCAGCCGCTCCCCGTACGACCTGTGCTCCAGACCCTGCACCAGCTTCGTTGCCCTTCTCTGGACACGCTCGAGTCATTCAATGTCCTTTTTGTAGTGAGGGGCCCAAAACTGAACACAGGAATCGAGGGGCGGACTCACCAGTGCCGAGGACGGGGGTAAGATCCCTTCCCTGTCCCTGCTGGCCACGCTATTGCTGACACAAGCCAGGATGCCATTGGCCTTCTTGGCCACCTGGGCACACTGCTGGCTCCTGTTCAGCCGGCTGTCAATCAGCACCCCCAGGTCCCTCTCTGACTGGCAGCTCTCCAGCCACTCCTCCCCAAGCCTGTAGCGCTGCTGGGGGTTGTTGTGGCCCAAGGGCAGCCCCCGGCATTTGGCCTTATGGAAACTCCTCCAGTTGGCCTCAGCCCATGGCTCCAGCCTGTCCAGGTCTCTCTGCAGAGCCTCCCTACCCTCGAGCACATCAACACTCCCACCCAACTTGGGGTCACCTGCAAACTGACTGAGGGTGCCCTCGATCCCCTCGTCTAGATCATCAGTAAAGATATTAAACAGGAGTGGCCCCAAAGCCCAGCCCTGGGGGACACCACTCGTGACCGGCAGCCAACTGGATTTAACTCCATTCACCACAGCTCTTTGGGCCCGGCCATACAGACAGTTTTTTACCCAGCGAAGTGTGTGCCCATCCAAGCCATGAACAGACAGTTTCACCAGCAGAATGCTGTGGGAAACAGTCTTAAAGGCATTGTTAATGTCAAGGTAAACAACATCCACAGACTTTCCCTCATCCAATAAGCAGGTCACCCTGTCATAGAAGGAGATCAGGTTTTTCAGGCAGGACCTGCCTTTCATAAACCCACACTGACTAGGTCTGATCCCCTGATTATCCATTATATAACTTTTAATGGCACGCAAGATGACCTGCTCCATGACCTTCCCTAGCACTGAGGACAGACTGACAGGTCTATAGTTTCCCGGATCATCCTTTCTGATTCTCTTGTAGATGGGTGTCACATCTGCCACCCTCCAGTTCAATGGGACCTCCCCAGTTAGCCATGACTTCAGGTAAATCATGGACAGCCACTTGGTGAGCACATCTGCCAACTCCTTCAGCACCCTTGGGTGTATCTCATCTTGTCCTAGACTTGTGTGCATCCAAGTGGTGCAGCAGGTCTCTGACCACCTCCTCTTCAACTGTGCTGACCTCATTCTGCTTCCCCTCCCCATCTTCCAGCTCCTGAGGCTGGGTGTGCAGGGAGCAGCCAGCTCCACCGCTACAGACTGAGGCAAAGTAGGTGTTGAGCACCTCAGCCTGTTCTTCATCCATATTTACCATGTTTCCCTCTGCATCCAGAAAAGGAGAAAGATTTTCCCTAATCCTCCTTTTGATGTAAACGAATTTATAAAAACTTTTTTTATTGTCCTTAACAGCTGCAGCCAAGTTGAGCTCTAGCTGTGCTTTGGCTCTCCTAATGTTCTCCCTGCATAACTTCACTACATCTTTGTAGTCTTCATGAGAGACTTGGCCCCTCTTCCAAAGGTCATGGATGCTCCTTTTGTTCTTGAGATCCAGCCAAAGGTCTCTGTTTAGCCAGGCCGGTCTCCTTCCCCGCCTGCTTGTTCTTCAGCACACAGGAACAGCCTGCTCCTGTGCCTTTAAGACTTTGCTCTTGAAGTATGTCCAGCCTTCCTGGACTCCCATTTCCTTCAAGGCAGCCTCCTAAGGGATTTCGTTATTCAGTCTTTTGAGCAGGTCAGACTTAGCCCTGCAGAACTCTAAGGTGGCAGTTTTACTAACCCCTCTCTTTGTTTCTCAAAGGATCGAAAACTCAGTCATCTCATGATCACTGCACCTTAGACGGCCTCCAGCCTTTCCTTCCCCCACAAGCTCTTCCCTGTTCACAAGCAGCAGGTCCATGGGGGCACCTTCCCTGGTCGGCTCCCTCACCAGCTGTGTGAGGAAGTTCTCCTCCACACGTTCCAGGAACCTCCTGGATTGTTCTGTCTCTGCTGTGTTGTGATCCCAGCAGATACCCAGGAGGTTAAAGTTCCCCACAAGAACAACAGCAAGTGACCGTGAGATTTCTCCCAGCTGTTTATAGAAAGCTTCATCCACCTCACCGCTTTGGTTGGGGGGTCTGTAGCAGACTCCCACAGCAAGCTCTGCTTTAATGGCCCTTATCCTAATCCACACACTTTCAACCCCATTATCACTACCCTTGATTTCTGACCTATTATAGCATTCTCTTACATATAGGGCCAGTCCACCGCCTCTCTTTCCCTGTATATCCCTCCTGAAGAGCTTGGAGCCATCAATTGCAACACTCCAGTCATGTGAGGCATCCCACCATGTTTCTGTTATAGCTACTATATCATAGTTCTTGTGCTTCATCATGGCCTTAAGCTCCCTCTGTTTGCTGCTCAGTTGTCATTGTGCTTAAGCTTTTATGTATTATCATTGTCTAATGTGTCACAGGATCTTTGCCTTACTTAGATTGGGATTTATTATGAAGTGAATCAGTTAAAGCTTTAATGTAATTTTGTATATATAGCACTTACTTCGTTTCTTCAGTGTATAGTAGATACAAGTATAATAAATCATGCAAGAGAAATAAATGAAGATATCTGATTAAAGAATTTGTTTACTTTTCTAGTTAGTCAAATTATTTTATTTCTTCTTCTACAGAGTTCTTGTTTGATGCTGAGACATCACCATCATTACCTGTGACTGGTGGCTTTAAATATCTGTTCATCATTTTCTGCATCCTGTGTTTGAGATATGAAGACCAGATTTGCTGAGCAAGATGAAATCTCCCTTTCACAAACAATATCAACTAAATTTTCCCATTATTTACTGGTATGAAATGTTAAACACTTCTGAAAAATAATGTCTGAAAAGTCTTAGAACTCAAGTAGATTTAGCACTCAAGTAGAAAAGTTTTATATTGATCTCTCTGTATCTCAGTTCTTTGTTGTAAATTTTGAAGTTCACAGAACACTACAATTAGGAATTTATGTTTATAATATACCCTTTTTTGGTCCTGACTTTTTTATTTTGTATTCAGAATTAGTTTCCTAGTTTCTAATAATGATGAACTACATGTAAGACAGGGGGGAAAAAAAAAAAAAAAGCGGAAATATACTGAGCAGTTTTCATTAACCAAGCACTATTTCCTTTCTGCTGAATGTGAATAAATCTAACAGTGTAGATTGCACAAATAAAGACAAAATATAACATGTTTGGACAGGGAGTATAAATGAAAAATACATATGCAACTTCCATAATGGTATTTCATAAACATCTGTGTTTAGATTTGCAATATTCTGCTCTGTGAACATTTTTAAAATTTATTGTAGTGTGTGCATGTGTGTGTATGTATGTGAAAATAAAATGCACATTAAAAATTAATACTTCTTAAAATTTGCCATTCTGACAGATGCATGGAAGGGCAAAACTTAAACCTTTTTTGCTCAGTCTAGTGTCACAGATTTTGCCATGTGTAAAAAGCAATTTTTATTTTCCAAAACAGCTGTTCATAAAGTGGAAATGTATTGCAGATTACATAGTGAGGGGAGCAAAGGCTAAAGACAGCAAACGGTAATTTTAATTTGGCTCTTTAACCACATTGAAGGCGATTCACCGCATTAAAGCGTAAGTTGGATACAGAGTTAACCTGGATCTTATTAAAGAAATCTGAAGAAAGAACTCAAAATCTACTGACTTTTTTACTGAAATATCCTATCCTTTATTTACTCTGCCCAATTCTGTTTAAATAATACTTCATTTAAAATAGTTGCTTTTGCCTCTGGTTGAACAGAAAGACTTAGAAGGAAGGCTCTGCCTTTTTTTTCCCCTTTATTGCTATGTTTGTCTATATACTCTTAGACACACCATTGATTTGGGCAACAATTAACAATGTAATTTTAATTTTTTTCTTTTTCTGTATGTCTATCATTATTGGAATATGTGATTTGCTTCTTATAACTTCACTTTATTTTGAGGCAAGAAAGTGAAGCATCAGTATTCCCATGATTTCTTATTTCTCTTTGGATTACACCAGTATTTTGACCTGGTTTAACCTGAGCTTAGTTAGTAATGGCATGAAAATCCAAGAAATTTAAAGAAGTAGAAAGATCTTTAAAAAATGCATTTTTGAACATAAAACTTCTCATATTTAGGTTTTAGGACTATCTGACACATAATTAATTTTTGAACTGCAACTAGATGTTCCCTATTAAAAAGAAACATACAGAAAATAATGATACATGACATATATTTCCAAGAAGGTATTTGATGCACACATCCTGAAAGCATTTTATAGTTATCTGGCCTTTAAAGAATATTTTATAATAACAGAAAAAAAAAAAAAAGGTAGAAAGCTTTTTGATTTAATCTCATTTCTTTGGCAGGTTCATTCAAATTAATCCACAATATTTTCTTATGGTGGGTTCTTTAAAGAGTTGATTGCCTTTTCTGTTTACATATATTTAAAACACATCTAGATTGCCTAATGTTCAACTTGTTTCCTGTGTCTTGCTTATTCTAGGGTGAGCACTGTGATGGACAGCAGCCCCATACATCCTGGTTGCTGTTTACAGGGAATGCAGACTCCCAAAGCAGGCAGGCACTGAGGTGCACTCTAGTAATAAGGGTAGGAACCAGGTCACACTACACAACAAGAGATCAAGCTAAATGTAATCAGAAGAAATCACACTGTCTGCTTAGTGGAAACTTTACATATATACCTCAGTGTCTGGCCTGAGTGCTTAAGAGATGCTCTTTGCAGTATTTAGCAACAGTTGGTCTCATGCAAAGTGCATGGAATGAAAATCACATTGCAGTGGGGTAAACTTTCTGAATACATTTAATACATGCTTATGGCAGAGGAAAACATATTTCTGTTACCCAGGTTCTCCATTTGGGAAGGAAGTTGCTCTAATGCTGTGTATGACCGAGACATTTGAAAGTTGTCATTGAGAGCAGTAAAGTGCTGGTACTGAAAGTCCATAAATACTAACAGTTTTTGTGTAACATTAGAGAGTTGGGGAGAAACTTGATTTGAATTCAAGTTATTAAAGGAACTGGTAACAACTGACTGCTGAAATAGTGTAAAAGAGTGAGGAGACCACTCATACAGACACAGAATGAGATTTCTTCAGATTTGACCTTGATAAACGTTTATAAACATTTGTATAAGGAATAAAAATAATTGGAAGAGAACCATGCATGCCTCACGCTGACAAAAAGTATATTTGTGCCTAATAGATTGAAGAAATTGTTCAAGAATTGTTTATTCTTACGGAAAGATTGTCCTGTACAGTACTGCCAAGGACAGTTTCAGCTTGAATAACTACCTATACAATGACATTCACTTATTCTAAAGTTAAGTTAGACATCACTGTGTATTAAGGGGTCCATGAGTCTTTTCTGTTTTTCCTTTTTTTCTTTTCTCCTTCCTATCGAAAGAGGGAACAAAATGTGTCATTTAAAGCTTGTGTAAGAAGGACACAGTTTGTTTTGTGAAAGTGTGGTTTCTTCTTCCAGTTATGGGACCAAAGTTTCTCAAAAAAAAAAAAAAAAAAAAAAAGTTGTTTATGTATTTATATTTCTACTTACTTGTGAAAAGAAATAGGTAAAAGATAAACCAGCCAGTTCTGTTCCTCTTCACCGATACAAGATTACGGAACTGATGGGTTTTATAACTTGTGGAACAGAATAAAATGGCTGGGATTCTGCCTCTTGTATGTGGATTGTCCTGGATACTAACATGCACTTTCAAAGTCTGTAAGTAGTTGTTTGTACCAGAGGACCTATGGTTTTCCTGTGAATATATTAATTATCTGTGCTCTTATGCTTTACTGAATTACTGCACTCTAAGGTGTTAAACTCACATTATGTATTCCTCAGTGTGGCACTCAGACAACCTAACTGAAATTTTCTAATAGATTCAGCATACATCAGGGAAATGCACTGTAATCGGGGAATGTTCAAACACCACTGCAGGTAAAGATGGAATTGTTCTTTTTCTACAGTTAAGGCTAACACATTCCCATAAGAATCAAAAAAAGCTCTACTAGATGTGCCTGTTCAGGTAAAAGCCAATACAAATTATTAAGTTATTGCAGTCATTAAAGACAATAGTTAACATGCAACATCCAACATCCTTCTAATGTATATAAGCATAGGTGTAAGAAAGAAAATGTATACCTACATGTATGTATTTTTGGAGTGTAATTTTTTCCAGTGTACTATATGAATAATATAAGGATGATGGAGTAAATATCTCAGGAATTATTTTAGAATTAGGTTCTCCTTGGAGACTTCATATTCCAAGAAAAAGTAGAAATTGTGCATTTTTTTTTTTTTTTTTTTTTTTTTTTTTTTCTTCACTATTCAAGGAAATAATTATTCTACACTTACCCTGTTTACTGCCAGGTAATTTTGGAAGATGAGAAGCTATAAGAAGATGAAGTGCTGACTTCTAGAAGGAATACATTGCCACAACTTTATGTAATATCTGCATCTTTCATATCTCAATAGGGTACAGCATGGGTAACGTTTGCATTATGAGAAATGTTCCTGTTGATCCTCCTCCTCCAGCCCTCCCTTCCCCTGGGGTTGTTGCATGGCCACATAGCACAAAGACAGGGAGACAGAAAATTGACATCAAATATAGGATTTGTTGTCTATACGGACAAGGATGGAACAAACTTGGGGAGCTCTTTCCTAGCACACTAGTTTCAACAACAAATAATTCTCTTCTGGAGTATAACTGAATTAAATATTAGTGTAAAGATAAGATGTAGTAGATAAAACTCCCACATGAACTAATGAAAAACAAAGTGAAAAAGCACTTTTCTGAGGATGACTATTAAAAAAATTATGCTGTTTACTCAACACACTGTGTCTTATTTCTACTTCATGTTGATTTATTCTTATGGATGATAGTCTCTCTATACATATATACACACATGTACATATATAGGTATTTGCTAAGTTTAGGGGAAGGATTTAGTGGGTTTTTTTCTTCTTTTAAGCCCTTTTAATGGAACTTTATTTTGATAATTAAACTATCTTTTCGGTTTCCATTTCCTAAGATGAACATGGAACAATTTAACAATACTTTTTAAATGAGAACATAAGCAGAATACATATCAGCCTAATACATACTGACAAATTTAATAAGATACTTATCTATTAAGTTACTACACTTTCAAGGAACAGACTTCATAACTGCTATAGGTATTGTTTTAGTTTCTTGTCCAACTAACTTCCAGGACTGCTTTTTTCTCTCATGGCTGCAGAACTGTGGGAGTTACTGTGGAAGTTCAGTGCAGATAACTGGAGCACAGTGGGCATGGGGAAGAGCTGACAGTGTACTCTAAAAGTAGCTTCTAATTTAAAAATTAGCTTATGAGGTGTATTTAGTAAGATAAATAAAAACCTCTCAACATGTGTATCATTTATCATACTAGCAGTAAGCTGACATGAAGAACGCTAAATATCTTTTCTGAGAGGTTCTTTTCCTGCAATTAGTAGTTAATTTTCACTTCTTTGCTAACGGAAAAATCCTGATGTCTTTTCTCAGATTCCATTCTTCTAATCATGATCAGACTTCATAAAGTAAGCAATCACCAACAGTAAATCAGAAATATTATTTTGTATTTGAAGTTGTAGCAGTGAAAAGTTAGGGTGCCATCAAAAGCAGCACAAATCTATACAGCCTTTGTTGCCAAAATATTATGAGAATAAAATAGATGCATTTTTAAATGATTGGATGTTTATAAGGTATCTACCTTGTTTTAAAGGCATCTGTAGGCTCTGTAAAAACTCAGTAGGAGCTTAAAATAATTATGACTTGTTATTATGTTGCCCGTTTGAAAGGTTGTTGAAGAGAGTGATGTGTTTTTATTAACAAAAGTTAAATATTCTTTTTTAAAAAAAACATCTTTTTAATGCTGGCAACTGAGTATAAGGGCAAACAGTAGGTGGGATGTATTGAAGATCAGTGTAGGTGAATAGTCATTTGTTCTGGTAATTAGACAGAAAATAATTTTGAAGCAAAGAGTGCAAATGTCAGGAGACCACAACCTTAAAATTTTAAATTTTATGTATTGTAGGTACTATATGAATAATCATATGTTTATTTTCATAAAACAGCTATCTGTTCTTTCAGTGGAGTTACTGAGAACGAAAGGTACTAAATTATAAAACTAATTACACTACAGGGGAAGATGCAATTTCAGCTCTTCCATTTGTACTGCAAAATTCTACATTCAAAAATAGTAACTAGATAATGAAAGAAGATGAAAGGTTCTGTTCTTAGGCACTTTCACGTGTTTTGAATGCTTTCTGAGAGTGATTAATTTTTCTTAAATGTCTCTGACTATCAGCTGTTATGGTAATATCTCACATACAAATTTTTCTGCTCACAGCCTCTCTTTTTCAGCCTCTCTCTTTCACCTCTTCTTGGTTCATGGCATCATCTTAAATTTAACTTGTTCAAGAACTGATTGAATACTAATTTCTTGTTCCTTTTCTTTCCTCAGCTCCTGTTTCAATCATCTTTTCTTTATGGACCTGTTCTCTTCCATGTCACTTCCTTTTCTCCAAGATTGCTGTCAGCCTCAGCGCTGCAATTCTGCCTCAGAGCAATAAAATATATCTTGCCAATCTCATCTGACTGAGATAATTTCTTTCTTTTTCCTTCTTTATTATTCCCCCCCCCCCC
>NW_020799091.1:40714546-40825624 GCF_003259725.1 Athene cunicularia
AAAAAAAAAAAAAAAAGCATCTGAGAATGATGAATGAATGCTAGTGTTATGCTGAGAAACAGGAGAGTGTTGTAGATTTTTTGTAAAAAAATTTCCTTTCTCCAGGCAACATCACTGAATGCTAGCAACTGTTGCCTAATGAACGATGTAATATAGCAGGCAGTAGAACTGAGCTATGGCAGGCTGATTGCAGAGAGAGAATAACAACATTATTAAAACTTAGAGTATTCATGCTTTCTGTGTTTTATCCAATTGAGTCAAACCTTGGGCTTTATTGTCCATCATAACAACTCACATTATTTATAGCTGATCTGGCTCTGTTTCCCACATAAATTCAAAAATTTGCCTTAAAATGCTGGCTTCTACGTGATGTGCAAATTTAGAGATATTGACTAGTCTGGGTTTTCTTGGTGAATTGTAAGTACACATGAATTGTGTTGTGTGACTTTGTTTTGAACATTGAAATCTTTCAAGATGTCTCGTGTTTTATTTGTGAAGAGAGTGTATAATATGTTCATATTAAGCTTCGGTAAAAGCAGATGGTCGCTTTGAGTCAAGATCCTCTGAGAACATTTTATAACCCCATCTGCAGAGTGCACTAGTGTTTTTATCTAGCTGTAATACTTTGCTGCTTCTTTTATCTTTTATCCCATTAAATATCCCAGATGAAATGGGATTAATATTATAGTACTACAGTATGTGTAAAAGTGGAACACTGCAGAGTAATGTGTACAAATGTGTTGGCAAGGTATGAACATCTTAAAATAGTCCACTTGATCAGAATTTAAAGTTTTGTTGTCTATATTACAACCTGTATTCTCAGAACATCTCCAGCAACATGCTTGCATAGACTGAACCACCTAGAGAAAAAGTAATTGTGAAGGATAGGCAGTGATTTCATTTATATATCATACACAAAGCTGACTCAAGGTGCACTTAAAAATATTTGTTATACATTCAGTGAATAGAATTGATTTTACTGAGAGATTTTTTTATTAAAAAAAAAAAAAAAATCCATTAAAGAATTTCCCTGAAAAACAGAAAGTTAACAAGGGGGCTGCAAGGTGACACAAGGATTGTGGCTTTGTGTGCTCACCAAGTATTTAAATAGTGAAACTCTGAGAAGTTAAAAAGAGATTAGAAACCCTTTAAAAGTTTTGGTGTTTTGACAGTTCTTTAAAAGGATTTTGAAGGTTAAATCAAGAAGCTTTTTTTCTTTCCCAACATAATTTAAAATAAACAGCTTAAAGGCAGCCCATTATTGCTGTCTTTTTGAGCATCTGTATGTTATACAAAATATAAAAATTCAGCAATATAACATCTATGAAGCTAGGTGGTTACAAATGTTGTAAAGTTTTAGAACCCTACACCAAAACTGAAACCCTAATAAAAGAGATGGGTAAAGTTATTTTAAAGTGTTATCTTCTTATGGGTAAAATGACTAAGTAAATTGAGTAGATTCTCTGCTAGCATCTGTATTTCCTGCCAAGAACCTATGAAAAAAATTCTGAAAACACTACATTCTACTCATGCCAAAAAAAAAAAAAAAAAAAAAAAAAAAAAAAAAAAAAAAAAAAAAAAAAAAAAAAAAAAAAAAAGTTTACATATTAATGCTACCAGCTTGTTGCATATTAATCTAATAACTTCATTTATATGACATTTTTTTCCTTTCATATCAAGACTGTTGAATAAATAGTTTTAGTGTCAGTCCTAGGAAAGGCTGAAACACAGAAGGGTTGGTTAAATGAAGTCCTTTTTGCATGTCTTTGTCGTTCTCCTTGGAACTATCTAAAATTTAAAGATTTGGTGTTTTGTATTAGCTGAAGAGGCTCTTAAACATAAACAATTTTTTTCTGTATATGCAGAACTGATTTTCAGTACCTAACTCCCTTCTCTCATATCTTTCCATTCTTTTTTGAAAACAAAGGAAAGCTGAAATCTCTCACACTAAGCAAGTCTAAAACAAACTATAAAAAGGAATCTACTTCAGTGTCAGGGTAAGGATAGCAAAGGAAATTCAATACTTACTTACACAACCTTTTCTGATATTGTATCTCACTTATTCATGATATTCAGGCATCTGGAGACTCAGAAAAGCAATAATCTTTAACTGTAAAATATGTTCTACCCTTAAGGTACTACACATCAAGTTATGATTTTGCAGGAGCTTTGTTTGTCCTTGGTGGGCTTTGCTGGATGGTTTACGAGCTGAACAGGCTCACATTTGGTAAAGAAGTTGGTTCACCACATGATTTCTTCACTCTGGTTTCCCTAGACCAAACTAATGGATCCCATAGCTCTGGAACCTTCTCAACTGAAGAGATGCAACTGTTTCCAAATGCAACACTGAAGTGAGCTAGCACATTCACCAGAAGCAGATATTTGTAATACCCTCTTTATTCTTCTTTTTCAGATTCTTTGATGGTGGTGTTTTTTGTTTGTTTGTTTTTCCCATTAGGTATCAGAGCAGGGTTCATGGAAGTGGATAGGGCAATAGTATTTCTCCAAAGTTATTTCATATTCTGAAAATGTCTTAGCTGCTGTGTCTTCATGTTTTCATTGTTCTTTAAGTAAACAGAAAAACTAAAAACTGAAATGAAAACACAGTGGATTTGACTGACATAAGAAAAATGGAAGACCATTATGTCCTAGTGAGTGTGCAGTAGCTGTGGTGACTTTATTTTGTGGACTTTCTAGAGGACAAACAATCTCATCATTCTGAAGGAATTGCTTTGTTTCAAAATGATACTGTTATCAGTGTACAGGGTGCTGCCTACAAGGAAACCCACACTCCAAATCCTCTTTCTTACCCTACCTGCTTTCCCCCCAGACATCTTCAAAATTAATGAAATGAAGTAAAATATCCAATCACCACTGGAAATTGTGATTAAAATAAATAAATAAATAAGCATGACAGAGATGAACTAGAAATATGAATCTGTGAAAATATTTTCTCTTTAGAGTGCAGACTGCATCCTTTTATTCTATTTTCTCTTAAGGATGGCAGAAAACCACCTGCCCTGTCCACACTGCTGTTATCCAAAAGATACCAAATAAGCCTCATTCACTGCCTCCCAAGAACTAAGTATTGACAAATGCCTTTATGTTACCAAAGCACTGAATGTGCATGCAGTTAACAAAAATATCTCAATATTAAACTAATATGGTGGTTATGTGCACCAAAGAATACCCCTTCCACAGTTCTTCATTCCTTAGTGCCTGCAAACTGAGTTGGGTCCTCCTAAAATCTATATCCACAGTTTGTATTTCTAATGCAGCCATGAAGAGTAAGATAATCAGGAAGTTCTTGAAGGAACCATACATTAACCAGTAGATTCCGAAGGTTGACAATATGCAAATACTCAGCCTTGCAAACCACTTTCTATTTCATTTGACTATGATAGATGTTAAAGTGTTCATGAATAATCAATGCATGGAAAGATCAAGTGTTTAAATAGGATTTTATCTAAATGAGAACTATGGGATTAGATCACGTCGCTTTGCATAAAAAAGAAATAGCTGCAATTGTGAAGCAAAATGTTGTTTGGTTTAGGTTTTGGGGGTTTTTGGTTGGGTTTTTTTTTGGGATGTGTGTGTTAGTTTGGTTTTTTTTTTTTTTTTTTGGGGGGGGGGGAGGTGTGAATATTGTGAAGCATTCACAGAAAGCATCTTATTGTCACACAGTTTTAATTCCCTCCCACACGTTCAGCTGCAATTTTCTGTATGTTACTTTAGACTGTCTACTACAGTTTCGTTTGCATATAGCACAGCTAAAACCAAACATAAACACTTCGTGTAGAAAGGCAAAAGCAGCTTGATTTGTCTTAATTGCTAGTGGCACCCATTTTAGAACTAGAAGGTGGTTATACTTTGGTGATACTCTGCAGACAGAAGATTTTCATAAAGTTTGTTCCAAACATTTATAGACTGCTAAATAATCTTTTATTTTGACCAGTAAAGAAATGGACAAACACAAAATTGTTATGAAAATATCATACAAGGAAGGCATATGGATTTTTTTAGGATGGTTTTATGTAAAAAGTCAACCCTGCTTGAGCTGGTGGTACTGTGAGATTTCTTCTCCTGTCCATTCCAGATTGTTACGTGATAGTTATAGTCTATAGTCTGCTCCCTTGATCTATATCTCTCTTGCATCGAGACGATCTGTGGGAGCTGTTTATTTCTTCTGGCCATAGTTTAAGACAAATGACATTGTGATAGTTAAATGGACTTGGATACCAAAGCACTTTAATCAGAGATACATGCAATTTTACAAATAACAACTTTCCTGTGCCATGGGTGAGATTCTGCAGTGAGTGAAAGATGTCAGGTAGTTCAGTGTAATATTTTCTTACATGTTCTTCCTGTCCTGCAGGAGAGACGCACAATACTGAAGAGAGGTTTGAAACATCAGTGTAACTGTACCAGCTGTACTGTGCATAGTCATGGAGAAGGACTATGGAGTCCAGTGGGTTTTTTGGGTTCCCTGAATTCCATGGAGGTTACAGAGATGATGCTGGATCATGGTGCAGGATTGTGGAGTTTCCCTCCAGAGTCTTTTCCAGAAACTCTCGTCTATCCCAATATTCTTAAGCATCCTTATTTATAGGATAGCCTGCTCAAACGGTGTCATCACTTCCAGATTTGATGTCCCTGTTACTGGCATCCAGAACCTGCTTGTTCCAGATCCTTCTGGTACTTTTGCACTTCATGATTATCAACGTTTTTTGCATAGCTTGGCTATCTATTTGCTTGAGCACACTAGAACTGTCCTGTTGTTTGGGACAAGTAGTTGATCATATTTCATCTACTTCTACACCATGAAAGTAAAGTTCATGGTCTTATGTTAAGACTTGTGCCAACTAGGCCTAAGCCATGCTACACTCCTCAACACTAGAATTCTACACTTGCAACACAGAAACAGTTTATTTTAGACACATGAGAAATTTGCTGTTGAAAACTATAAGGAAGTACAAATCAGTGAAAAATTCAGGAGGTTCAACCCACTCTTCAGGGTTTCTTTTTTTTTTAAAAAATGCAATTATTTCCATAATGGAAGTTAAAGCTAGAAGTCTATTTCTGTTTTCTGGCTTCCCTCTAGGAACATAGCATAAGAGGCTTACCAGTTTGGATCAAAGGTCCATCCAGCCCACTGTGTCCTGTTTCCGACAGAACTCAAAAGCAGATGCCAAGGAAAAACTGTATAAGATGAGGTCAAACATAGAAATTTCTTCCAAGTATGCTCACAACTTCTTACAATTTCGAGTTCAAGGACATCCTTCTCTATCTATCTGCGTGTTCATGTAGCTGCATTTATTTCTGTTTCACGAGCTTCTCTGGGCTGCATTGGACCCATGTGAAATGGACACCTTGTGTCGTATATTTTCCATTAATAATTTGCTCTACTTGACAACTCTGTCAAGATACAGACCTATTTTCAACTGTTAGTGACTCTGGTAAATAATCAAATGTCTGTACATAAAATCTGTTCTAGGTCTACAAGTGTGTGAAAAAACCTGTGAAAAATATTTACATCTTAACCATTTTGGTCACAGCCAGGAAAGGAAATGTGATCAGATTAATATAATTTAATAAAACAGCATGAGTAAAATAGTTGCCTATATTTTCATACTCATCCCATGATGGGGAAATAAATATTTTCTCTGTGCTACTATACTTTTTTTTTTTCTTTTTTTTTTTTTTTTCCCCCTGATATTAAGGAATTAACTAAAAGAGGACCAAAAGTTTTCAACATTCTTATTCATAACCAGGTGGGGTTTATAAAACATCTCTAACCTTAAATTGAGGCTTGAGGCTACACTCAACATATCACAAAGCTGAACATACAACTGATCTGCTTGGTGAAGAAGAGTTGTTCTTTTCTTATACATTATCAACTGTAGTATGTTGGATACATTGAAAACTAGATTATTTGAAAGGCATGAAGCAAGCACATTGTGTGCACAGTTACTCTGTGGAATGGTAATTATGTCATTATCTCAGTCTCCTGTTGCATTGCTACACCAATTTTGCTCACAGAGAATTTTAGTAAGAGTGCATCTGGAGGTCTGGTGATACTAGCATTAGTATGCCAAGGTCTAGAGACTAGCCTCACTGAGAGCTACAGATAAAAATACAAACCTAGGCATCAGTCCCAAAGAACTGGTCAAAATGAAAAAGACATGTTAGAACTGATGAGCACTACCATAAGATGGCTATTCAGAAAGTGATAGAAAACTTTAAACCTTCTTATGTAAAGAATGACCCATTCTCCTGTTCTCATGTGAGTTTGTTACTGAGCTTTTGTACATCTGAGATGTGAGCTTTTCATAAAGACATGGAAAAAAGTAAGAGAACACTTTTACTTACTTTCTAATTTAAAATGGACTAAATTTAATTTAATAATTTTTTTTAATCTTTTTTTTTTTCTATTTTCCTTTTTTTTTTTTTTAATACATTATTTTCTTACTGTGGATGGCTTTATGCCAGTTCAACAACAAATACAAAATCAACACAAATAAGGAACAACTCAGTCCACAAAATAAGTACACAACTGTACATCTGAAAGAGATACCTGAACTTTCAGGTCATAAAAATTTGTTTGCTTTCCCCTTTATTATGTAACTCTGTTATCTCCAACAGGAAGGATAAAAAACTGGTCCCTATGTATTTTATTTTTGAATTTCATAAAGTCTGATGGGTAGTGCACCTACACTGAGCAAAATCAAGCAAACAAAAAAATCTACTGTCTCTGACAAAGCAGATCAAACTTAGATTTTCCACAAAAGATTTTTCATCTACAGATAATTTAAAGTATTAGGAAACCAATAATTTTCTTAATCTGTGCTAGTGTACAGGAAAATATTTATTTTGAACAGAAGCATAGCATGAAAATGTGAATGACAATGAGAAGTATCAATTAGATTACAATGATTTAGGACTTAAAGGATGGGGAAATAGATGGAAGGAGTTTTCTAGGTTCCACATCCGAAATATTTTCTATCTCACATTTAAGAGATGTACAGATAAATTAGGCTAAAAATATATTCTCTCAAATACATTTACTTCTTTTCTGTGTCAAGGTGCAGAGTTTCCTTCTTTCTAGGTTACTGGTCTAACCATAACATGTAGTTAGGGCATGTATTCCCATAAACATAAGCATCTCTGGCTACAAATTTTAAAGGAGTTTTAAAGGGGTTGAAGGTCCTCAAATCAAAAGAATGGTACACTCTGATGTGCAGTAAATGGAGTAGGCAGAGGAGTTGTCTGAGTGACCTTATGGAGCTTAAACTTAAAGGAAAAAGTTAAGTGTAAGGAACATGGTAGCAGGAATAGGCTATTTTGAGAGGAATACAGAAGCATTTCTCAGACATGCAAGGATGGAATTAGGAGGTCCAGAATCTGACTGACGAGTGAAGAATATGAATGACAACTGAAATAACTTCTATTGACACTGCAGCAGCAAAAGAAAGACAGAGGAAAATATGAGCTGTTTGCTGAATGGAGAGGGTGAGTGAATGACAAGGTACATGGGAAAGCCTGTGGTGCTAAATGCACCATTTCCCTCAATATTTGTTGACAAAACTTGTCCCTAGACATCCCACATGTTTATGCCTTGTTAGGGAGAAAAAGATACTACTCAAATGTAGAGAAGGAATGAGTTATGGACTACCTAATGAACTGCAAATGAAAACGTCTATGCAAATAGTCACAATGTACCTAAAGATGTTGAAGAACCTGGTTGGTGCCAGGTTGGTGTTGAAATCATTCTCTACCACCTTTGAAAAGTTACTGAAATTGGGGGAAGTTCATTGACTTCAAGTTCCATTGACTGGGAAAGACAAGTCTTTATACCCATCTTCAATAAAGGGAGGGAGGAATACAAGGGAACTAACGTGCAGTCAGCCCCACCTCAGTTCTGTGGAAGATTATGAAGAAAGTCCTCATGGAAGTTATTTCTACACATCTTATGGAAAAGAAGGTGATTGGGAACAGCCAGCATGGAAATTTACCAAAGCTAAATGATGCTTGACTACTCTGATTGTTATTTAAGATAAAATATCTCGTTGTAAAAAGAGGATAACAATGGATGTAATTTACTTAAATTTTAGAAAGGTTTTTGGCTTGGTTTCCTGCATCAGCCTTGTAGATAAACTGGGGAGATGTGCACTGGATGGGTGCACTGCAAACAGGGAGAAATGCTGTCTGGATTGCCAGACAAAAGGTAGTGTTCAACTCTTTGAAGTCTAGGAGGCAGCCAGTTATGATGGGCATTCTTCTGCTCTTAATACTTACATTGTTTTATATATTCAGTAAATTGTGCAACGGGATAAATGCATTTTCATCAAATTAATGAATGATTTTCATACTTAGGGGGGACAGTTAATATGCTGAAGCCCAGGGCTGTCATTTATGGGTATCTCAATATACTAGAGGAATGGGCTGACAGGAATCACAAAACTCAGCAAACACAAATGCCGAGTTCCCTGTGTAATCCCCAAACTCTCATGCAGTAGGGAAGGCTGGGGACTAACTGGTTAAGTACCAGCTTAAAAAAAAGGGAATATAGATGTCCTGGTGGACAACAAAATGAACACAAGTCATCAGTACATCCTTGCAGCAATGAAACTAATCACATATTTGGTGCATTAGTAAAAACATAATCAGGTCGAGGGAGGTGATCATTCCACTCTATTAGGCACCTGTGAAACTGCATTAAGAATAATGTGACTGGTTTAGGGTCTCTCTCAGTACAACAGATATTGATAAATTGCAATGAGATCAAGGGAGGGCTACTAAATATTTGGGGCCTACAGCCCCTGGAATATGAAATGAAGCTGGGGAACTTGGAAATTTTTATCCTAGATGAGTAGGAAAAAAGATAAGGATAGAGAGAGGAATCTATTTCAGTCTTCAGATTATTGAGAAGATGAGGTTGGACTTTTCTCAGAAGTGAAGAACAACAGGACAAGAAGCAGTTCTAACAAATTGCAAAGGGAAATTACAACTCAGTATATGGAAAACAAATCTTCACAATAAGAGTTTTTAAGCACTGGAACACCTTTCTGAGGGAGACAGTGGAATTTATATTGAGATGTTCAAAACTTAACTGAATGAAAGGCCCTGAGCCATATAAAGTTAGCACTGTTTTCAGCACAATTTGGACTAAATTACCTTGACAAAAAGTAGGATATTCCTTAAATAAAAGGATTTTTTAATTACAAAACAACAGAGGACACTGTTCTTATCTAATCACAAATAATCACCAATTTTAAGAGACCCCTTCTATCAAACTTGAAAATGCATGTTAGTTTGGTCAACATTATGGTCCCACAATTTGAACGCAAGGAGTTTGTCTGTAACAGTTCCAGGGATTCATATTTGCATACCTACATTTTCTTTTCTCTTCTTCTCCCTGACCCTGTGCTTAGCAACATCATACTTTTGAAAGCTAAGGATAAGTATTCATTTAAATTTGCTCTGCACTTAGATAACCTTTAATCTAAGTACTATATTTCCTCCATAGAAATATCACTTTTTTTTTTTTTTCCCCGGTTTTAAATGAGCTTACATTACTGAAGAACTCTGATTACTGTTATTAACTTCCTTGCAAAGTCCAGCTCATCATGGTTTTTCATACTTGTTCCTTTATCCTTGACTGGGCATAACTGTCTTACTTGATCAGTAGTACTCTTTCCATTCTTGATAGGGTTACTGCTTACTCTTGATATCTTTTAAAAATAGTTACCCACTTGCTTACATCTGGAACAGTTTTCTAAAAGATGATTTGTCCCTTTACATGGGATGCAAATTACAGTCTTTCACTTTTTATGACCTACCATATTACAAACTTCCAACACATTTATGTCCTTGAGGTTTTCCAGACTACTTCACTCGCTAGTTCTTTTAATATCCCATTTTAGAAATAAACCCCCATCAAAACATACCCGAACTGTCAATATCTTAAATGTTCTTTATTAGCAGAGAAGTAACTTATATATAATTTCCATTTGTTTTGACACGATAATGTCAAGTCTTACTGACATCATCTCATTTTGTCTTGATAGCATACCCATACCCTTGGCATCTTCACATGCTAATTAAAGAAGATTTGACATTGTAGTATGGTCTGTGGTGGAATTGCATTGACAACTTCTAGAAAAATCTGTGATGGCAGTAAGACTCAAGGAAGCAAGTGTCAAAGAATCTTTGACACAAAAATATTGTTGTCGTTCCTTGATAATTGCAAGTATAATTGAAATACTTCAGCTGCCATGACTTGTGCACTTGGGCATACTTGAAATACATCCACATTTGTTCCCCTTACTGAACTAAATTGATGTCATGTAACTTTAAGGGTCAGCAAAAGTAACCAAAACTATTTTTTTTTTCCTTCCACCACAACAGTGTTATATGGAGAAAAAAAAGAATATGCATGTCAATGACAGTTTCCCCACATGATTTGAATGGAATTGTCCCATGGTAATGGGTCTCAGAAAGTACTCTGATGTTTTTTCAGAGATCCATTGCTTTATTCTTAGTTTTGCCTCTCACTCAATATGTGAATTTAGATCAGACATTTCACTTGTGTTCAGTTTATTCATCTGTAAATCAGTTATCCTAACACTTCAGTGATTCAGAGAGGTGTTCTGAGAATTATAGAATAAATGTTTACAATGTATTTTCAGAGCATCACATCAGAGTATCACAGCAGAGCATCACATCAGAGTAACAATGTTGGTATTAAATTGTTTTATTGAAAGAAATCACATAAATCCATTTCAGGGCTAGCTATTAAAAAAGCATAGTTTTCTTCAAATTCTTCAAATTATTTTTCAGTGTACTTGCTATTTACAAAACATTACAATAAAGGTGATAAACCAACAAGCAGTTACCCATGACAGAATTCTGAACAAAGATTACATGACAAAAGGCATATTGTCCAATTCATTATTTCATTTAAAATGTGAAAGAAAACGCTATAAGGGACTAGTTCTGATGCTTAATATGGAAATCAGTTCTAGATCCTTGACTACAGCTGTCATTCAGACTAACGGACTAATTACGGTTCCCTGAAAAATACCCCTCTCCTCCCAAATTAAGGAAAGATCTACTTATGCTTAGGACATTAACTACAATTACACCCACTGATTTCAGTGGAGTTGGGTAATTTTAGAGAATGCCAGTCCAGGAGCCTTATTTTACAGGACCATTATCTAGTTCTGATTTTTCTTTTATGTGTACCTGAATCAAAGATCAGACTGCTATTGTGCTGGGCACTGTAAAGACAAGTAATCAAAAGGCAAGCTTCTGCTCTAAATAGTTCCCAATCTATATACCAGTAATAATGCACCAGGGAGATGAAGCAATAAATGGAGTAAAGAGAGTAAGGTAATAATGAACAGACATCTTAGCTCACAGTTTCCTGAATTGATTTCTGCATAGTCACACACCACCAAGAAGGCTGTCAGATATTTTCACACAGAATATCTTGCACAGTGGCATTTAAGATGGTCCCCTGGGAACAGTAAAGGAATCCAGATATGTGTACTGATAGTGGAAGAAATAACATCGGGTTCTCCTCCTTTCATTGATGAGTTCTCTAATCAGTAAAATATTTTATTACATGCTTTTTCATGACTTCTCTTGCCTAACATTTTGTAGTTTGTTGTATCTTCCTCTTTCCTTTTTCTTCCCCTTTTTTTTAAGAAGAAAATAATTTCTTTATAAAATGTGCTCAGAAGCACCTTTTAGGAGAGTATTCAAGATCTGGGAGCTAACATTTCCACAGGAACCTTCCTGTAACCCCAAAAGAACAGTTTTGGGCCAAACTATATACTTAACTCTTCAGAACTCAGGCTCTTCTGCCAGATGTGAGATATTCACCTACATGAAATCTATGTGGATCATAGATATTTAATTTAGGTTCCTTCCTTTCATTGCCAAATATATAAAAATTGAGTGTGGAGCCTTACTATTTTGATTCTGGACACTTTTAGATTCTCTAATTAACAGTGGGAACCTCAGAGGAATTTTCAAAGATGACTCTTTTATTTCTTAGGCTTAAGGTACTCCAGAATTATTCCAGCTTCTTTCTGAAGTCGTTTAAATGCTTTTGAAAGTGTTACCCTACACTGCTAGTAGAAGTGTTACAATCTCTTCTCTGATTTATTCTAAACATTTGATGTTTCTGAGTATGAAGAATTTAGAATTACACCAAGCAAAATTCTGGAATTACCCCAAGCATTCCACTAAGTAATTGAAGAACAGAAGGATGTTTGAATCACAGGATGTGACAGAAAATATTAGTTTGCAAAAGAAAGATTGAAAGAATAAATTAATAATCCTCTTTTGAATGTGGATATAGTAACTGATCTTCATTAACAACAACATGAAACTAAAGCTGGTATTTAGTCTTTAGGGCAAAAATGGACTATACATAATGAACAAGTGTTGGGTTTTGGGTTTTTGTTAATTAAAACAGAAATTAGTATTTCTCATCAAAATTCCCATTCTCTGACAGAAGCATTAGATTCCAGGATGTTCTCTGCTGCATTGCCTGATTTACAAAGCAAAAAGAAAGTTAATTATATTATGATCTACAATAGCCTGTATGATCAACAGGGAGGTGGTTAACATTAAACACCACAGATACAGTAAGTGTTATATTCCATTTCCCTCTACTTCTTTAGCACCTGTGTTACTTAGGTAACTGTGACCATTGTAGGATTCACACATGGATGCCTTTCATGAAGATAGGAACTAAATGAACGGCTACAAATGGAGGAGCATGACCACCCTTTGCATTTAAACAAAGCTGATTTAGGATATATTTCTGCTTCCTAAGGCTCCATAGATCAGTAAATAGGGGATGCACGCAGGATATACCATACTACATTCCACATAAAGGAGTTTCTCTCTGTAAAAATCACAGTCTCAAATAAAGCCTTAAATACCAGGCTCCTGACTATAATGTATTTACAAAAAAAAAAAAAAAAAAAAAAAAAAAAAAAAAAAAAAAAAAAAAAAAAAAGTGATTAAAAGTAGTTTGGTTTTGGTTTTGGTGGTTTTTCAGAGTTTCTCTTCTCTGCATAGAACAACTGAAAATCACGAAGTGTACTGGGAAGAAAATAGAGCCACCCTAATGCTCACAGCAGTCCATCTGAAAAGGAGAGTCCTTGGGTCCTAGAAGTGCTTAAAGTGATACAAGCAAATTCTGTTAACTCTGAATGGTCATGCATGTCATCAGAGGTAATACTAGGGAAAATTTGCAAGACTTTTGGTCTAGTTTCATCTACATTTTTTAGATGAGATATTTTCAGCTGAACCTTTACCTTTTTTTTAAAAAAAATGAATTTTTTTCATGTTTTAAAAATTATGCATAGAAATTCACACTTTTGCTATAAGTGATATACATGAAAATGTGCACATGTATATAGAAGTCTGCATTTTATGTAAAAGTATGTAGTAGGTTATACAATAAACCTATATAAATTTTATAAGTTGATAGTGATTTAAATTTATATATATAGTGTCTATACAGCTATATATCTGCAATGTATATTAACAATATTTATAAATATTTAAGGGCTCTGTACACACAAAAATGTCTTAAATATGCATTTTGAATTATATAAAAACTTTTATTCATTATTTAAAACACATAAAGTACAGTAAAAATCCATACCACACATTATCCAGTATTAAAGACTTCAGATGTAATTGGTATGAATTAATGCTCAGCCATGACTATTTAAAAAATGAGACATAGATTTTCATTGTAGAATTCACTGGCAATAGAAATCAATTAAAAAAAAAAAGAGTCAATAAAAACTATATTTTTATAAAAACTAGTAATATCTTTTGCTGTTATAATAGAAAATTGCAAATATTTGTCATACTTCGAAGCTCAAATCAGCATAAAACAAAATGAACTATAGTACGAGATTCGAATTTTATCGATAAATTAGATCTAAACCAGTGAAAGAGAAGCTAAGATTATTCTTCTTACTTCAGACAGAAGATACTGGATCCTGCTTTCTTTGTCTGGTATACCTTAAATTTCTCTGTGATGCTGTTAACCTTGAACTTATTGCATTTATGATCTTTGTATGGTGAGATTTAAAAGAGATTCCGAGGAGTGACATGAATTGTGCAGCCTCATAAAACCGTTTTTACTGAACAAGCAGGAATATGCACACATCCTAGAATAAGTGCTGTCTAAACCAGTGAGTCATGTAAAATAGTACAGTCTCCTGTGCAATTATCTATGTGGTTCCAACAGCATTTATAATTACAGTTGTACCAATACAACAAAAATGACATGGTTACGTAGTTTTCCAGCCTGAAACAGCTCACTCACATCCACCCCCTGGGGAGGCTGCAATGTGCTTCCATTGTTTGTTGTCATGAATAACCTGGCAAGGTGTATTCGTGCACCCTACAGAACAAAACTCCGAGAGTTTCCCAGGTCTCAAAGTACTACATATGCTCTTCATTAGACCCCTTTACTTCCAACAATAGTATAATTTGTAGAATTTTATACTAACATAATTGCTCCATTTTTAAATGGTTTTATTTCCTAGACTCTTTTGGAGATAAAAATAACCACAGGAGCCTGATCTATCTACCCTCAAAAAACATGGGTTCCCAAATACTGATGAGATCTGTGTTTTTTCCAGATCAGAAAGTTTTAACTGAACAAAGATAAGTGTCCCTATGAACATGAGTTCGACAGCAGCAACAGAAGAAAAGCAGCTGGGATTCTGCACAAATGTTTACTATGTAAATACCTCAGAAAAAAATTATACAACTAAATAGCTTGCAATGTCCAAAAATGGAGAAAACTGTCAGTGAGATATATTCACACAGCATTAGTTGGTTCTTTTGCAACATTACATCACACACTGCCTAACAGATCTAAAGTATACTGTGGGTATAGATGTTATTCGGCTAGACAGGTTACAATTCAGTTCATACATGTCTGCTTTGTTGCAGATTTTTATTAATTTTTGGGTTTTTTTTTCAAAAATATTCCTAATGTATATAGGAATGCACGAGACAAATATGTGTCTTTATATCTATTGCCTATTCTGCTTAAATAATACATAGCTGGAAAATTTTGTCTTTTTGCTGGCTTTATATTAATTGCTGTGCTCAATGTCTGACTCCTTATGCACAGCACTAAGATCTTTATTTTATGTTCTTTCAAGCATTTTTGTTATAACATCACAGAGTCTAATACATAAAGAAAAAATTAACTTTAAACACCATAAGAAGTTTGCCTGACATAGATTTTAGAAAAATAGCTGGAGATGTTTCAGATGAAGATAGAAGACTAGAGTGATCCAGTTCTTTTAATTCTGAAAATACATATCACATTGGAAAATACAATAAGAAATTTATCATAGCTGAAAATAAATGCAGTTGTTTAAGGATATAAGTACTTATATTCTTACAGATATATAAAGATATATAACTGAAATTAAATTCATATTAGTAAAGAAGGAATGAAACTTCTATTCATGGTTCATCACACTCTAGGTTGTCATTTATTCCATAGTTACAACCATCTTGCCTCTATGCTACTTCATTTTTAACCATTTAAAGATAGTAACTGCTGCTGTATCATTTCAACAGTCAATATTTTCCTCTACTTTTATGCGTCTCCTTCAAGAAAGAAATAATGTACTGATCAGTTTAGAAGCGAGCTTGCTTTATTATTTTTTTTAAACATAACAAAACAAAACAAAACAAAACAAAACCAAAAAGCCCACAACATCATTAGGTCTAGGTATGATGTTTAGTTAAAGACAATGATTCATTTTGATTAGTGATGCTTCTTGATGGCAAAATAAACAATGTTTCTGGGAGTAACGGCTGCATGAAGGTGACTGTATATTACATTTTACCCTACCTTTTGTTCACAGATGAATAATTAAATACTTTAGACAAATAAGGAAGTGTATAGAGTCACGAAGAGTGACTAAACATGTTCAAAAATACACAGTATAAGAGCGCCATCTTCCGGAAAGAATATTTCTTACACCTCTCATTTCAATTTAATCCTTGGCTCACAAGAAATTTTAGTTAAAGATTGATGATGTTTACTTGCCTGTTTGCCCTGTATATCCCTTTTCATTTGTCTGTGCTATTTTTAAAGTTAGCAGTTCCTGTACAAACTCCTTTCTATACAAGGACCTAGAGAGTGTGAATGTAATAATCAGCCAGAGTTTAACTTTCAGGTTTATAAGGAGTTGTACAATCCCTAAGGGTTAAACCAATCTGAACAGCAATCTTCTCTCTACAGAAAATAAACAACTTTTTCTGTTTTTTTTTTTTTTTAAAAAAAATAATCTTTTATCTTGATAAGCTTTGACAAAATATAAAATAAAAGGAGACTGGTATTTCTCATCATTTTCTGAAACTTTAAACTGAATCTTCTGCTCTGTTCAGCCTGTTCTGTATGAGGAGAAAAATACTATTAGAATATGAAACCATATGTTCCTCTGAGGCAGACATGCACCCACACACGCACTCCACACACAAAGCCTCCAGAACCTCAGAAGTATTTTTCAAGAAATATAACTTGGACTAACTATTCACTCTTACAAATACACATGCAATCTCTACTAACTCTGATAAAAAGTACTTCGGTCAAGATAACAGTTCTTCTCATAAAAATTATGGAATACAGTTACTTTAAATCCACTTATAATAAAGAAACCCCTATGACCTATAAACATAGACAAAGCAGGAACTCAGTAATAGCACAGTTATCCTTGCCTTACAGAAAAAGACCTTGTATCTGTAATTTGAATCCATAAATCCATAAATTAAAGCACATGTTGAGGCTTTGCATTGTCTGGGAGTAAGGCCTTGGGGAAGTTATGTGTAAAACACTGTCCTGCCTTCTTGCCTTGGAACCCAATAAAATCAAATCTCATCTACTGTACTTCTGTACTCAGATGGGATTTTTCTGTCTGTGTTTATTTTATATATATTTTTTCAGCCCGTAGCCTTCATTTTTCATGTCATTTTTCATATTACTGCTACCAAACCCAATAATCATTTGTCCTGTATCTCACTCATTCTTTGTGCACTTAAAAGCCTCCAAAATGAAATTCTCCTTCTTCTCTGCTCTTACCTTCCCAGATTAAATATACCTATTTGTCATCCTTCCAAGCTCTCCACTTTCTGTTGTCAACAATCAGTCTACCCTTTTAGACCTTCTGTCCCAGAGGGATTTTCTCTTTGACCAGACCCTATTTTCCGTTCAGCTAATCAACAGCATGCTCCACATCTTCCTTCAAGGAACTTTAAAACATGCTCTTGTAACTTCTGTAGATATTTCTTCCTTCTCAGCTCAGAATCAAGATGAAATTAAAAAATTAAAACTTTCTAAAAGTGTTTTGATTGGATTAAAATTAAGGTACATATAGCACTTGTTCAGGGTTATCATATTATCAGTATGTGTATTTAAAAAGTTGCTCATATCTTCCCAAATGGTAAGCCTTCTAATTTTTTTGAGTTGCTAATGTTTCTATTCCTTTGGTTGCTATTTTTCAATTCCATATTCCATCTTGTGTCATCTCCTGTGAACTGTTAACACCGATGTAGGAAATTTCAATTCTCGCTACTATGTTCTGTATACCAACAATTTGAAATGTCACTGGTATAAGTATTCTCAAAACAGAAGTCTAGAAAACTGGCATTCTTAAACACAGATGTCTTGTCACTGTCCCTCTGTGGATGATGGATGCAAATTAAAAGACCCATGCAGAGAATTTGGAGAGGATCCAAGAACAGTAAGCAAGTCAAGACTCAAGATATGGACATAAACATATAACAGTGCTATAAACGGTTTTGCAGATATATAAAACTTCTTTCTTTCTCTAGCACCTTCAAAATCACATTTCAAAACAAAAAATAAGATGAAGCAACTTAAAGATATATTTTGCAATGGGAACATTTAACAGGGAAAAAAAAAAAAAAAATTAGTTCTTCGTCCAAAACCTCCTACAGTATAATATTAATTAGGAGGAATGGAATAAAGTTTGATAACATAAGAGAGTATTATGAGACACAATGAAACATACAATTCAAATGAGAAAAAAGGTATATTTACTGTGTTCTGGCATTTTATGGCCAAAGTTTTTAAGCTACTCTCTGCAATTACATAGGCTATTAACAAACTGAAAGCAAAGAGGTGAGCAGTGCTAGAAAACAGAGCCAGAAGAGACTTATTCAGACAGTATTTTTTATTACAAGAAACAATGTATCACAGTTTAAAATGAAAATGACAACGTAGAGACTAAATGAACTTACATACCAAAACACTTTGAGACATAAAATATATGCAGTTTTGTGCCGATAAAATATATACAATAGAGATGTACATATATGGAGATATCTGCAGCTGGATGTCACCTCAGTGCCCTTCCCTGCAGTCTCAGCACTACTGCCTTGGGAATCACTCTTCCTGATTCTTTCTTTCTTTCTTTCTTTCTTTCTTCTTTCTTTCTTTCTTTCTTTCTTTCTTTCTTTCTTTCTTTCTTTCTTTCTTTCTTTCTTTCTTTCTTTCTTTCTTTCTTTCTCTCTTCTCATAAAGCCTATTCCAGATCCTTGCTTGGTTTCATGTGTCTTTTTTATAAGCTGCTTTTTTTTTTTTTTTTTTTCACAGTCACTTATTGGTAATTAAAACAGCCAGCACTTGTTCTGTTTCCAACTAAACAAGGTCTTTCCAACTGAATTTCATTGAGCCCTCAGAACACAATATTGATCCATATTATGATCTAGCATATAATTTATCCAGTTTTAAAGTAATTTCCATTTTCTGTATGACATCAGAATTCTATCTCAAACAATACCGTATCAAGCACCATATTCTCTGAAAATACCAAGATATTGATGTTATTTATCTAGTCCCTTACCTAAAATATTAAGTATAGCGTCTGCACTCATACATGCAGAGTTTCACTAGTAAATTCCCAGCACAGTTATTATTCATAATTTTGCATAGCTTTTATCTAAAATATTTTTTTCCTCCTGTTTTTCCACTTGTTTCTTTTGTGATATCCCTCAGACACTTTTAATGTAGTTCAAGGAGATTTTCTAGAAAAAAAACAATCAGCTGACAATGAAAAAAAAAAAAAATCAAATAATCTGCATAGCCTATTTTTAATAGAAGTTAATATTGTGTTAGTGCTGCAACATTAAAAAAAAAAAAAAACCAAAAAAAACAACAAAACAACAGTGTCATGAATCTTCTGTTAAAATGGTGAATGTTAATAACATCTTCAACTGAAAGTCATCACCAGTTTTGCAAGGGATTTCACTGAAAGCTGCTAGACAGTTGTTAAAAGATTTTGAAAATTCTGTCTTTAATATGTGAATGTTAACTGGGTCTACATTTTTATAGGTCCAAGATTTAAAAAAAAAAAAAAAAAAAAAAAAAAAAAAAGGCATGACATTTTAACGTTATTTCCAATTATAGAATTCTGTCAAAATATCACCTCTAAATATTCACTGTGACACAAGCATGAGAAACAAATTTGGTAAGACAACATTGTATATTTAAAAGGCAAGGTACAAAATGGTAATGGACAAGCAAGACCCTTTAGCTACAACTAACCTACTGTCCACATGTCAGGTTGCATTTTTTTTTTAAAACTTGACTTTCATAGTTTGACACTGACTTACCTGGATGTCAAACTAAATTAGACCAAAGCAATGAAATATTCCTAAGTAATAGTGAATGAGTCTACTGACTTTTTAAAAAAGCATGGTTAACTAGGTAGTTACAATCCAAATTTTTTTTTTTTTCTTTATCATCTCACAAGTAAAAATAGTCAAGGTTACATTAAGATGAACTTTGAATCTTTACAGATGCACAGAATCAATTAGATGTAAGGATTTTAAGTCTGGCACAGGAAGTGCCCTCCCTTGTGATTTTATTTTTTTATACTCAAAACAACACCTTTTTCTACCTAACCAATAGCTAACTAAAAAAATCTCACCACAGATATATATTGTCACAGGAGTAGTTTAAATAATTAGCTATAAGAAATCTAGAAATCTGCAACTCATTTTATGTTTCAAGGATGAAAACAGGAGAGAAATCTAATTTCACTCATGATGAAATATTTTCACTTATATCTGATAGTGAGTCATCTTCAGCTCAAGGTACATCTTTGAAAACAAGACCTAATAAAGGAAACTGAAAGGTCCTATAAAAGATTGCCTTTCTGGTTCATAGCTCAAGAATACAGCCAGGAAAATGCACATAGCTTTGCTTTGTCAAAACTTCATATCCAGTAGTATTCTAAATATAAAATTAGTCATTTCTGGGTATATACATTCTAAATGGGGAGTTGTCAAAGCATGAATCCTCCTTGTTAGCTTGTTGTCAGATAATTAATTCAAGAAAATAAAACAACTAATTAACTAAAGTCAATCACTCTGAAGTCCTCTATAAATTGGCAGAATGCAATGACACTATAGTAGTCAATGAGTTACAGGCAAAAATATTCTTAGTATTTTTTTAAGTGTTTTGACTTAACTATATCTTATAAAAAGAAGATATTTGAAGTCATTCTTATAAACAAGGACATTCTTTTAAACACTTAATTAAATAGTCTCAGTTTCTGAACCTTATAATGTAGTTTTGCAACTGGATAAATAAAATGGATATAGAGTGTTATTTGGAACCTGAACAGCTAATTTGTCTAAAAGGAATCACACCTTGCAGAGTTTGGTGTCTGATATACATACATGAACTGGATTTATTATTTTAACTATCTGAAAATCTGTAAAACCTCAGCTACACTAGTGAAAAGTAAGGAAGGACAAATACAGGGGCTTGCTTCACAAGGTTCTCTTCCTCTAATGGGCAAACATTCTTCCATTATTTGTGACATCTTTCCAGACCACTGTAATATACCTTTCTTCATTTCTTAGAGCAATTGATCAAAACTCCACTTAACATACCAGAAAATTCCCTGGCACACTACTATTACCAAAGCAAAATTTACTTATTTTAAATGAGATAATAAAAATTTGAAACCTCACAAGCAGTGTTTTTGTTTTTTACTTTTGGTTTGTTCCTCTGTTACCAAGATCTTCAAGCATTCATTTTCCAAGTACTTTTTCACACAGTAATATTTTTTTACTCTTGACAATTTATTTGTTTCTAATTTGCTATGCTTCTCTAATATATCTGTAACAAACACCTACTATAATGTAGAAGAGAGGGTGAAAAAAAGTTAATAGAGTTAGATGAACATTAAAAAAAAAATGTCCAGTCAAATTCTGAAAAAACACAAAAAGAAGGTTTAGAAGTAAATTGATAAGAATTTGTAAATACCTTCACAGAGAGAAAATATAAACTATTAAATAAGGACATAACAGAAAGCAGTGGTTTGACAGTTGAAAAAAGATTACTTTCAACTAAAAAAAAGGGGAAAAAAGGATATTCAGCCCCACACAGCCACTGGCTCACTTGCCCCTAGTGGGATGAGGAAGAAAATCAGAAGGGTAGAAGTGAGAAAACCTATGGGTTGAGAGAAAGACCGTTTAACAAGTAAGCAAAAGCTTTGTATGCAAGCAAAGTAAAACAAGGAATTCATTCACCACTTCCCATTGGCAAGCAGGTGTTCAGCCATCTCCAGGAAAGCAGGGCTCCATCACACATAACGATTACTGAGGAATAATACAAACAACATAACTCTGAACAACTCCCCTTTCTTCTTCTTTCCCCATCTTTATATGCTGACATCATATGGTATGCAATATCCCTTTGGTCAGTTGGAGTCAGCTGTCCCAGTTGTGTTCCCTCCCAACTTCTTGTGCTCCATGATGGGGTGGTGTGAAGAGCAGAAACTCTGTGTAAGCACTGCTCAACAGTAACAAGAACATCCTGGTATTATCAACACTGTTTTCAGCACAAATTCAAAACATAGCTCCATACTAGTTACTGTGAAGAAAGTTAACTCTCTCCCAGCCAAAACCAGTGTATCATTAATAGTAAAAATTGCTAAAGATTAAGATAAAATGTACTGAACTCTTCACATCTTTAAATCAAGATAAATGAACTTCTGAAATATATGTTTAATGAAATAAGGTTTTAAGCTCAATGTGATAATAACTGGGCAGAATTCTTGTGATATAGGAGGTCAAACTAGATGATCTGATGGAACTTCTGGCCTTAAAATATATGAAACTGTGAAGAGTTAACCAGTAAACCATATGGTGATATTTTTTTTCTGTCTAACAGCCAATTATATGCAGTAAATCCTCAAGAACAGAAAGAACACACTCCAGGGCTTCGTCTTTCCCTGTCTTTTGTGCATTTATATCTACTTTTGAAGGCTAAATTCTGTACAGTTACACAATTATGCCTTGATACATGGAAAAAAATGCTGAGTCTCTGCAGCTCTGTGAAAAACAAAAGCAAGGCTAGTAAACAGTCTCCCAAAATATGTTGCTAAAAATTCAAAGGTAGCTAAGTTTATCAGCTTCTTAAATCTGCTGAAATTTATTGAGATAAAACTTATTTGTGTAAAGCAAAACAAACAAAAAAATACAGGAAACATAGTGGCAGTATTGGAGCTGACAAGTTAAATATAACTTTCTCCTCTCACAAACTTTCATATTTATAATAGCAATCCAAATTACACTGGATTACTTTTGTAATCAAATATCCTCATCCTTGATTTGGATCAGAAATAATTCAGGAAAGTCCTGTGACGTGCTGTGCATAAATTATGGTCAAGATGATCATAGTTGTTTCTGTAAAATATATATCAACTCACCTCAAAACATATATACTACTTAAAAAGAGATCTTGATCTTGCCTAAGGAATTTATAAACTAATGATCTTTCAGACATGCCACCTATTGTTTTACACCAGGTTGTTTGGACACAGAACATCAAACCCAGTCATTTTTCAACACACCACCATAAAAATATTGATTCTTACACAGGAAAAATCACACAGCTTCCTCTTTATAGACAGTCTTTTATCTTAGAAGTTCATAATACTATTCCGTTACTTCTCAGATTGTGATGATCCTGTCAGTTAAAAGTAATTTAATTGCAAGTATTTTTTCAAAACATTTTTTTTATTTGTTTGTTTGTTTGTTTGTTTTTTGTTTTTGTCATTTATCATATGCATCATAGTAGTCCTTTGCTTTGCAGTGTCCTTGATTCTACAACATTAGATATGACTTTTCCATTCCTCCTTCCTGTTTTCTGAACCAAAATACTAATGGTGAAAGATAAAAAAGAGAATTCACAGAACTTAAGTTTGTAATAGGAAGAATCTAATAAAAAAACTTCATCTGTTGATTGTATCTACCTTTCTTTTGCTGACAAAATCACGACTGTTAGGGATGTTTTTTGACTTCTGGTGTTTTATACAAAATTTACAATTCCATGCTTTTTATTATCTGGAGACTGAATAACCATAGGCTGAACTAATTTTCACTACTTGCTATTTCATGAAACTGATCTGATAAAGCATGTTCTTCCTCAGTTCCTCTGTTCTCATATATTTGCATATTTGCCTAGCCTTTTCTAATTCACCTGTGAATTGGACATAACACTTGTTTAACTTAAATTGCAGCAGACAAATAAAATGAGCATTAAGATTTAGGACAGTTAGTAATGGATGTACAACAGTTGGGAAGTTGTTTAGTATATTTCAAGCAGATAAGGATTAAAAAAAAAAATAATCCTGCAGTGCCAAAACTTTTTCTATTGTCTCTTCTTCAAATATTCTCTTTATGTAGGGAAGACATTACATAACCTTAAATGATGTCTTTATAGCAATGAAAACTGGAGGAGACGATACAAATAATTTAACCTAAACCAAAAGAAAACAAATTCTTTAAACTTCTTTTAAAGTTCAGGTCTTAGGCTGAAAGATATCATGGGGAGATGACGGATCTGCTGCCACTGGTTTAAATTAAAGCACCTATAAATTACATCACCTGGCTACACTTCTCTGGCACATCCTCATATTGAATGAAGATTCATTAGAGAATGTCAGCTTGACATGAATTTTACATGAATGAATTCTCATCGTGTTAATTACAAGTAGAATCTGGTTCTTTCTATTTCCTGAGCAACAAAGAAATATATTACCCCAGCTACTTTGAAACATAAAGGTAGCATCATAAACTTATTACAGCTAGAAGCTGAGCCCAGCCTAACGAGTCTTCCAGGATGACTGCTAAGAGAGAGAGGTCAGGTGACAGTGAGAAAGAAGCTTTCTGAGAGACATCTTCATGTATTACGTTGCCCACTGATCAAAATCAAACATTCTCAATGGAATACATCAACTGTGTAAATTGCAAAATTCATATGACTATGTCTACCCTGTTGAAGACATGGTAAGAGAAATATTGCTAGCTCAGGATCCTTGATAGCATAGGTTACAAAGAAATTAAAGTGGAGACATTCCTGCTGCAGTTGGTCACATCAATTAGAGGACAAAGAGTTCATTAGAAAATTTGTATTTGTTTGTAACTACAACCTAGAATGAATCAGTGCAAAGTCTTTTTTTATCACTGAGATTCGGAGATGCGAAAATTAGAAATATTTCTTTTGCAGACAGATGTGATACACTAATTTCAAGTTTTTCGCATGGCAATATAACCCTTACAAGTAATTTAGAAATACCTTTGAAATATTTCCTATTTTGACTCATTAGTATTCAGAAAACATTATCCTCTGATTAATCCTTGATGTAGGAAGTTAAGAAATTAAATATTAATACAATCTAGGGACATACTATTACTGCAATTCATTTTTACTAATTAGAAACTTAAGCATTTTGTATAACAAGCTGCATTTCCCTTACATGAGCTGGATTTTAAAAATAGCCACAGTAAGAACAGCAATATCACAGAATCATAGAGCAGCTTGCATTGGAAGGAACCTTAAAGACCATCTAGTTCCAACCCCCCTGCCATGTGCAGGGACACCTTCCACTACACCAGGTTGCTCAAAATCCCATCCAACCCAGTTTTCAACACTTCCAAGAAAGGAGCATCCACAGATTCTGTGGGCAACCTGTTCCAGTGCCTTACCACCCTTACAAGTAAAGAATTTCTTCCTTATAGCTAATCTAAATCTACTCTCACTCAGTTTGAAGCCATTACCCCTCACCCTACCACTATCACCATTACCCTTGTAAAAAGTCCCTCCCCATCTTTTCTGTAGACCCCTTTAGGTACTGGAAGGCCTCTATAAGGTCTCCCTGGAGCCTTCTCTTCTCTAGGCTGAACAAAATAGTCTTTCAGCCTGTCTTCATAGAGAGGTGCTCCAGCCCCCTCATCATCTTCGTGGCCCTCCTCTGGACCCACGCCAACAGGTCCATCTCCTTCATATGTTGGGGCCCAGAGCTGAACACAGTACTCTGATTAAGGTCTTATGAGAGTAGAGGGGGAGAATCACCTCCCTCAACCTACTGGCTAGACTTCTCTTGATGCAGCCCAGGATACAGCTGGCTTTCTGGGCTGCAAATGCATACTGCCAGGTCATGTTGAGCTTCCTGTCAACCAACACCTCCAAGCCCTTCTACTCAGGGCTGCTCACAATCCACTCATCACCCGGTCTGTATTTGTGCTTGGGATTGACCCAACTAATCTACAGGACCTTGCACTTGGCCTTGTTGAACATGATGTTTGTATGGGCCCACTACTCAGACTTATCAAGGTCCCTCTGGATGGCATCTCTTCTCTCTAGCACGTTTGACCACACCACAAAGCTTGGTGTCATCAGCAAATTTGCTGCACTCAATCCCACTGTCCGTGTCTTCGACAAAGATGTTAAACAGTACTGGTGCCAGCACCAACCCCTGAGGAACACCACTTGTCACTGGTCTCTCCTTGGACATCGAGCCATTGGACACAACTCTTTGAGTGTGACGATCCATCCAGTTCCTTATCCACTGAGTGGTCCATCCATCAAATCCATTCTTACCAATTTAGAAACAAGGATGTTGTGTCACATGCTTTGGACAGGTCCAGGTAGATGATATCAGTAGCTCTTCACTTATCTACAGATGCTGCAGTCCCATCATAGAAGGCCACCAAGTCTGTCAGGCACAATATGCCCTAGTGAAGCCATGATGATTGTCACGAATCACCTCCTTATTTTCCATGTGCCTTAGCATAGTTTCCAGAAGCATCCACTGCATGATCTTGCCAGGCACAGAGGTGAGACTGACTGGCCTGTAGTTTCCTGGGTCCTCTTTATTTCAGTTTTTTAAAATGGGGGTTAAGTTTCCCCTTTTCTAGGCAGTGGAAACTTCACTGGACCACCACAGTTTCTCAAGTATGATGGATAGTGGCTTAACCACTTCATTTGTCAGTTCCCTCAGAACTCGCGGATGCATTTCATCAGATCCCATGGACTTGTGCCCCTCCTGATTCCTTAGATGGTCTCAAACCTGATCTTCTACAGTGGGCCGTTCTTCATTCTTCCAGTCCCTGCATTTGACTTCTGTGACTTGGTCAGTGTGGCTGGAGCATTTGCCAGTGAAGAGCGGGGCAAAAAAGTCATTGAGTACCTCAGACTTCTCCATAGCCCAGATAACAAGGTCTCCAGTTTCCTTCCACAGAGGACTCACATTTTCCCTAGTCTTCCTTCTATCACCGACGTACCTGTAAAAGGGTTTTTTTGTTGCACTTGATGTCCCTAGCCAGATTTAATTCTATCATAGCTTTGATCTTCGTAACCTGATCCCTGGCTGCTCAGACAATTTTTCTGTATTCCTCCCAGGATACTTGTCCTTGCTTTCACCCTTTGTATACTTCCTTTTTTTTTAATTTAAACTAGTTCAAAGCTCCTTGTTCATCCATGAAGGCCTCCTGGTGTTCTTACCCGACTTGTTCTTTTTTGGGATGTATCACTCCTGAACCTCAAGGAGGTGATCTTTGAATATCAACCCGCTTTCTTAGGCCCCTCTTCCCTCTAGGATTTTATCCCATGCTAGTCTGCCAAGCAGTACCCTGAAGAAGCCAAAGACTGCTCTCCTGAAGTCTAGGTTAGTGAGATTGCTGCACACCCTCCTCACTGCTCAAAGGATCTTGAACTCCTCCACTTCATGGTCACTGCAGTCAAGGCTGCCCTTGAGCTTCTCATTCCCAACCAGTCCCTCCTTTTTGGTGAGAACAAGGTCCAGCATAGCACCTCTTCTTATTTGCTCCTCTATCATTTGGAGAAGGAAGTTATCATCAATGTATTCAAGGAATCTTCTGGATTACTTATGCCCTGCTGTGTTGTCCCTCCAACAGGTATCAGGGTGGTTGAAGTCCCCCCTGAGGATGAGGGGTTGTGAGCATGAGTCTGCTCCTATCTGTCTATAGAGGGCCTCATCCACTCAGTCTTCCTAGTTGGGTGGCCTGTAGCAGATCCCCACTATAATGTCTCATGTCCCTGCCTTCCTTTTAATCCTGACCCTTAAGCTCTCGGTCAGCTCCTCATCCATCCCCAGGCGGAGATCAATGCACTCCAGCTGGTCATTGACATAGAGGGCAACACCCCCTCATTGTCTCCTGTGCTTGTCCTTCCTACAGAGCCTGTATCCTTCCATTCCAACACTCCAGTCACAGGATTCATCCCACCACATCACTGTGATGCCAGTAAGATTGTAGCCCTGCAGGTGTGCTGTAAGACACTGTGTTGGACTGTGTTTGTCTTGATATTGATGCTGCACCACTATCACTTCCTGGCCTCAACATCCTGCTGCTGTGGAAGAGTGCAGTCTGAAAGAGATGAAATGTCCCCGACAAAACCACCTTATCCACCCAAAGTTGGGAAAGCAACAACATCCTTCACAGTGCCTACAGGGCTACACTTGCATGCGAGGCCAGGTGGAGAGGAAAGAGGAGTGAGGAAGATGTGCAGAGGCTGAAGACACCACAGATCAACTGCCTGCCAGCACAATCACCATAAACACCTCGTGTCACATCCCGCTCAGACGAGGGAGACAAGTGACTCAGATTCACAAATCCCCAGTGGAGTGGACAACAAGTCTCCAAGTCCAAGCATTTATTAACTACCTGCAATGTACTAATTGAACACATAATAACTGGCTAAGTATATAGCAAGTTGTGGCAAGCCATACAATATGCCTTGCATTCCTTAATGGAAAAAGGAAAAGAGGAAAATAGAGGGAATGGGGAAATACAGATCACCGGTCTGGGTTCCTGCACTGATCCCACCAGTGAGGGTTCCAGGAGGCATCCATCTTATTTGCTTCACTGCTTTCTCCAGCATCCCTCCTTTTTCCCCCCCACTTTGATTTATACCCATTTTTCTTGAGTCCGTCCCCTAGGTCAACCCACATACCTACGTATCCCATGTATGGGGAAGGGTAACGTGTTTCAGGGATGATGTAATTAGCATGATCATGTTGGTATTCATTAGCATATTGAGGGGTGTTAACTTTAATATGTATTTCGTGGATAAGAAAGAAAAGTTCATTCACCAGAGAGATGACCCCTGACATTTGCCCAGGTGCCCCAGAATAGGGCTGTCCTGTCTCCACAGAGCTCCCTCCTTCAGCTGCATCTTGTGTTATTCAGGCAGCCTTATCAGCTTTGACCTCCACACTATCCAGCCTGTGACTCCCAGTCTTTTTTTTCTCAATTTGTCTTGTGAGTGTTTGAGGCATTTCTTCAATCAACCTCATTTTTTGCTTTCTCAGGCTGTTTTTCTTAGTTTCTTGCAGTCCTGGTTTCTCACCTCTCACACCTGGGCATGCATGCATGGAGGAATATGGGGTGGCACGTATGACAATGAGCTCTGTGGAAATGGGTGGACTCTTCAAAGAAATCGTGGGGACTGGGACAATAAAAGGACTGTGTACTCCTCTCTTGGAGGAATTTGAAATTGCCTATCGGCGGAGTTCAGGTATTTGAAAATTGACAGTGTCAGTGGAACTGTGGAGCTCAGAGTTCAGAATCTGGGAATCTGACGTCACCTGAAAGACCTGCAAAATCTTTTCTCAGACCCCATCACCTGCACCTAGACTAAGCCAACGGTATGCCACTGGATTTGCGTTGGTGGTATCTGATCTTGCTGCATCTCTGCCATTTGCTTCCTTAATTCTTAATTTTCTGCTTCCTTCTGTCCTATTGCTATTATCCCTTGTTACGGAAATAAACTTTGACAGATAGTATGGCATCGGACCTCATTTGTGTCTTAATTTCACTCCTGGGATCACAGAATCATCTAGGTTGGAAAGGACCTTGAAGATCATCCAGTCCAACCATTAACCTCACACTAACAGTTCCCAACTACACCATATCCCTAAGCGCTAAGTCGACCTGACTCTTGAACACCTCCAGGGATGGGGACTCCACCACCTCCCTGGGCAGCCCATTCCAACGCCTAACAACCCGTTCTGTAAAGAAATACCTCCTAATATCTAGTCTAAACCTTCCCTGGTGCAACTTGAGGCCATTACCTTCAGCCCCTTCAGCACCTTCCTTATGCTCCTTCAGCACCCTCGGGTGTATCCCATCCGGTCCCATAGACTTGTGTGTGTCTGTGTGATGCAGCAGGTCACTGACTGTCTCCTGGATTTCAGGGGGGTCGTTCTCCCAGTCTCTGTCTTCTGGCTGAGGAGGTTAGATTCCCTCCATACAACTAGCCTTATTATTAAAGACTGAGGCAAAGAAGGAATTAAGGACAGCAGCCTTTTCCTCATCACTTGTTACCGTGTTTCCTCCTGCATCTAGCAGGGAATGGAGACACTCCCTGGTCTTTCTTTTGCTACTGACGTAGAAACGTTTCTTGTTGTCCTTGATTGCTGAAGCCAAATTAATTTCCAGCTGGGCTTTAGCCCTCCTGATACCCACCCTGCATATCCTCACAGCATCTTTGTAATCACTGTGTGTGGCTAGCCCCTTCTTCCAAAGGCTCTGCACTTTCCTCTTCTCCTTGAGTTGCAGCCAAAGCTCCCTGTTCAGCCAGGGTGGTCTTCTCTGGTGTCGGCTTCTCTTAGAGCACCTGGGGACAGCCTGCTCCTGAGTCATTAACACTTCCTTCTTAAAGAGTGTCCAGCCTTCCTGGGCCCCTATACCCTTTAGGATCATCTCCCAAAGAGATCCTTTCAAGCAGGTGCCTAAACAAGACAAAGTCAGCCCTTCTGAAGTCCAGGATGTCAGTCCTGCTTAGCTCTCTCCTGACGTCTCTAAGAATAGAGAACTCTATTATTTCATGATTGCTGTGCTCTAGTCAGCCTCCAACCACCACATCATCCACCAGTCCTTCTCTGTTCACAAAGAGAAGATCCAGCAGGGCACCTTCTCTGGTCGGTTCACTCACCAGATGTATCAGGAAGTCATCGCCCACACATTCCAGGAATCTCCAGAACTGTTTCCTCTCTGCTGTGTTGTATTTCCAGCAGATGTCTGGGAAGTTAAAGTCACCCACAAGAACGAGGGCAAGGGATCGTGAGATTTCACCCAAATGCCTATGGAATATTTCATTCACCTCTCTGTCCTGGGTGGGTGGCCTATAGTAGACTCCTACTACAACATCTGTCCCGTTGGACTTCCCCCTGATTCTAGTGCAATCATCTAAGAACCTTCTCCGATATTGGATTGGCACATGTGCGCATGTCTCTTGCTTGTCTTGTTTATTCCCCATGCTATGTACTTTTAATTCTGCCTCTCGATATGTACATTAAATTCTGGCTCTTGATAAAGTTGACTTACTGGCTGGATTTCCTTTGCGCTGCACTTCAGGTGTTCTCCTGCTGACCTGTGATCCCTCTCCAGGCTCTGGGCATCTATTGCTGGCACTGTAATCAAACTGGTAGCAGAGAGATAGATGGAGTTTCCCCTCCACTTGCAACCTTAGTTTAAAGGCCTATTCACCAGCATGGCAAGCCTATAAGCGAAGATGCTCTTCCCCTTCTCTGACAGATGGTTCCCATCAGCCTCCAGGAGACCAGGATCCTCAAAGCCAGTCCCATGGTCAAAGTAGCTGAATGTCTGTCTTTAGGACCAGTCCTTTAACCAGCTGTTGGTTTGCCAGATTCAACTGGCCCTTTCAAACCCCTTCCCTTTGACCAGGAGGACTGATGAGAAAAGTACTTGTACTCCAGAATCCCTTGCCAGCACTCCCAGGGCTCTGTAATCCTTGATACTCCTCAGACTGCTCCTGGCTCTAGTATTGGTGTTCATATGAAACAATATCAGTGGATAATATTCAGTGGACTGTACAAAACTCAGCAATCTCTCAGTGACATCCCTGACTGAGCCCCTGGTAAGCAGCACACCTCTAGAAAGTGTCAGGTTGTTAGATAGGTGCCCCCATACCTCTCAGAAGAATTGCCTACTATGATCACCCATTGCCTTTACTTAGTTGTGCTGGTTGTTATAATGGGAGCAGATTGCAGAGCCTTACTCAACTCCAGCATCCCTCCTGATGTAATGGGTCTTTCCTCTTCAGTCTGCAGAGTATGAAGTAATTCTGCAAGGGCACCTCAGGCTCTGGGGGAAGTGTATTCCTCCTGCAGGTCCTTGCCATTGCAAGCTTCCATTCTTGTTCATCACTGGACGCCCTCCCTTTCATGTGTGCTGGTGAGGGAGTTTTTGGCCATGGGCTGTGTGTGCTCTGCAGACTGAGTTTGGAACCAGCTATCCGACTCCTTCTTATCCTCCCTGATGCTATGCAGCCTTTTTACCACCTCCTACAGCTCAGCACCTGATGCAGGGGCTCCTGCACCTGGTCACACCTTTTGCAGGCAGGTCTGCTGCCTATCTCTGCTCCAGCAGAAAGGTCCAGGCACTAAAATATAGGGAAACAAACTTCACACAGCTATTGCTATACCCAGTATATCCACATAGATTGTCTTCTGTAGAACAGAAAATTTTGGGTATATTTCAGAGATGTAGGAAACAAATTCTGAAGCTAAGATTCCAGCTCTAGGTAGTAAAATCTGTTGTCTGGAAGGTAAAGACATGAGTGGAGTTTTGTTTCTTCATGATATAAAAAGACATGACATTTTATATTATGCAGAAATATGACTTATCTCAAGAACCATTAGTCACAGAATATTGCTATGATTCCTGCTTTATATTGTTATAACATAAAATTAATGCTATATAATTTCATTTACAGTAATGGTTAAAAAAGGCCTGTCCTTCTGTAGACATTATGGAACATCCACTGGGAAAGAGTTTCCTGTGGAGATGGGAACTTTATGATCACTGAATGCCTTTCCACAGTTCCCTGACCATGCCTCTTTCTTCCTTGAACACTGTCAATATCAGTTTTAGAGTTAAACCCAGAAGGAAGACACTAATTTATTTCTGATTCCTTATGCTAAGCCAGTGAAGAGATCAAACCACTTCAGTTCTCAGGAGGCTAAACTGCTACATGCCTTTGGATCTTGGAAATTAAGCTGCCACAGGCATTTCTAGAGTCTGCAATGGCAGGGAAGCACTTAGATGAGATACGGCCAGACAGTCTTCAAGGTTCTCACAGGTCTTAGTGAAGATAAAAATTATTGAAGTCATTGCCAATATAATGATGATTTGAGGGGAGGGAATTTCTCCAAAAACCTTGCAATCACTATGGTATGTGAAGGGAAATGGAATGGGAATACAATTCTGTATTCCATCTGAGCATCATGTCCTTAATCCATTACTCCACTGCCAGCTATTGCTCATCTTTGATGCTTCAGTAAAACAAACAAAAAACAAAACACCTACAAACCTGCAGAAAACCTGAACAATGTCCAGAGATTCATCCATTTTTAGGAAAAAAAAAAATCTTCCTGAACATTTAACCCTTGAAAAAACAAGGGTTTATTTTTTAAGAATTCTTTTTTTTTTTTTTTTTTTTTTTTTAATTGAACCTACATCAATGCATCTTGAAAAGTCTTGGAAGATCTTTTTATCCTGCAGTCTCTGTGTAATTAGTGTTCTTTCCAATTTATAAAGATTCCAGTGCAAGTGGAGAAATGTTATTGAATAGTAGTTTAACTGTATACTATTGGAGCTTCACTTGTTTCCTGGTCTAAGCACTTAAAGAGTCCAAAGTTGTTGAACACACTTACATTGGATGATAAAGATTTTAGTCATGAAGAGTTTTAAATAAATAATTTTAACCTTAAAAGAAGACAATATAAGTTTACTTATAAGACATTTTATATTGAGAAAAATCAAACCCAGTTTTAACTGTGAATGTGTTAAATGAAAGATTTCTTCCTCATAGTTTGTAAAGTTTAATGGCTATTGGTAAATTAATAGAGTTAAAGACCAATAAAAAATCATTGTCTTTTGTGACTAAGGAAGGCAATCGGAATTCAGAAACCCCTACACTTAAAGAAATCTTTAAACAAACTAATTTTCCTCCATTAATAGCTGTAAACCTTCCTAGTAAGCAATTTGCAGAATGGTTTGATAAAAACAAAAAATTGTATTGAAGTATCATCACTGTCATGTTATTCTAAAGTGGATGGCACTTGAATTCTTGATTTCTGCAGTAGCTGTTTGAAAAGAGCATGGCCCATATGTTTATTTCTATTCCATTTGAGGGAAGTTGTGCTGTTATGCAAAATAGCTTTGTTTAACGAGGATGAAGAAGTCAGAGAATGAAATACTGACAGTAACATTTTACCACATCACCAGGACAAAATAAAACATGGTACTCAAGACTAAACACCTCAGGTTGTGTTCTTGGTTCATTTAGGATTAATTGCAATGTGTGAGGACATTCATATACCTGAAAGATAACATCACCAAATATTTCTATTTGTTGTTAAATATATTTAATACCAAGCAGTGCATCAGCTCTACAATGCTAGCATACTTGAAGTAGAATTTGAATTATACTCAAGCTATACATGAATTCAAAATAAGTTGTTTGTTAATACTTCCCTTAATGTAGGTAAATAAAAGAAAGAAAGGAGACACCTTCCCTAAACTCAATGATCAACTTATACTTACAGAAGAAGGAGAGAAGAGAGTTTGTAATGCAAAAATAATGAAGAATGATTATCAATCAGCTAAATTATCTGTACACAAAGTGGGATATAGAATAATTCAAGGAGACACAAAAGTCATTAGATGTCAGATAATTCTATCTCATTAGCACAATAAAAAGTTGGTTTGATGTTTCACATCACTTGATCATCAGAGAGAAAGATCCATACATAATTGATAAAACCAGGGAAAAGCTAGAGATTAGGGCAAGCACTTATGTCTAAAATTTTAAAATGTCAATGGAATTTGAATTCGAGAAAATAAAGAAATTATATAGCTCATATATTTTAGCTTAAAAAAAAATAAGAAAAGAATGGATACTAAAGTTGTATAAATTAATTACACCCCAAAATATGTATATGATATCAGACATATGTTCCTGTGCATTTCTGAAAAGTCTGTAAGGTGCTTTTTCAGATTGTATTTGCATGTATACTTTAAATTCTGACCTACTCAGTAATAAATGCAGTCAACAGGAATTATGAAAGAGAATGCTGTATCACTTAGCAGACAAGGAGGTAAAGAATTTAGCCAGAGGAAAAGCCACACTTGATCTTCTTGGTATCAAAGTTATTGTTGGGAGCAGGAGAATAAAGGAATATTGGTGCTGGTGATCAAAAGCTCTTGAATATAGTGTAGGTATCTGATGGATACTTGAAGCAGCCAGAAAATTCAGTGCAATGATTATAATAAAGGAAAAAAATTAAAACTATCTCAAAGAAAGCTTTTTTTCCCAACAGTATATCCAGTAGAAAAAATGTAGATTACTTCATCAAAGGGAGGAAAGAATTTTTTTTTTTTTTTTTTTTTTTTTTTTTTTACTCCCACAAAGTTAATGCATAGATTTTCAAATAATTTTTTGCAGGTTTTGAAACTAAAAATACCTCACATCATTATCCATTTCTAACTGTAAAGATATGACTTCATACTCCAAAGTCGTAATGTAATCAGTGGTAGGGGCAATACTTTGCTTTCACATATGTATTTACAGAATAGCAATTGACATGAGGCTTCTGTCACCTAGACTTAGCAAAAAGAGTTAAGCCAATTTGTTCAAAATATTTGTTATTTAAAATATTTAAGATATTTTTATGTTGTACTGTTCAGTACATTGAAAACTTTTGGAATAAACTAGTATGGCCCAAGCTGGAACATCATATTTTTTTTAGATACTTGGAACAATCTACAGCACGGTTGAATGTTGTAAAAACAGTACCAGTCTTACACTCTCTACATCCAAAGTGATGGAATGCTTTGATATCAACCTCATTATGTTTCAGATTAAGGAAAAAACAAAGAAGCCTATACAAAATACAAAATACAAACAAGAAAAGATACTGTGTAGTTTTAAGCCCTGCTGGGACCGGGGAGCAAGTTGCTGTTGCCCCTCTCTCACCCTCATCCAGTCAGGCTGGAAGTTACGCACAAACCCCGGGCTAAAATAAGAAGAAAATTTAATACAACAGTGTGATAAACAATCTGAACAACAACAGTAGCAATGATAACAACAATAAACAGCAATAATAGTGAACAAGACAAACGATATACAGAGAAATACCACAAAATGGTCACAGAACAAAGTGAGTGCCGCAACCTCATAACCAAAAGAGAAAGTAAAAAGAGGTTCCGCCCCTGGACCTGACGTCAGCATGGTATGAATAACCTGGCTGGAGATCCCTTCCCCCTCTCTCTCTGCTGGGGAAACTCATCCCTATCGTAGTTGAACCAGGACATGATACACATATTTTTAAAGCAGGTGAAAATAAAAAACAAAGTAAACAAAAAAAATTTACATTTTATATCTGTCACGTCCTGCTCAGAGGAGGGGGACAAGTGACTCAGATTCACAAATCCCCAGTTGGAGCGGACAACAAGTCTCCAAGATCAAGCATTTATTAACTACCTACAATGCACTACTAATTGAACACACAATAATTGGCTAAGTATAGAGCAAGTTGTCGCGAGCAATATAATATGCCTTGCATTTCTTAATAGAAAAAGGAAAAGGGGGAGATAGAGGGAATGGGGAAATACAGATCACTGGTCTGGGTTCCTGCACTGATCCCGCCGGCCAGGGTTCCAGGAGGCGGCCATCTTTTTGCTGGCATCCATCTTCTTCACTTCACTGCTCTCTCTCCAGATGGCCGGGGGGAGGGGGACGGGGGACGGGACACACACACAGGGAGAGGGGTCAGAGAGAGAGAGCCCTTTCTTCTCCCCTTTGATTTATACCCACTTTCCTTGGGTCTGTCCACTAGGTCAACCCACAGACCTACGTATCCCATGTACAGGGAGGGGTAAGGTGTTTCATGGGATGATGTAATTAGCATGATCATGACAGCCCTCGTTAGCATATTGAGGGGTGTCAACTTTAATATGCATTTCGTGGATAATGAAGCAAAAGTCATTCACCGGACACACGGCCCTTGAAATCTGCCCAGGTGCCCCAGGGCAGAGCCGTTCTGTCTCCACAGGGCTCTGTCCCCCAGTTGCATCAGGCAGCGTTATCAGCTTCGGCCTCCACAGCATGCACCCTGTGACTCGTAGTTTTGTCTTGTGAGTGTTTGAGTCATTTCTTCAATCAGCCTCAACTTTTTCTTTCACAGGCTGTTTGTCTTAGTTTCTCACAGGCCTGGTTTCTCGTCTCTCACAACATCAGATACAAGATTTCTTTATTATGTAGATGATAATCTGCTTTAACACACAGGTAGTCATGAGCATATCATTGCACAAACCTTACAAGCTTAACATACTCAGGCTGTTTTTATGAAATAGCCTTTCCTTTAGACTATTTGTTCTTGGTTTTATGTCTCATGTTCTCTGCTGTATGTTATGTTGATATGATTGTTTATATTGTTGTAAGATATTAGTAACAAGTAGCTTACACAATATTGTATCTAGATATATATCTCTTAATGTACTGCTATTTTCATATAGTGAAATATTCAATAACACCAGAACAATTATATATGCATGACTAGGTCATGGTTATAACATATAACATATTTGGCAAGCCATATCCTGATTGGTTGTAAAGAAAAATGGGGTTATAGCAGGATCCCAAATAGCTTAAGAACAAGCTTTTATCAGAGCACAGGCACAGTATGATACGAGGGGCCCCAAGGACATTAAAATAAATACATAAATAACACAAAAAATACTGTTCAGTAAACAAACAAACAAATTCAATCCTAAACCCCATCAACAAGTTTTAAGGTACAATGTGAATATGATTAGAATTTTGTCATAACCAATTTCAGTATATTGCAGTACGGGAATAATGAATGCTACTAGTCCCAATGGCATGTTATTTCAGAAAGGGGTATGACCCAGCCACTTAAACAAATTCCTAACATTATTAATCCAGCTGGACATTAAATGTTTTTGTATACCTGGTACAATTACACTGAAGTTCAATATTAAGTTTTTTCTCAGAATAGAACATAGAGTTCATACAACTCTTACAACTGACAAGCATACATCAATGCCTACAACTCTTTTTTGGGTCCTCTATGAAAACTAATAGAGCAATGAATCACAGTGGGTTACTAATATACACTACAAACCCCATATACTGCTTAGAATAAATAAATAAGTAAATAAATAAATAAATAAACAAACAAACAAATAAATAAATAAATCCAGCCTGAATTATATTTAATATGTGTCTGATTTGGAATCAGAAAAATGAAAAACTGATCTTTTTATGTCTGGTATGGAAATCAATCCCTGAGTAACAAAACCATATTTGTAATTGCAACAAGAATGCAGACACTTCTGAGTCAGTTGTACACAAATCAAAGCAAAAGCAAAACCAATTTTGATGTGTATAAATACTACAACATATTAGAAGTCAAATTATTTTAAATGTGTCTAAATTAAGCCTATAAAAATGAACTGGACATCTTCATTTCTTAATCTCAGCAATGAAACTGAAAGAGAAAGCATTAAACTAAGCTTTTTGCAAAAGGGATATACTGATTTCTGTGCTTTAGAAAATTAATTCAGACTCATCTCTTGATCACACAAACACATTAATTTTAAGTTTAAAGACATTCTAAAATAAATCAGAAGCAAAAAATATTTTTTTTCTATTCAATACCCATTTCAAAGTATTGATTTGTTGGTAGGTATTGTAGATTGATTTTCTGATTTACATCTTTTCTCCTGTGCTGTTTCTTTTCTTATTGATTTTTCATAACTGTATTTAAAAAAAAATATCCTTGATAAAGGAAAATATATTTCAAATATCACAGATACATGAAAAAATATTTTCTGAGAATACTACAAAGCAAACACTTTCTGTACACTTCTTCTATTCATTGCAATATCTATACAAGAGTTACAAGTACCATACTGGATGGATATGAGTAGCTGTAGTCAAAAAGAGATGTATATGTGAAGTGATGAACAGTACCCATAATACAATACGGTATCACTAATGTAAACACTCCTTTGTTATCTTTAACAGTAGACACTCAGAGACTTGAGTCCCCTTCTGATCTTCTTAAAATTATTGTATAAAGGTAAAGCAGGCTGTCACAAAAAATGTGATTCAGTTACTTCCACGTGTATATTTGCATACATCCATTGTAGTTAATACAGCTCAGTGCTTCAGCTCACTCTAAAAACCATCTATTTTTTCTATTCAGATGTCTGCACAGAGCTTTTTAGTAACATCTGGAATGGCACAAAGTATTTCCCCTGGCCTCTACCTGCTGCTTCAAGAGGATATTAGCCATGGGTCCAGTGCCATATCCATTATTCCATGTGAATGACTTTCTATCCTCTGGGATGTTTCAGAGAACACTAGCTATATACTTTTAGGCAACTTAATCTTAGTGGTCAAGTAAGGTTTTAGGTATCATAAATCCAGCCAAGGTCTCTGGTGTCAGTAACGTATGTAAACAAATATTGCATGAAAAATAGAATAGACCTCTGAGAAATGTCAGGTTTCATGAAAAGTTAATTTCATTCTTCCATTCAACTCTATTTAGATTACCAGACAGAAGGCAAGATCTCCACATATGGGCTGCCTTTGGAGAGTTAGATCACTTCCAGCACTGACTGAGACTCAAAGGCATTTCCCTTCCCAGTCAGTATCAAGGATAAACACCACTTAAGTCTTCAGCATCTAGTCATAAGTAGCCTTGCTAGGTAAAAGCACTTAAAAGGAAACACATATGATGACCACTGGTGCACACAACACCATGATCCTAAAAAAAGAATTTGTAATTCCATTGAAAAGTGTTTGACACATGCTGTTGCTTTTCAAAGTTTAGCTTTTTTCCACACATTAGCTCATTTACCTGGGGAAGCATTAAACAGGCAAAGGTCTTCAGGACAGTTCACCACGAAAGAAAAAGTAAATACATTTCAACTTCATAGTTAAGGTCTGGGCTGTTGTATAGCAGAAAAGTTGAATTGAAGCACTTCTGCCAATATTCTGTTACTTACACAGTTTGTCATACAGTGCTTTGACCCATCATCCTACCCTCAAAACTGTTCAGATAGAACAACACTTGGGCCTATCTGACCATGCACTTGGGCTTTTTATACAAATGAGACTGTGCACTGTGGCTAGTGCTATCTGGGTGTCTCCTTACTCTGAAGCTGGAAATGTCTGAAGGACACAGACAACAGCAGGAACTAAAAACTAGTTCCAGGTGCCCTCAGCCAGACCTTGGCAGTGAGTAATTCTTCGATATTTGATATTTCTTGATAAGTAACCCTTAAGACAATACTGGAAATCCATAGTTTCATGTATTTATTTTTATGTATATAAAGCCAAAAATATATATGCATTATTGTAGAATACTATGTGTACACTGAGTCAAGATTATGTTCATGTTACTATGTATGTTCTGTTCACATTACTATGTATTATATATCACTGAGTGCATCTTCAGCTCTTCCATTTAAAATTTTTCACCACTAAATTCCAAATTCTTCAGCCATGTGGTGATGCATGAGCCAAATTTGAAAGTGAACACCTACATCACAAAGAGATGAATTCTGTGTGCTGGGGACAAAACTCCTCCCCACCATCAGTTTGGAGTCTCTCAAATAAACAACAAACCAGCAAAAATTGAAAATTTATTGTCAACATAATAAACTAGCTCTCCGCAAATTACAGATTTGAATGTCTTTGAGAGGGGAACAGAACAACTTCCTAGGGTTTAACGACAACCCCAAACACACAACAAAGCACCACTCCATAGGCTTTAACAACAACCCAAAATGCTCTATCACTCACCTGACAAATGAGGGCTCTCAACCTCGAGGACCTGCTCAGGGAAGCGTCCTGACGCAAGGCACCTCGAGGAGTTTCCTTGGGTGGTGTCCCAACCCAAGGGGAGATTCCTCGACCGCAGCTGCTGCTCCAGGGGAGGAACTCCCAATGTCTCCCCCAGGGGACTCCATTATCCCCAGGCCCAACCTGACCTGCAGTCAATAGCGGGTCCCGTTGGCCAAACGCCCCAACTGCCGTGAAGCCCCGAGAGCAAAGGCAGCCGCGAGCTGCTGCACCTCAGCAGCCAAGAAGCTCTGCTTTCACTGGGAGGATGAACCTGCCACAGATGACTACAGATCAATTTTCCATTACCTAAGTAAACATAAAACTTTCCCCCCAAAAGTCCTCACAACCAGGAATAATGTGGATACTGTGAAATGTCCTGAGAAGCATGAAGACACAGAATGAACAAAATGTCAGCTTAGTAGCAGCTGGGTGACCTATCATTGTCATAACTAGTTTAACCTTACCATAGCTGGTTTCTGTAGCATCCTCAACTCTCTGGATTTTATGAATGTTTATTGACTCTGGAACATCACTTCAGCTGATGTGTCTGTGTTTCTGGATCAGTGTGACAATCTGAGAAATCCTCTGGGACTTGGAACATGAAGAAGTCTAGTGTAGAGTACAGGTAAGAATTTGCACATGGCTAATTTAGCTCTGGCAATTTGTTGATGCAGGTCCTTTGTCTTGACATCTGTACTGCTTCTGAACCTGAACTTAGCCAAAAGACCATATATTTTGCTGCTTTTCAAACCCCCCCCCCTATATTTGAAGTATTAAAACCCATAAAATCTAGGCTAATTCGAAACAAGAACTAGCCTAGATAACTTAGAGTCCATGATACAGAATCATATTTAAAAAATGAATAACGGAGGATTTTTGTAGCTTTAGGCATTCTAAATATTTCAGAGGATAGATCTGATCTACTGGTTACCAACTGACCATCTTGTTGGAAATAAGTAAATAAGAATATTTTTTGTCAAATATATGACTGATTATGTTTAAGAAATATCCCTCTCGCAGAATCTCTTTTCTCTGTCATTCCTTGACCTGTTCTGTATATATATTATACATTACGTACATATATATTAATTCAAATTTATATGTTCTCTTTGCTCTTTTCCCTTCACTTTTTGAATGAATGAATGAATTAATTAATTAATTAATTAATTAATTAAACAAATAAATGCTGTAGTATTACCGTCACTGCAGTACTGAGTCAGACAAGTTGTTTGTAAAAAAGCCCATGGGGGATTCTGCAGCCTAATTATTGCTCTATCCAAATACTCCAGTTGTTCTCCAAGTTTCTATGTCTCATAGGTCACTACTTTGCCACAAATATTTTTCCAGTTTGAAATATAATGGTATGAATTGTCAAAGTTTGACAAACAGATATAGAGTATTTAGTGAAATAATTTTATACATGCAATTTGTTTCACAAGGCTTAAATTTGCAGGAATATATAAGCCTGAATGCACTTTCATGGTATGAATCAGTGAGAAAAATTGGTAGAACTTTGGCTAAATATCTCTCGTGTTTACACACTTTGCAGTAGACTGGCAATATGGTCCATATATACTTTTCAGATTTCTTTTCCTGAATCACTAAGGTATTTTTCAATTTATGTGATCACTGTAAAATAAGGACCATAGTAACCTGTAAAACAGACATGAGTGAGAAGAGCGCTTTCTGTCACAGAAGCAAGTTAAATGTTTATAAATGCATTGTCTGTTGTGAATTATAAACTGTATTTTTTGAAAATTGTCAAAGTAACTTGCAGAAAATAGTACTCACATTTAGTCTGAAATGATAAGTTTAAGTACAGTATGGCAAATACTGTAATTTTAAAAGAAAATGAAATCTTTATTCCATAATTAGCATTAATTTGCAAATACTAAGCTAATGAAACACTTCCTTCAGTATATTGGATACTTAACATGAAATAAGAAATTTGCAAAGCAGCAAAACTAAACCAATTCAATGATTTTAAGAATATAAACTCTTAAAAAGCCAAAGAAAACTATTTAGTAATTTTAAAACATCATTTAATGTAGTCTGGAATTGATTCTGAATGAAATAGACACATTCCATATCTATCTATTTACTTATCTAATAATGTTCTGAATGAGTATGAACATCGCATACATACATTGTTTAGTGGAAGTAAACTTTTAAATTCCATTCTGATAGCAAAACCTTAAAAATATAGATATATAAGAAAATTAAAATTAAACATATATGCAATGTAAGACCAAGTTCTTTTCAAACACAGCTCATATCGGTTTATGATTTTCTGTTTATTATTATGACATTAAAAATATTTAGATGAGACAGTGATGAGATCTGTAAACAAGCATACATCTTTGCGGTTGATTTTGAAAAATAGAAGGCCAGACAACACTGCTGTCTAGTTCAGAAAGTATTACTTGAAAAATACTTGGTGACTTTAAAGCAAATTTGAATTTTCAGATCCTGGCATAAGCCTAGCTTTGAAAATACAAAGCATGATTCAAATAACCATCTTTAGGGAATAATTCAGTTATCACAACTCATAGTTTCCATTTAAAAAAAAAAATATCACTAAGTACATCAAGGTTGATATAGTTCCTATTTAAATTTTTGCTTTTCTGTTTATGTATTTGAATAATTTAAAATAAAACATTTGACATTTCATGTCTCATTTTTATACTCTGATAAGACTTCCCAATGTTTTATTATTTGCAAAAGCAAAGTGGGTAAAGGAGTAAAATTCTCTCTTCATACAAAATCCAAACAGTTGTTTAAAACATTCAGGGAAACAAGTTTAAATCATAGAGAATATTACTGTACTAAACTGTAATACATATATGTAAAAATACCGTGTTTGAACATGCTATATTGTCACATGTTAATAGTATAACAACAGCTGATTTTATAGGCACCTGTTTAACAAGAGAAGGAAGGTGAAATTGATTGGTTCTATTGAGGAAAGAGAAAAAAAAAAACCCACAAACATATCAGATAGGCTTAACAAAGGAATGAATCACTGACACGTGGACACAAAGGTAGAGGCATATGTGAGTGAGAGTTTCAAACTCTAAACTATCCGTGTTACTAAGATTCAGCTTTCTCAAACTCTTCATAAATGCTCCTGAAGAAAGTATCTGTAGAGCAGCAGAAAAACATGTAGGTTTCAAGTTTTCCCTCTGATTAGAGCTCATTAGAGAAGAAGAAATAGCTAATCTCACATTTGACAAAATGCCTTGTGAAAATAAAATAATAATAAAAAACCCTCTGCCTCCTTTACTGAGTAACACACTGAGATATTAATTATATCCACAAGGGCTGATAAATAATGTCTTAAATTATAATCAGTCTCTCCAGTTTGCAGAGGGACTACTTCATAAACCTTAGAAGAAAAGAAATATGATTTTTTTTCTCCATTTATTTTTTCCCTGAGCCACATGACCTTATGCAGTAATCAAGGTATCCTCTGGCAGACACACAGGAACTGATTTATCTGCTTAAAGTTAATGCTGCCAGAGACACCTGAGGCTATTCAAAACATTTCTCTCCTGTTGCTAAGTATGTCATGGGAGCTACAAAAGATTCACACTGTCTCTAGCAGCAGTTAGAGGCAAAACTGGATACCTGAGGGTGTATAAGATATCTATGATTGCTTTCAAAACCTGTAAATTAGGATGTCTTCCCAATGAGTTAACCAATTTCGTTACCAAGATGGAAATTGTGAATTTCTGAATGAAGGGCAGCTGTCTCCAGGCAAAACTGAAATTATTTGCAGACACATGACCAAATTAAAGAAAAAACTATAGGGTACTGAGTCCGTACTTTCGATTTACAGTGTAAGATTACTATTTTATAGATTTCTATTTTTATTGTATAGTGTGAATGGATAGTAGCAAATAATCATCCTCTCTCATAAAAAGGATAAATCCTGACCTTGGTATAAGGCATCTGTAACATTTAGAGTAAGATTAATGTAGTTACCTGTCTGCAGACCAGATTTTTGTAATGTTGTACTGGGTCTGGCGGAGCTGGAATTGTTTTTCCCCTATAGCAGCCCTCACGGTGCTGTGTTTTATGTTGGAGCTGGCAGGGTGTTGGCAGCACCCTGGTGTGGTGGCTACTGCTGAGCAGTGCTTACACAGCACCAAGGCTCTTTCTGACATTTCCCCCTCAGTGGGACGGGGTGGGCGAGATCTTGGGAGGGGACACAGCCAGGACAGCTGACCCAAACTGACCAAAGGGATATCCCAGACCATATGACGTCTGCTCAGGATAAAGCTGGGAGAAAGGAGGAAGGGGCTGGCGTCACCTTGGTCCTCCGAGGCAACTGCTACGCGTATGGGAGCCCTGATCCTGAGAAGGCCACACATCGCCTCTTCATGGGAAGTACAGAATAAATCTGTTTTCTTTTTTTTTGCTTCCATGTGTGGACCTTTGCTTCGCTTTGCTTATATTAAATCTGCTTCTGTTTTACCCTCAAGGTTGGTCTATCTTATTTTCTTTCCACTCTTTGCCCTGTTGAGAAAACAAGGGGAAAGGGAGGGAAGTGATAGAGCGACTTGGTGAGTACCTGGCATTTAGCCAAGGTCAAACCACCACAAATGTTCAAATCAAAATTTGTTCAACAGACCCCTTCAGCTTCTGTGCTCCTTTAGGACAATACAAACTACAAGAAGATCAGATGAGACTCTGGGGTAAAAAAAAAATAAAATTCTTGGTCTGTGGGTTCTGGGTTGTGCTTTGGGGGGCGGATGGTGCCAGTAAAAGCTTCCTGATATTTTTAGAAAATACTGTGAATATGACAGCTTTGCCAGTTTCTGGGAAATATAAGCTGAGTCAGTATGACAGTAAATATCTGATATGCACAGATCCCAGGAGGAAAAGCAATCATGAAGGAGAGAGAAGGGTGTTGTAGCACAGGTAGTTAGGTAAGCCAAGAAGGGAGAAGTGCTGTAGTTCATTTAGTGATGTTTCCTCTTCAAAAAGGTGGTTTTATTTCCAGCATGACAGAGACTAAACATCTAGGAAGCAAATGTTTCCCCCATAACAGTGAGAAATCCCTTCAGCAAGTGAAGAAATTCTACCAGCATTAAAAATGTGTATCTTCAGCATACCTCTTTTTTTTCCAAAATAAAGAGGGCCAGAGACTTTCTAGCATGTGTTGGATAATTCTCTTTTACTAGTGATTTATTAGCAGTCATTATGTTCAATTGTTATGGTCACAGATAGTAAAACAAAACTAAACAGTTCAAATCTGACTATACAGTCTGAACAGTATCTCTTTTCTCGTTATTTTTTCACTGGTTTCCCAGGCAAAGTCCTGGCCCTGTTAAGGGAACTTTCCTGCCAGTTTTTGAATCTCACATAGCCTGCCAGGTCTCTCCTAACACACATCTGCTGCTTTACTGATTCCCCTCAGTGACCTGCTGGGCTATCAGATGCTGGCTCAAATTACAGTTCCTGCCAACACAGGACATGCTGAGACCCTGTCTGGCTGCTGGGTTAGCCCTGACGGTGATACTCTACCACTGCTGCTTCTGCATGGTTTCTTGCTGCATCCCTTATTTTGTCTCAAAAAGACCCAGAAAACTTCTGAACGAAGCTGTGCATGGAGTCTATTTAGAGAGTGAGGTACTTTTGTTCATCATGTTGGATTAAATCTTATCTACCTTTCTACAAGGCTCCACTGCCTTTAGTTCTTAATATTGACTATGTACTGCACTATCGCCTGATCTGAATAGAACTAACTGTGTTTGTTTTTTTACTAGAATTTAGTGCACTGCCAGGGTAATGTAGCTGAAAAGGAAGTGGCTGAACACTATTCTGGCATGTGCATTAATCACACAACTACTTGCAATGAGTTTCTTGTTACAATTTTGTGTTGAATCCCAAAACTACTGTTTTCTTTTCTGCTTATTGAAACCAGAAAAGTTTCCAGAGGTTAAGAGATCAAGCAGTATCTATCTTCAAAGCAACTCCACTGTTCACCACCAGACAGCTCACTCCTCTGAACAGTTAAAATGTTGAACTGACAAAGCTACAACTTGGTACACATGGCTGCAATGTACTTTCCCAACAGCTTCTATATTCAGTAGAAAAAAATGACATTTTCCTGGACCTTATGCAACACCAAATCATTTTTCTTTAATGAGTCAGATGCTCAGTTAGTGGTTGTCCAAGTTACATATGACAACATGAGAGGACAGAATAAACAATTTTCTGAAAAGGAATCTGTAGGGTAAGCATTTGTAAAACAATATTTGTACATCTATTAGCGAAATCAGTGCTAAAGGAAAAAATAAGGAATAAGATTTTTTTATATACTAACATATATCCACACTCTTAATTCTGTGTGTATATATACACATACATTTATTTATTTTAAGGAGTAATTTCCTCAGAGGTTAACCATGTTGTTAGACATAGAGGATCACAGAGTGTGCAGCGTATAACTCAGTGACACACTTTACACAGTGACACACTTTACACAGCGTATAACTCAGTGACAAATCACAGCATATATTACTTATCAAAACTATTGGTCCAAGAAGTTAAACAATTTTCCTTTTAATTATAAAAAGCTGCATAGCCACACTTAGCATAAATTCAGTTTGGTCTAAATAATACACCTGTTGCTCTTCCTGTATGATTTAGGTAGGTTTATTATTTCTTGAGTTCTAGCAATATATTTTATGGAGTAAAGATAGAAGAGGAACATGCCATAAGATCCTATTGCAAATTAGACTTAGTGCTGTCCTAAGGCCTTAAAATTTCTTTTTCTCCCAAGAGGGGAACCTTTTTAACGTCATTATTTGCAAAAGCCCTGCTGGACATGTGGGTCATATGACTACAGGAATCAGAATTGTCAACAACATGCATTTTAAAAATACATTTTCAGTTCTCTCTGGTTTTTGTGTAATGGTTTTAAGTCTCAGGGGTTGCATTTTCAAAGGTTTACTTCTTCTAGCCTAAGTACTAGAAACCATACTCTTTTCATGACAGCAGAGATGTTTGTATAACAAAATCAATCTAGAAGCCATGAATTGAGGAAGACGTGTATACGTGTTTATGTATATGTATTTTTACAAATATCTATATAAATAATATACATATGTATGTATATACATATCTATTATAAATATCATAAGAATATAGACCTACAGGTCATATCTATTAATACAATTCTCTCTTCCTTAGTGATAAGTTGTTCATCACCACCACTACTACCATCACCTTGGAAATACCCTTGGTTCATAATAAAAATATGTCTTCTTCAAAATCAGTATAAGCAATTATAATGACAATCTGTAAACTTTAAAATTTAACTGAGAAGAATATTGATTTGGCTTTGAAATTTTTCACTTTGTTTTCCAAAATTTTTTGTCGTGTTCTAGGTTTACATTATTCCCAAATCATAAAATGTACATGAATGAGAAAAATACAAAAATAATAGTATGTCCTTGTCACAAATTATTGTGATCATGATACTAATCATGACTGATATTTGATTATGCCCCCTATATGCTCTCTAAGCTCAGCCAGAACAGTTTTGTTCCTGGAGTATAACTATCAGCTTGTTTTGTGTTTTGGCAGAAAGGAAAAATATTTTCAAAGAAGAATCCATTATTATTCAACAAAGAAAATAGAAGACTGGAGTTTCATTGACTCCTGAGCGCACAAAAAGTCATACATTTATTTATTTTATAAATTTATTTTCTGATGAATAAATATTTCTGTATCAGCCTTATTAGTCTGGAAGAGTAGCAAGATTTCAGGAATGCAAGTGCTCCAGCTATGAACAAATAAAACTTATTAAGCATACTTAGAAACTTTATTTTCTTACATCCTTTAATCATCACAGATACATTGCAACATCATCAGGTCATGAAAACTACAGCAGTTCAAACTTATGTTTGTAAGTAGCCACCTTTTTTTTACATTAGAGTATCTTTTCCCAACATGTAAATCAAAATATTTTATTTCCCATGACTTATAAAATTAATAATTAACAGAAAAAATATATATGTGTGTGTATATATATACAAACACATTTTGGTATATCACAGGTTCCTATAGAACTTTGGAATCTTTTGATCCAAACTTGTGGTATCTGAAAAAGAGTTTACTTCAGGACCTGAAATTGTAGTATTTTGACTAATGTTGCATATAGTATGCAGAACTCTCAGATATTGTCTTCCATAACTGATTGCCCTTCCAAAATTTCTTCCAAAGTAGGTTATAGTACCTGACTGATAGGCAATAATTTATAATGATGTGAGTTTTATTGCTGAATTCATAAGCTGTCTAATCCTTTGATGTGTAATTTTACAGCAAGATGCCAAAAGGTCATTTACTTGGGGTCCAACATAGTTCATAAAAATCTCCTTATGAAAATTTATTGTTTTGACTCATGCAATAAAATTACACATTATGTAGAAATTAAATTAAACTGAATTGCTGGTAATGTTTGACTGTGCTTTGCCTCTAATCCTCCCAAAAGGTGGAGTACCATCTTTTCCTAGTTAGCTTCCAATTTTTTATCCCCTTAAAGAAAATTAGTAGACTTTGCTGCTATCTGTCATTGGTTTTATTTCATCTGTTTGTTTCAATAATAATTCTTACAATGTTACTTTCATTCCTCATTTACCTCACTTTTACTTAATGTCTCTCATCTCACCACTCAGTGGAGGAATTGGCTGGATGGTCACACTCAAAGAGTTGCCATCAATGGCTTCATATCCAAGTGGAGACCAGTGACAAGTGGCATTCCTCAGGGGTCAGTACTGGGACCAGTACTGTTTAACATCTTTGTTGGTGACAAGGACAGTGGGATTAAGTGTGCCCTCAGGAAGTTTGCCCACGACACCAAGCTGTGTGATGTGGTCGACATGCTGGATGGAGGGGTTGCCATCCAGAGGGATGAAGTTCAACAAGGCCAAGTGCAAGGTCCTGCACATGGGTCAGGACAATACCAAGCACAAATACAGGCTGGGCTATGAGTGGATTGAGAACAGCCCTGTGGAGAAGGACTTGGGAGTAGCAGTGCATGGAAAACTGACTATGAGCCAACAGTGTGTGCTTGCAGCCCAGAGAGCCAACCATACCCTGCATCAATTGTAGCCAGCCGGTTGAGCAAGGGGATTCACCACCTCTGCTCTGCTCTCATGAGACCCTACCTGCAGTACTGTGTCCAGCTCTGGGGCCCATAGCATAAGAAGGACATGGACCTGTTGAAACAGGTCCAGAGGAGGGCCACAAAGATGATTGGGGGCTGGAGCACCTCCCTTACAGGGACAGGATAAGCGAGTGTGGGTTCTTTAGCCTGGAGGCTCTGAGAACACCTTATAGTGGCGTTCTAGTACCTAAAGGGGACATACAGGAAAGATAGGGATGGACTGTTTATCAGGGATTGTGGTGATAGGATGAGATACAACAGTTTCAAACTGGAAGGAGGTAGATTTAGATTAGATGTAAGGAAGAAAGTCTTTACTGTGGGGGTGGTGAGGCACTGGAACAGGTTGCCCAGAGAAGTTGTGGATGCTCCCTTCCTGTAAGCATTCAAGGCCAGGTTGGATGGGGATTTGAGTAACCTGGTCTAGTGGAAGGTGTCCCTGCCCATGGCAGGGGCTTTGGAACAAGATTATCTTTAAGGTTCCTTACAGCCCAAACGTTTCTGTGATTCTGTGATTTTCCAGAAAAAAAAAAAAGAAACAAAACCGAAAAAGAACACATTATAATGATCTATGGAACCTTGCTGTTCTAAATACTACGTTATACTATGACCTTCGGGGTAAAGTACATACACAAAGAACAAATATGCATTGGTCCTAGGTTTTGAAGATGAAGGAATATGAAACTGTATCGCCAAAAGGGTACTCCAGGAATGTCTGAATTTCCTTCATACAGAAAGGTTCAAGTTAAAAAATATATGCTAATACATGTTAATTTGAAGTTATTTGCAAAAAGGAAGCTGACTCAGTACTGTATTATGTTGACTTTTCTGTGTTATTTGAACTTAATCTTTGCAAGTCAGTATATCTCTGGTAATAATGTCTGATATTACAACTGAGTAAAAGCTCTGATGATAGCTCTGAATGATAAAATTATTTAAAACGTATTATTCTCTTTCCAAATATCTCTGACACTGATGAAGATCATTCCAGAATAAACCTTAAACATATTTTGAATACAGAGAATTCCTGCAATTGCTGGCCCACTGTAATGGAGAGAGAGATGCACAAATGAAGGATAAAAAAACTAAATTTAACTACCTGCCGTTAAAGCACTTAATGTAAGGTTTGTTCTTAATTTAGTCAATGGCCTGAAAATCAGCTATCCGGACATGTACCTCATATAGATGAGATGACTGAAGATGCTATTCCTCTATTAACTACAGAAAGATCTAAGAACAGAACAGACATTTAACTTGCAGCTAAAATGAAATGAACCCATCATTTTCTGTATAAAGAAGTAATGCAAAAAGTTTCTTGCTGATTTTCTTCACAGAACACTCTGCATTTATGCTCAGGCAATAGGTGTTTTCTCATCAATGCCTCTGGGAAAATCCATTAATTGCTTTGTGTCTCTTTTTCTGTCTTCTACTTTCCATGAAATCTGGGGAGCTTCACTGGCCTGTTTTCATGTGTTTTAAGATAGTGCTAGATATGAGCCAGGTATTCTTACACTGTATGGTTTGTCTAGTTTATTCATTCAGGTGCTAAATTCAGTAATTCTGGTTACTGAATACCATTGTAACTCACATGCAGTCATACTCAAGCATAATACAAATACTTTTTTTTTTTTTTTTATTCCAACACATACAGCAGTCTTTCTTTTTTAACAAAAATGAATTTTCCAATTCACTAATTCAAACCCAGACCAAATTGAATCCCCCTTCAGAGTGCATACTGTGAGACAATAAATAATATATAAAGCAATTGTATTCCAAATGCTCTGAGGACATGAACGGGAGAAGTTTGTAGTGTAAAAATATCTCCTTCAAAGGTAATGTGAATAAGTAATAATATGATTAAGGATTAATTTTTAAAAGGTCAAATATTACAGTTATCTGATTTATTATTGGTCTTTCTTTCTACTTCAGACTATTTTCTCATTGCAAACTGGGCCCCAGATTGTGTTTATTGTTTGTTTATGTTTTATTTTCTATCTTAGTAGCATTTATTCAGTGACTGTCCTCTATATAATAATAAGGATATCTGTGTTCTGATATTTAATTCCTGATTCTTGCATTTTTCTTTACATAAAGATGATGTATATTGTGAGGCAAAGAGAAATATTTAAGGAGCTTCTAAACCTGATCTGTCTGAAGGAAGAAGAAAAAATAGGGTCAAATCCAAGAAAAGGAAAAAACAGACTGAAATTTTATATGAATTGCTTTTAATTTCAAAGTGAGTAACTTCAAAATATCATCAGAGGGTGTTTTTATGTTTCTTTGTATGTTTTGTTTTTTAAATCTTAAGTTGTGTGTTTAGAAGAAGTGTTTTGGAAGTCCTTCTAAATGTAAATCAATGTAATAAGCACAGGAGACCTGCTTCACAGAACCATGCAATCAGCAATACTATGGATCATAGACTCATAGACTCATAGAATTATAAAATGGTTTGGATTAGAAGTCACTCTAATTCTAACCTCCCTGAAGCGAGACTTAGCGCAAGACCAGGTTGCTCAAAGCCCCATCCAACCTGGCCTTGAACGCTTATAGGGAGGGAGCATCCACAACTTCTCTGGGCAATCTGTTCCAGTGCCTCACCACCCCCACAGTAAAGACTTTCTGCCTTACGTCTAATCTAAATCTACCTCCTTCCAGTTTGAAACTGTTGTATCTCATCCTATCACCACAATCCCTGATAAACAGTCCATCCCTATCTTTCCTGTATGTCCCCTTTAGGTACTAGAACGCCACTATAAGGTCTCCCTGGTGCCTTCTCTTCTCCAGGCTGAACAACTCCAACCCTCTCAGCCTGTCCTCATAAGGGAGGTTCTCCAGCCCCCTGATCATCTTCATGGTCCTCCTCCAGACCCACTCAAGCAGTTCCATGCCCTTCTTATGTTAGGGACCCCAGAGGTGGAGACAGTACTCGAGGTGAGGTTTCATGACAATGTAGTAAAAGCGGAGAAACACCTCCCTCCACTTGCTGGCCACATTCCTCTTGATGCAGCCAAGGATATGGTTGGCTTTCTGGGCTGTGTGCACACTGTTGGCTCATAGTCAGTTTTCTATCCAATAACACCCCCAAGGTCCTTCTCCACAGGGCTGCTTTCAACCCCCTCATCACCCAGCCTGTTTTTGTGCTTGGTATTGCCCCTACCCATGTTCAGGACCTTGCACTTGGTCTCGTTGAACTTCATGAGGTTTTCATGGGGTCACCTCTCAAGCCTGCCAAGGTCCCTCTGGATGGCACATCCTTCTCTCCAGCGTGTCGACCACACCCACATTTTGGTGTCATCAGCAAAGTTGCTGAGAATGCACTCAATCCCACTGTACATGTTGTCAACAAAGATGTTAAACAGCAATACTGACCCCTAAAGTATGTGAATGCTATGAAGTATATGAAGATACTGTACTATTTAGAAGTTTTAGTGTTTTGAGAGCACCAAAAGGTCTTCAGAGCACTCCAAGAGATTAGGCAGACTGCCTCACTGATTCATAAATTATGACAGTCTCCTTACCTCAGGGAAAGTATTGCTTGTATACTTATGAAGGGAATAGCCTGGAGTAAAAAAAAAACGAACCAAACCAAACCAAACCAAAGAGGAAAAAGGTTTCCATCAATTAGAAATCCAACAATGTAATAGGCAACTTTAAGCAGTATGTTCCTTTCCTAAGCAACTGTCTATTATCCAGTTCACAGCATAACAAATTATAAAACATTAAGGAAAAAGAATATATCCACTTGATTTTGACATGTACACAACCTGGGATGTCATCCCATACATTTATAGCTATGATGATTAAAGTAAGTAATCTAAGAACGATTAATGAGATTTAAACCCTTTTGTCATTTACAACAGAATAAAATACAGAGTAGAAAAAAGCTTGTCAAATTAAAAAAGTGCTAGCAAAATTGCACTAATCTTTGAGCAATATTAGTCAACATGTTTAAAGATGTTAAATACAGGTAATCATGAGTCAGATAACCACAGGGTGAGTTATGAAAACCTTCTTCAGGATTATTAAGCAAGTAGCTTCTAGGAGAACTGATCTTTCTTCAGATGATCATGTCACATGGAAAATTATAAATTGTAAGAGTTTTTTACCTATCTTTGGAGAGTACTAATTTCTTATGCATTTGGCAACAAGCAGCTACCAAATACTGCTGGGAATATTTCAGTACTTATGCATTAGCTCTTCAGGAAGAAGTTTTTATTTTCTTTCAAAATATATTTTGTTTGGTTTAAAGATTAGAGCAATTTCAAGGTTTAATATTCAATTTTTTCATTGATTTCTCTTTTGCTTTCAAGACACAACACTTACATCTCATCCAAACAGAAGGTTATTCCCTATGGAAAAAAATGACAGAAAAAACATATTTGCTGCCAAAAACTAGAAATTTGTCATTTCTAATGCAGTGATATGAATGAAATTAGAAAGAAAACAAACAATAACAGCAACCAGAGTCACATGTACCTTCTCTGTGTTGACTATTGAACCTTTAATTATTTGCAACATCTAGCTATGGAGAGACTATAGAGAGACTATCAAGCTATGGAAAGACTGAATTATAATAACTGAATTTATTAGAATTTTGATACTCCAACACAGATTAAAACCCCAAAACATCCACCAAACTGAAAACTTGTACTAATTTATTATATTGTGGCAATTGAATTTTCTAGGATATATTGTGATTTTGGGACTAAGTTGTTCAGGTGGACATTTGGGGCACAGGGTTGGGGCATTGTTTAATGTGTTTTGTTCAGCACAAAGAACTATACATTAAATCAAATAGTTACATCTTTGCTTTGTTTTTTCTTCAGACTAAGCAAATTCAAACCAAGCACAATTTGGATGAACAATTTAAAGCACAACGAAGGCGAGGACTTCAGTCCCAGAACACAGAACCAGAACTTTATTTTTTTTCTTAATTTGATATAAAAGGGAACAGATCACAGTAACTAAAGTTGATTTAGAAGTTTTCATAACTTATATAAGCAGCAACTGTCATGTTTCCACTCAGGATAAACATTCTTTGTACTAATTTTTACTTTTACAAAGATATAACAACTATACTAATTATATATGAACAAAACACCTTTATGTATGACCAACATATATGACTACATTGCAGACTGGAGTAATGTCCCTAATTTCTAAAACCTTACAAAGTCTGGATTATACTATTGTCATGATTGTGCTATTACTGATCCTTCAGTGGTCCTCTTTTGATTGTAATTTATTGAAAAATTACTAAGACATGCATTGCATTTTAATATCAGAGCAGGAACATTAATTTGATTGACAAGACAAGGGGCAATGGTTTTAAACCGAAAGAGGGTAGATTTAGATTTGAAATAAGAAGGAAATTCTTTACAATGAGGGTGGTGAGACACTAGATAAAGTCACCCAGAGAAGCTACCTATACCCCATCCCTGGAAGTGTTAAAGATTGAACAGGGCTTTGAGCAACCTGATCTAGTGGAAAGTTGCTCAAATGCCCCCCCATGGCATGGGGGTTGGAACTATGATCTTTAAATGTCCCTTCCAAACCAAACCATTCTATTATTCTACAGAATATTTTTTCAAGAGGAAAAAATTGGTGGAAATAGGCAAAAAACCCCAAGAAAATATAAACAAAATATCTTTCACTCTGAAAGTTGGTTTTCTTTTTATTATCTTATGATCTGTCATGGGATTCCCCATGCTTTTTATCCTCTGTTTCAGCTCAAAGAAAAAAAATAGCTGAAGGAAATATCTGAAGAATATCAGATAGCTACTGTTAGATAATTGATAGTATTTTAATTAAAGACACATTTCAATATGCTATTCTATACTCCTACTCCCGTATGTACCTAAATTTCTTCCCTATCTTTCTCAGTCTTAAAGTTATGTGGGGACTATGTGCTATAACTCACAATATTAAAACCAGGTTTGTACCTAGTTCTTAACACAAGGACAGAATTGCTAAATATATAAAACTAAGTATTCACATTCAAATGTCCCTTTGCAATTCCTTAATGTTCTGAACTTCATGATGTATAAATATTTTCAAGAAAAAGCATATCTACTACTAACAAACATTCTAAACTTTGAGAGATTGCTTCTCATATTCTAAACCTTAAATAGTAGCCACAAAAGATTTATTGGGCTTTAGGTCTAACTTTTCATATGTTTACTAGTCTTAGTAATTTATTTTTTTTATTTATTTATTTAAAACAAAGAAGAAAGGTAAAGTTGCAATCTAGCAGATGTTCAATATAGTTGTGAGATATTTCACTAGGGATACAAGATTGTTGCCACCTGTTTAACATTTACATTTGCTCATAAGTAGAACATCTTCAGTAATGGTTGGCAATATCTTAGGAGAAAGACTGTGTGTCATTGTTTTTCATAGATGGTTGCCAGCTAACATGAATAAACTGGCATGCACTGCATAGGGCAAAAGCTGTTCTGCACACATGTTGTGTATTCAGTCTTAATAGGCTGAAGTGTTTAATAAAATACAGATATCTAGAAAGATCTTAAAGTAATCTGGTGTTATGTTATTTGAAAATACAATTCCCACCAGTCAGCTGAAAACTTTGCTAATCAAAAGTTTTTTAATCAGTAATTTGAAACTTAAAACCCAACAACCAAAACCTAAGAACATTTTTACCAGTCTCTGTGTTCAACTTAGTAATGATCTACTGGAATAATTGCTGCTGGCCTTGCTAATTCAAAAAAAAATTTAGAAAACTTCAAGAACTCGACTATGAAGTGTATATTCTCTGATATGCATATAATATCCTATGAGGCAGATAGATCAAAAAAACAAATGGGAAAAATACATGGCACAAAAATAATATAATATAGGGTACTGAACACCTTAATAAAACAAAGAAGCAATATAAATATTGGCTATGTTCAGAATCATAAAATTTGTCAAGGTTGCAAAGGTGAAAAATATGTGGACAAATTAACAGAGATGCTAGTAACAATCAAAATTTTACTAATACTTTGTGCATTTTATAAAATAAGAAGTCTTTTGCAGATTTATTTTTCTATTCTTAGTAAATTATCTTTAATGAATGCAACCAAGCACAGTAATTATTTTCAGTATATTTGGTTACTGTTTTCATCTAAAGCAATTAAAGAAAAGAAAATAATTTAATTTCCCTAAATAAGGAAATTTTGTATGTGGAGTTGTTATTGGACCTATAATTGAAATTACTGAACTCTTCCTGTTCTGAAAGCTAAGTTCATATGTAATATTGCTAAGCATAAGTAATTTAGAATGAAAATTTCAATTTGCATGTAAGTATCTAGCGGAATTTATAAGGAAGATTTAAAATAAGGGACGGGGAATAAGTTAACATTTGCAAGCCAGATTTCAGTAATTTTCAATGAAGATCCTGATCCTTGATGTGACAAGGAAGGAGGGTGCACTCAATTCCCAGGGACACAATTTGTGTAGTCCACCTATCAATTCATGTGATTTTGGCCAAATTAAAAACATTGAGATAAGCTTTCGAGTCTTCAAATATATACTTTGGGATCTGGCAGATAAATGTTTTAAAGATCTCATCTGCAGTACTCATATTTTATCCCTTCACAATTCCCATTTGCTGTTTAAAGGGTATGTGAGATACTAAAAATGCAGGCAAGCCTACTTGACCAAAAAGGTCTAAGAAGGATTTTCCTTCCAAACACTATCTGCTTTGAGAATCACCAGACAAGAGAAAAACAGGTGAGGTTTTCTTTCCTATAGCTCCATCTATCGTTCTGATGGTGCCAGTTATGTTTAAGATGAAAAATCGTGAATGAAATATACAAGGGGGAGTAAGGAAGGAATAGAGAAAAAAAAAAAAAAAAAAAAAAAAAAAAAAAAAAAAAAAAAAAAAAAAAAAAAAAAAAAAGACAGTACCTTCTTAGGGGAACATTCAAAGAAACACTTGCAGTACATAATGGTTACTTGGAGGGCATGTGGGAAGGGTGAGAATGGGGATTACAACTGAAACTGTTAGGCTGAAGAAAACAGTTTAAGGAGAAGACTGCAGGTAGTGAGGAAGACAAAGTCTTCTGAAGTTTAATTTACCATAGGTGGAGTTTAGTGTTAGGAAGGAGATAATGGAAAAGGCTAGCTGGCAGGACAAGATCAAAACTGGTATAGTTATGACAGCTGTAAGTACTGATTATTTTCCTCAGAATCAAAAAAACCCAGCTGAATTCAGTGATGGATGATGAAAAACTAAAAGCTAGCAAGGTGTTTGGGGTTTTTTTTATAGATGAGTTAAACGATGTTACTTTCACCTAAAAGCTACTTTACATTGAAAATAATTTCCTACTACTACTGCTGGTTTCTGAGATCTTAAGGAGTGAACACCTTGCTGTGATTCTTACTTTCCAAGCTGTTAGTAATAGATTTTTTTCCAAAAAAAAAAAAAGATTTTTTTCCCCTCACCTACAAGTTCCTTTTGCTTTTATTCTATTTTTTAAAACTGGAAAATAATGTGGTAAGCAACTAAGTTAAAAATCATATCGTAAAGAAGATGAGCAATCTTTCCTTTCTTTAGAATCTTTATTTAACTGTTGCTGCTGAGATCATACCATGGATTTTGAGACCCCATGTGCTAGAAGAAACTCACTGAAGTAGGATTTAAGTTTAACCAGAATAGGGACATATGGTTAATAACAAAGAGCAGAATGGTCCATTTGTAACAGCTGTGGATTGGATTCCCTCCTCAAACATCTACTCCTTGCCTCTTTGAGAGGTGACATTATGGTTGTGAAAAGCAAAAAGACTGCAAGTTAGCTGTTGTTTGACAGATAAACCATGACGACTTGTAAACCATAACACTGATTTTTTGCTCTCATCACCCCCTTCATTTGGTAAAACGGACCAATTCCATTACCATGACAGAAGTTCTGTTTTCATGGTCCTTACTCTTGACACATAAAGCTAAGCCAGGAGCAGCCCCATCTGAGCATGTTAGAACTATTATGACAGGAAGAAGGAAAAAATACACTCATACAAAGGAACTCCCACAAAAGTTGCCTATCCCTTCCAGATTTCAGCTGCATTTTGAATATGCCCTGTATATTTCTTTGCAGTTGGACAATATTTCACCTTTTGGTGTCTCAAGCTGATCTTCACCTACTTATCCTTCAAAACCTTGTGTTTTCTTAATATGAAATGACCTTGTTTGGATTTCAGAGTAAGTTGTGGTAAAATAATAAGTTTAACTGCTAAAAAAGCAACAGAAAATAGTTCTGGTATGGCTGGATTCAGAGTCTGTTTATTTTCTACTAACTTTAGATGATTTGCCTCTGTACATCATAAGCTGCATGAAACATTGTACTTGTGATGACCTGAACTCTGCATAGTGTTTATATAACAATATTTATTATCATGTACTGGTATATAAGCCAATCTTTAGAATATAATATTCATTTGATTTCTGAATTCATCTGGTTTTGCTATGTTTTTGGAGGTTTGTATTAAAATTCCAGAAGGTAAAGGCCATTGATTAGCCTGTACTCAGAGATTCATAAAAGTCTGCAGCATTTTACAAGCTTGTAATATAATCAGTAAGTTGTTGTTATTCGGACAGTATTATATGCCCCCAAAAAATCCAGCCACCTAGTTCCCATGTTACAAAGTGAGGAAAAGCTGACCTTGTGTAAGGAACTGAAAGAAGTAATGCCTCAAACATTCATTGACACAGAAAACCTCAAGGACAAACTGTGGCCTTTGGATTAGTCTAAGGAATGTCACCCAAGGAAACAGGAGTGTATCAAAGGATGTACACACACACACACCCCCCACCCCACCCCCATTCCTTTGCAGTTGTATTGACAAACTCCTTACATAAGGCTCAAAGAGGGACACAGGGACTGATCTAAACCAAATGTTTATCACTGGCTCAATCATGTAGCCATTTTTGACTCTGTTGTGTAGGCCAGACACCATTCATGCACTGCTGATGAACTGATAAGAGGTGAGCATTTCTGCCCCAGAAGCCGGATGATTGCTAAAGAACGTGGTGAAGTGCTAAGGCTTGGACAACTGGCCCAAGCCAGAGATGACCTATAGATGAATCCTGTATATTTTATAATTGATAACCATTGTGCTAATAGGTATTGTACTAAGTTATTACAAACCACCTATGCTGATGTTAAAGGTGGAAGTATTGAAGCCTAAGCAAGAGGTCCAGAGTCAAAGCTGCTAACTCAGTATGCAATCATTAGTGAAATATGTATGGAAGATGTAGCTATCTTGAATGTATGTTTATCTTTGTGTGTGGATAAAACAACAGGGTTGTGGAGACCATATTCTGGCACTGTGGCCTGATGTGAGAACTTGCACAGAATCCAATTAGATAAGGAGGGAAACTCCCTTAGCTTCTCACTTGAGACCTAGCCAGGCTCTGGGAAAATCTAATGTGAGATTGAAACCAGATATCTCTGCTTAAAACAAAGGTGCCACCTATTCTGGCTTGCTGATTTTGGGGTATATATGGCTGGACCCGCTCACAGCGACTTTGGCAGCCTCACCTACAGGTGGACGCACCGCGTAGGATTTCCCCCTTGCCGGGACAGGCTCCCCAAACCCTCGCTGTAACCGGGGCTGCCCAGCCACCGTGGGGCTGGGTGATGGGAACGTATGCAAGTGGTGGTGGACCTTTCTTAATCACTATTCTCTCTCTCATGTAGTAATGATTTGATGCATTACCCTGTATTTTCCTATTTGTTTAGGTGCACTATTCTGTATTTTCTTACTGTGTTTTCTGTATTATTCTATTATATTATTTCTAGTAAAATCCGCCTGCTCTTTTCACTCTGGTGTGTGAGTTTAATTGATATCCCTAATCGTCAAAACACATGGAGTCAGCAAAAACCTGTGGAACCAGAGGAAAAACTACAGGTGGTCAGATATGATGAAATTTTGTCAGATAAAAAAAACTTTTCTCTGTGTGCACCCACCATCGAAGCTAGATCCATGGGCACCCACCACCCAAGATTACTGGACTTGAGACAACGTTGGATCCAGGGGTGGTGATCCAGATTTCTTTGACTCTCTTTCTCTCCTTTATTTTTCTTTCCTTTCCTTTCTTTTCTTTCTTATAGATTTATAAGAGACCACATTGCATATTATCCTTTTCCAAGCTTAAATTGTTCTCTACCACAAGTAAAACATTTTAACCAGTTGTTTGGTGTCGTTTCACCTTAATTTAACCCAAGGGGATCACAGAACTATTGCTACTCTCTGGGCTTTGAGTCTGGGTCATGACGTCTTGTAACAAAGACATTTAACCATTTTCAGTGACAACATAAACTGAGTCAGAGCAACTTGAAAACTGAAATAAATTAATGGAAATGCAAATTGAGTCTGTCTATGGCAGGTCAGAAATCTGATTGGGCAGTAGTAAATAACTCTAAGTACCTCCTAGAAGACTAAAAGAGGCTGATTAACGGAGAGGTAAATGGAGGAAAAAAAAAATGTCCTAACCTAATAGCATTGATCAGCATCAAAGACCAGAATGAGTGGCAAAACAATAACCTGAAAACTATTTTGGAAATGTATGATATATTCATATGTTGCTTAACTGTAGCCTTTTTTATTTGCTGTATATATTAATGTACCCTATACTTGTTGATGATAATGTCACAAACAGGATAAGAGACATAAAGTATCTGCCTATTAGTGCTTTAAAATGTCATGATAAGCCAGGACAGTTTTTTATTTTCACATAAGAGAACCTTTTGTCACTAACTAGTAAACAGCATAACTTTGGTGTTTTAAACCTGAAGTACTCACCAAATACACTTTCATATACAGTCAATGGAGGAAAGGAGTCACCAGCAGAATCTGTTATCTAGATATCTAGATGCCCACCTTAAACTGATATAAATACCCTTCAGATGGTGGATTTTTCTCTCTTACGCATATAAATGGGAGGTAAGTTAACCAGCTTTAGGTGCTGAAGTTGTAGATGCCTACTTAGGGAATGTGAACATTATATACTGCTGACAAGGAAAGACAGTGAAACTGTGATGATCCACCAGTGGCATGAAAATACAAAAGATGGCTAGAGGAGTAAAAAAGTAATGAATCATCTGAGACAAAAAGGAGTAAGCAGTAGAGAATTCAATTAAGTGGTAAAGCCAGCCAGTACTTCTGCTCACAGAGGAGTTAATAGTAAGAGGACACAATGTCTTTCTCCAAACATAAAAGAAGCAGACTAGACTATAACGATGAACTGGGATTTTTTTTATTTGGAGGAGAGGCTATACCCAGGAGCATATTGGATATTAGAGAACTGACTAAATTCCAGAGAGTGTTTAAAGAGATAAGGAAACTGAGTGAGGGAGAAATACAGAAGTTAGATGGTTTGTGTCTGACTATGCTCATTTTTTACTCTGGTATAATAGCGAGAGAAAATTCTCTAAGGGCAATGAAGTCAATGATTCACCTAACAGAACAGGAGGTCTGTAAGAACAGAGCACCTGGAAGTTTGTAGTCCTAGAAAACATCAGTCAATATAGACATACAGACAAGACCATATCTCCACAATCAAAACAGAGAGAATCATGGACCATTCTCTGATTGATTCACTTTGGTAGATGAGAAATAGCTTGGATGGTGAACACTGACAGAGAACAGATAATTGTGTGTGGGGGTGAATGTTGGAAACCAAACTTGTGAACTCTCAAGCATGAGCCTGACACTTGCTACATGCAAAAATGATGGCCTGGAGGCAGATTTTGGTAATACCTAGACTATGTGGAAATGGCACATATTGAGACCTCCAATTAAGATACCACCGGTGAGGAGGGTCATCACACACTGTGCCTCTGAATATAGTCCGTTTAGATGGAGAAGAAAGGGCCTGGAAAAAGATATATTGGAATAGAGGTGGATTCCTGAAGACGAGTGTTGTGGAACACCCAGGGACATCCTGGGTAATGCCTGTGACTGGTAACTTCAAGAAGCTGTGCAGCACAAACAAACATGACTTTCTGACTGACTTTCCTAGACCAGCAATGATGTTCCTGATAGCTGGGCAGTTGGGACCAAGTGAATATGACTTTGAGGGGGGAGGCAACTGAGAAACTCTGTGCGATAATCAAGTAGGGTAAAAGCTCTACTCTCATTGGTCTTTAAATAAACCTCAGTATCCAGATCCACTATAGGCTGTCATTTACTCCATCTTACCCATAACATTCACATCCACACTGTTTAGGACTATCCGCTCCTGGGCAAAATTTGTACAGAAAGAAAGCAGTTACCACTGTCCAAATTGGAGCCAAAGAGTAAACCAAGTAGTTAAGCTGGTTGTTTGGTTTGTGTGGGGGTTTTTGTTTGTTTGTTTGGTTTTTTAATTTAGTTTAGTTTTATTTATTTATTTATTTAGCACTATATACACGACCATTGGAACCACTTCCATAAAATTATAGGACACAACTATGATCTGAGTGCAGACCTAGGAAGCCTGTTTGAATTCAGCAAATAACTCTTTTCTATCTCAGAACAATGAATCTCAATACAGCAATCTAATGAGTTTCTAGTCAAGCATCTCCAAGGGCGGTGACAAATCCCTTTACAGTTTGCAACCAGAATCTATACATTATTGTATTTGAAACAGTTTGCTCATATCTTGTGCAGATAATATATATTGTAGCCTTACACCTGCTGATAGCATACCTTCTTGTCCCACTTTAACAAGGTAGAAACAGACAATATACATGATTTGGAATATAGTTGTTTTATTTTACAATTGCATGTTTCTGTTTTGACATTGTATCATTTCAAGGCCAAATCAGAGTCTTGCCTGAGAAGTCTGTAGTATGTTCTTTCTTCTTGCAACAGAGTAAATCTGTAGTAAAGCAATTGCCTTCACTGGAGACACCCAGGCTTAAAATAGAATTTCATTGACAGCTTTGGAGACCGTAAGTCTGCAGGAGGGACTGAATGGATTACTAGCAGTTGAAAAATATGATTTTTTTTTTCTTTCCTGTAATAGCATCTAATCAGTATTTATTATTATTTATGTTAAAGTTGGACTTTTCCTTTAAAAGATATAATTTTATTTCCTCCTTCTCACTCATAATTTCAGAGACTAAGTTGTCTCTGAATATACTGTCCAAGCAGCAGTATGGAGTTGGGGCAAGAATTTCTCTTTTAACATTAGAGAGAGAGAAAAAAAATATTTTTAGATAGTATAGTACAAACCATGCTATTTTCTGATGAGTTTGCTGCTTTTCTATAAATGTATTTCCCCATAAATGTTATTGCATGTAAACAAATTAAAAGAAGCCTTATCTATTAATCAAGATGAAATTCTACCACATAGGCAAACATCTGATTCATAATGCAGAAGACATTTGCTGTCCTCCCTTACCACATATTACCACATTTCCACTTACTAATGAAATACCACAGATGCAATATCTCATACTGTATAACATCAAACATTTAAATTCCAAATTTTAATTTGTCAGCAATATTCCACATTGAATTTACACTAATTTCCAAGAGCACTATAAAAGTTAAATTAGATGAAACCAACCTACATCATTTTTTCCCCATGGAAACATGCTGGTAGGAAATTATGTTCTTTGTATATGACCCCAAGCATGGCAGGTTATATATTCTAACATACACCATGAAATTCATTAATATGGAGACTGTATGAGGATTAATTTATCTTCTTATATTTTGTATAATTCCCATTGGTATTATGCTATTATTTATATAACTGTTCATTCATGGGATTAAAAATATTGTAGCCATTCTGTACATTTTATAACAGAAGTTGAATATACAGACAAGCTGCACAGAAAGCTTAAATTTCAAGTAAATACTGTCAACTAGGGAATGTCTTATATTTAATTTGTCGTTTATCTAATTGAAATGACATCTCAAACTTTTTACATATAGCTGATATTGCTGTAATAAAAAATAAGTTTCTTGAAGTGAAATGCAGTCAGGGAAAGCATTTCCTTGATTTTAGTCCTGTCACATCATTTAAAAACTAAAGATAACCTCTTTCCATTTTCCCCTAAGACTGCATAAGATTTAAATGAAGCTGTCATTACAGAAATGTAAAATGTGAAGAATAGTCTAAAAGATTACAAAAAACTTTCACTTATGGTATGGCTCTGCCATCAGAGGCTATTTGTCCCAATTTTCATACTAGCTGGATGATGCAGTGTATGTCACCCTGTGTAGAAAAAGAGCAAAATTGATGGGAGAGTGTATGGAACAGGGAGAATAAAAATAGTGTAGGATTCATTAAAAAAAAAAACAAACCCACACCCAAACAAACAAACAAACAAATAAACCATTTAAATATAATAGCCTCCCTAAAAAAATTACACTGGTAGCAGTCCCCAAATTGAAACAAATAAAACCCCAATGAAAGGGTGTGATTCTGAAACCATTATGTAACTGTCAACAGCTCTTTCAATTTATTTCTACATGTCTGACCTGTGTTTGAATTTGAGATGTTGTGATGAAGGACAAATAACACTGCTGTACCCATCTGGGTAGTTTCTGTTTTCAGGATGGACTTTCTCACCAAGTAGCATGATCCCTGATTACACCAAAGTGACATAACCACTGTTCTTTTCCACATGTCAGACAAAGCTTGTCCACAGGTCACAGCAGTGGCCTAAATATGTGAGGTAACTTCAAATAGACTGTAACAAATAGTCTTAATTGTGTGCCTGTTAAAGGTACCCACCAGATCATTCTCAAACCTAAGCTATCCTCTTTGTTAAAGGAGCCAGTTTCCAAGCCACCTCAGGCAGAGTTTTTCAGGAAAATATTTTGGATCAGATGGAATCAGAAGTTCAAAGAGAACACCATCTATCTTCTGCAGTCTTATGGGCATGATTCATCTACCGAGGCATTGCATATAGCGTCATGTAAGAGTTTCTGGAGCATCTTGGGTGTGAGACTGGTAGACACAGTAACTCAGCTAAAGGAGATTTGTGTCCTCCTGGAGCAGAAGCTGTCCTGTCAAATGAACCCCATCTTTGGTGTCTGAAGGGTGATATAACTAATATGTACCAATCTATAGAAACCCAACTTTTGTTTGTTTGTTTGTTTCTCTATTATACACACAGGAACCAGTAACTGAAGGCATAACTGTGGCTACAATATAAGTGAAATTATTAAGTGTCCATTTAGCCCAAATTTAGAGGGGACCATGTCTTAAGACAGTTCCTTAAACTGTGCCTGTCTTGCCTGTGAATTCAACAGCTGTAAATTAGAGGAATGCTTTACCTGAAATGTTGAATTATTAATTTCAGACAGTTTATTATAACTGATGTTCCCATGGAGATAAGTTTTGATATTCATTGGAAATTATACTGCTACTATTCTATGAACTCTGTGAAAATAATCAGTATTAATTATATGGATTTTCTTTTCAAATTTCTTGATAAATATGTTATGATAGTAACACTATTCAAATGGCAAGCATTAGCTACCTTCTTCCAGGCTATGTTGCAATGACTACTGCCAAGCATTTAATGTGTTGTTTCGCTTGCTTGCTAAAAACAGCATAAGCAAAGGTAGTGTAGGAGTAAATATTGAGGATCAAATAATAAAAATGACCTCTCTAAAGTGTATGTGTCTAAACATACTTCTATAACAATGTTAAGTTTCAGAGTTAATTTACAATTAGATGATCATATGTAGAAGAGCAGCAAATATTCCAATTTGGGCTTTGTTGAGGCCATGAACTACATGAACTAGAAGAATGTAAAATTAATCTCTGATAAAATGGAATTGGGCTATCAAGTTTCAAGGGATGAAGACGGTAATATGTAACACATAAGTCAGTGACAATTACTTTTGAGATATTAAAAGAGAAGCAATACTTCACTGTTCTCCCTTCTTTTATATTTTCATTTAGTTTTGATATTTAGAGAATATTCTTAATAAATTGGAAAGTCAAAGCTTCATAGACCTCTACTGGATATTTATAGAACAATACCAAAGCTAAACAACCTCTTTAGTAAAATTAGGGGTCCTCATTCTACGAAGATATTTCTTTGCATCCTTATATATATTGTTTTCTACAGTGCCTTATTCTGTAACCAACTAACCATATAACCAGAAATCTTTAAAATTAAGCATTTTTTTCTACTTTGTTTGGGTATCACCTAACATGTTGCCGACACTATTGTGAAGGAAATACATTTAGAACTGTCATATAATTGACACTTTCAGCAAAGGGCATAGAGGATAATAATCATACTATCATAGAATGTGAAGGGAGTTTAAAGATCATCTAGTTTCAACTCCCCTGTCATGAGCAAGGACACCTTCCACTAGATCAGGCTGCTCAAAGTCCCATACAACCTGGCTTGAACACTGCCAGGGAAGAGACATCCACAGTTTCTCTAGGAAACCTGTTCCAGTGCCTCACCTATTTTCTTAAATTTATACAAAAGTAAAAGGTAAAATAACCAAAATAACAATGTAATTGGATTAAATATAATAATGCCTAATATGTTTTTATTGACATCAGCTTAGGAGCAATACATTGCCATCATAATGCCTTGCAAAAAGATGTGATGTCTGTTTCCTCTGTTGTGTCATTTTTGTCTAGCCCCATTTCTTGAACTGAGCATGGAAAGACTGAACAACAGTGCTATCCATCAGTGCTATCATTTTGTAAGCATTAGAAACCAGTAAAATCAGCTTAGAAATATGATTTATTCAGCAGAGACGCTACTAAAGACAGTACAAACATTACTGTGAGTGAGAGGTTTTATACAATGTTTTTTCATTGAACACCAATCTCATTATGCCTTCTGAAATTCAGACAAAAATGACATATCCTTCAGCAGAAAGAATTTCCATCAGGATGCACCTTAAACTGAGTAAAAGAAAATGCAAGTGGGTAGACGTCCCTTATGCTATAATAAAAAACTCTCAATATTTTATTTACCTTTAAAAGGAAATTGGGAATAAAAAAGCACAAGAAAAGTATTTCACTTGATAGGTTTCATGAAAATTAACTTGTAACAAGTCTAAAAATAATCATAATTGGTGTGTTTAGTACTAACAATGAGAACTAGCTGTTTTAGACAGGCTGATAAGCAGTTAAATAAGTTTACATTTTGATGTCTGAAACAGGATTTACTGTTATAGTTATCCTTCTATAAGAAAAACTTCCAAAAAATACTGAAAGCAAGAAACTCTAAGAAACTTTTGCTGAACTCACAGCTGCAATATATGTGGGGGAGAATGAACACCCTATCTTCACAGCACACAAATTACCAAAACACCTAAAATTTTCTTATCATTTATAGATAGGTAGTTTTTATTTCATTCAAATTCTTAAAGGGTTTTTTATGTTTCTTTGCATCCGGAAAAGTAGACATAAAGCAGAAAAGCCACTAGACATAAGATCAGTGTCCTTTTACCCACTGTTTATTATATTACTTTTAATAAAACTCCATGATATTTGATTACATTTTTGGTATCAGCTTCTACTGGATAGCATAATGCAAAGTGTGCCTGCTGCTTCTGTTAAACAGCCTAAAAGGTGATAACTAAAAATATGACTTTTGGGGAAGTTAAAAACTATTCCAGACATTATACTGAATAAGTGTAACTTAAATTAGTCTTGATTGTCCGTCAGCTTATAAATTAAAAATTGGGCCTGTCAAAAGTGTATTTGTAAAATAAATGTAATAGTTTGAATTACTTTATTGAGATCTATGTCACATAGAGGGAAGTAACTATTTAGATATTTAGAGTGGAAATATGTTTCTCTATGTGTATGTGTTTGTGTACAAATAAAGTTTATATCACTGATAAAATATTGTGTAATTATTTATTTAAATGATAAAATACAGATGTATACATCTGGCTTGTAACAAAAAATTATTTTATAGATAGAGTCTGGGAGCCTAAGGAGTAGGCTATTACTCCTTCGGTACACACAACTTCTAGATATATTTACAGTTTCAGTATAGGATTAACTACTGTGGCATTTATGGTTAATAACAGTCATTAAATTTAAGTGTACTAAATGCAGAAAATCAGATAACCAGTATAAACTATAACGAAACAGAAACTCCTTTTCATACAGGCTGTCTTCATAAATGGAGAGTTTACTTCTACTTTAACATTTTTAGTACCATCAGATAAGAATAGCATATTAATTAGAAATCAACTAAATTCTAAAATTTGAACACTACGAATTCTTAAGTATGTTTCAGCTCCAAATCACAATCACATACATTTAGTTCTCAAGTGCAGGTGTCTGTCTGGGAGAAAGTGTTTAATGCTTTCTTTACCTCAGTCTTTAATAACAAGACCAGTTGTACTGAGGGAATCCAGCCTCCTCAGCCAGAAGACAGAGACTGGGAGAACAACCCCCCCACAATCCAGGAGGAGACAGTCAGTGACCTGCTGCATCACACAGACACACACATCTATGGGACCAGATGGGATACACCCGAGGGTGCTGAGAGAGCTGGCTGGGGTGCTCGCCAAGCTGCTTTCCATCATTTACGAGCAGTCCTGGCTGACTGGGGAGGTCCCAACAGATTGGAAATTGGCTAATGTGATGCCCATCTATAAGAAGGGTCAGAAGGATGATCCGGAAAATTACAGGCCTGTCAGCTTGACTTCGGTACCCGGGAAGCTGATGGAGCAGCTTATCCTGAGTACCATCACACAACAGGTGTGGGACAACCAGATGCTCAGGCCCAGTCAGCATGGGTTTATGAAAGGCAGGTCCTGCCTGACAAACCTGATCTCCTTCTACGACAGGGCGACCTGCTTACTGGATGAGGGAAAGGCTGTGGATGTTGTTTACCTTGACTTAGCAAGGCCTTTGACACCATTTACCACAGCATTCTCCTGGTGAAACTGGCTGCTCGTGGCTTGGATGGGCACACTCTGTGCTGGGTAAAAAACTGGCTGGATGGCCGGGCCCAGAGAGTTGTGGTGAATGGAGTTAAATCCAGTTGGCGGCCGGTCACGAGTGGTGTCCCCCAGGTCTCGGTTTTGGGGCCACTCCTGTTTAACATCTTTACTGATGATCTAGACGAGGGGATCGAGTGCACCCTCAGTCAGTTTGCAGGTGACCCCAAGTTGGGTGGGAGTGTTGATGTGCTCGAGGGTAGGGAGGCTCTGCAGAGAGACCTGGACAGGCTGGAGCCATGGGCTGAGGCCAACTGGAGGAGTTTCCATAAGGCCAAATGCCGGGGGCTGCCCTTGGGCCACAACAACCCCCAGCAGCGCTACAGGCTTGGGGAGGAGTGGCTGGAGAGCTGCCAGTCAGAGAGGGACCTGGGGGTGCTGATTGACAGCCGGCTGAACAGGAGCCAGCAGTGTTCCCAGGTGGCCAAGAAGGCCAATGGCATCCTGGCTTGTGTCAGCAATAACGTGGCCAGCAGGGACAGGGAAGGGATGTTACCCCTGTCCTGGTTATCCTTATTCCTCCTTAACAGAAAGCAAGCTGACTACTTTGTCCTCTTCACTGACTACTATCTTGTGGGCATGTTATATTCCTTTTAAAGTATGGATTTTAAGCCACGTTAATGTGCAATTGCATAAATGTAAACACATGGAAATATTACCTTGGAGCAATCTAAACTATTAGTCCAAGTGAGGATTAGACACAGGGTATTTGGGTATGCAGAACTACAAGCATAACTGAACAGACAATTGTCAGTGAACCTTTAAAACTAGTTCTATTGCACATACAAAGAATTGCATATAAAATTTGGCTTTGTCTTACACTGTGCTTCATAGATTTATTTTTAAATGATATCTCACTTCTTATGCCATTGCTTTTCTCTGAGACAATTGTTATTCTTTCAGGTTTTTTTTTGTGTATTCAGATTTGTGATTCCTTTCTTTTCAGTTCTGACAGCAATTTTCTTTTCAGCTAAGGAAAATATACTATTGGGAAAAAGGTTTATGTTGTTTATTTTCATCAGTAATATTCTCACAGTCTTCCAAAATCAGTATATTTAGGTAGACTTTTACAATTGGTCCATAGATAAATACAGGGGGGAAAAAAAGAAAACGTGTTTGTTTGTTTGGTTTTTTTTTTTGTCAGAATATATATTTTGCTTCTATCACAACACATATGCAAAGACATAGGAGTAAAAGAAACTAGAAAACATATCATATCAGATCATCTGAAAAAAATGTAGTTATCATCATTGGAACATTGTGGGCTCTTCTTGACAATAAGTAGTTTTAATCCAAAAGCACCAAGTGAGATGGGTAAAGCAGTTTCAACAAGTGTCTTTTTGTCCTGGGTACTGAGACAAAGAAACAACGGTGTAGCAAGAGGAATGCACTAACACTTCCTAAACTTTCTATTTTGCCATGTCCAATGCCTAATCACAATGTGTGAGCATTTACAGAACTGGTAGACTAGACTTAGCTCTTCAGAGTTGGTCTTCAACGGAAATTTTCTGTCACCCAGACTTGCCTTTTACCAATACCAGTGAGTGCTTCGAATTACCCTACTTTACTGTTTTAATTTATTTTTAACAGAGATACTTCAGATAGATGCAGATGTAGCTCACTTAATCTTCATTAAGGCAATGCAGGGGAAAAAAAAAATATTTAGAGTTCTTCATCCCTCTTTCTCTCCCCTGTGGCTGTTATGGCATGCATGACAATGTTATATGATACAGGTGAGGCTGCATGTCTATTCAGCCTTCCCTGTTAAATCAGGACTGGGTCTATTCCAGGTTGTGCAATCTGAAAAACAAACATGTCTTTTGGTTCTGCCTCTTGAGTTCTTGTTTAAACATGAACAAATTAATCAACTACCTCTTTAGGTAGGAAATGTTCCATTCAAAATTGCCACTGATAAATGCAATTCAGGAAGCGCGACGGTTGTTTGGGTTGTTTTTCATTTCTTGCTATTTGCAGCAAAGGAAGACAGGGTGAATTAATTTGGGACAGAATAGGTGGGAGAGATGAGATGGAGCTAATTTAGAAGCTTTGTAAAAGTGTTTCTCTCTTTTCCTCATACCACTTATGACAGGAAAGCAAATGCATACTCATAATAATTCTGCTGGCATCCATGGAGTTATTCTGTGGAATAATTTGACCTTCAAAATGCAGTTTTCCACTTCCTTACACCTTTCTGAAGTCACAGATACATGCTTTGAATAAACACAATAATTCTGGTATTTTGGTGGTTTCTATCAACTACCTATATAGGTTGAATTAAGTTATTAAGTGGTGAGGTTCTTAAAATATGGGATGACTGGACCACCTCAAATCACACCCCTCAAAGCTATATCTCAATTAATATTGTTTAAAATATGTGATATTGATTAAATACTGGCAAGGTATTATATGAGATTTATCAAATGCATTTTATAAGCTTCTATTGTCATGAGCGATTCAATTTTTAGTAAAAACACAAGTTACATACAGATATTTTGATTTATCTTTGGTATAAATGTAACATTTTATTTGCATTATTGTTTACCACACATCAAGGTGAAAAACCTTCCGGAGGCCATGTAGGATACTGTTATGTCTTGTCTTTTCAGATACCACTAGACATTTATCCTTCTTCAGTTGAATCCCAATGTGACACTATTGCTAATGTCCTCGGAGGAGTGTTTTCCAATGGACAGACAGTAGGGTCTCCATTCAACTGCCCTCACACCAGTGTCTAGTGTTATTTAAGGTTCCCCTGTAGACCTCCCATGATCTTCAGCAGTTGCCCCAATAAGGCAAGGGTTTCTTCAGAGCCCTGTGTTCTATCTGCCACTTCCATGCCATTGCGTCTGGTTAGCTCTAGATAGAGCACCTTGAACAGCACTAAAGAAAAGCCTGTATATAGATGAAGTATCTAGTTCAAGGTTTAAAATCCCAGTAATTCCAGAGTAGCCACCACTATTTAGTGACAACCTCTTCTCATTTAACTCAAAAGTCTCTAGTTATGTAGTAAACCTCTGCTTATGTTTATTTGGATGACAAATTACGTATTGTACTCTAAACTTGATATACTTGCAAATATTTGTCATTTATCTTCTTCTGTAGCCCATCTAGGTATTTCTCTACTTGATCCCTTGAAGATGGTTCCATTTAGTATCATTAGACAACCCCTAACATGTATTGACAAGGTAGACACAATTTGATTTCCTATCTGTAGATATTTCGTACCATATAAGATATTCTGAGGTATCCTGATATTCCACCTGGCTGCTTCCATTCTAGTAGTTCTCAGTCTTCCATACAACTGACACTGTATCAGCACAGTTTGTTGTGTTTAATAAGTTCCAGAAAAAGGCAGATTTCAAATCTACTTACATTCTTGATTATTTTTTTTTTTTTCCTGTTGCCTGAGATTACATCATTCTCTTCTAGCTTATTGATGTTTTGTATTACATCCTACATTACATTACAACTAACACAATCCTCATGGACATCAATACATTATTACATAAGAAGCCAGACATACAGATTCCCAACAAAAGTTTGTATCTATAAAAGAAATGGCAGAGTACACCAAATTGTTATCCGATTTTTGCATTTTGCATTTCACATATAAACTGTTCTTGACTTAAATCTACTATTTGCTGATGTTTACCTTACATGGTAAATAAGACTTACATTAATTGTTTATGTACAAGCTGTTCCAATATCCAGAGACAAGGACATCTCTATGGCAAACCCAAATTATGAAAATGTGTCCAGACTCCTTAGGATATGACAGGCTAGCATTTCAGAGATTGGATAGTTATATTAAAGTCTACTATTGTGATGCACTCACTTTTTACACTAATTTTGCACAGAAGTAGATAAATATCTGGGTTGTAAATTATAAAATCAAAATAAGAACTTAATATTTTGTTTAACAGCTTTTGTTTCTTGGCATTTGCCTACAGAAGTAAAGAGTTCTTAAGGGAAAATATTTTTAAAATATTCTAGATTTCTGCAAATTTTAGTTATTCATACTTCTCAGACCTCCAAAATAGTATGTTGAGGAATTAAAATAAGCACATCAGGAAAATGAATGCCTGATAAAAGTCCTGACTAAAGGCCATGTCTTATTCACTCACTCAGTAATAACAAGAAGAAATGCATTATGTAATATGTAGATATTAGATCTTTACATTTCTTGCATTCATAAAAGTTATCTTACCAAGTTTTCATACTTCTGCAAAATAGTTTTATGTCTGCTTTAAAGATCAGAGTTGAATACATAGAAATTCTGGGTAGAAATGATTTCTCATCAGTTAGCGACTCTGCTTTGCTGCCAGTGTTTCAGTACACTGTCATTCAAATCTATTTTACATGGTTTGGAGGAATATAAAGATCTTTTTGAAACCTATAAAATGTATTCTGCTATGTAATTTGCAATTCTTGTCCTTTGTAAAATGATAAAACAAAATGCAGCTGTAAAAATATCTGTCACTTGAACAGAACTTTGTTGTGCAAGACTATTTATAAGCAATGAATTCACTGCATTCACCGAGCTACACAATATTATACCTTCGTTCTACCATGCAGCAATTGTGAAATATTTTTCAAAATAGATTTTATTTTTCTTTGAAAGTGTCAGAAACCACATCTTTTATACCTTGAAAGTATATTTATAATGAGAGGTATTCTGATGCATTTAAGTACTTCACAATTCCATACCAAGATACAATAAAATCTCTTCTTAATTATCTCAGTTAACTTGCACAATAATTGCATTTTACAATTATGTAGCATACCCATTCTTATTGTGAAAAAAATATTCCCAAGCTCTTCATAAATTCCGTTAAACATTTAGGCTTGCATCAGGTATTCAGATGTTCCTAATTTGTCCGGATGTCTATGTGTATTTCAGTCATAACTGCCGCCACATGGGCTGCGTTTGGGTGCTAGGGCACTAGCAGCCCACAATCCATGTCCAGTACAGACTGCAAATGAAGTCAAGCCAGATACTGATGGCTTAGCAGATTTTATGGGGTTTGTTGTATATCAAATTCCTTTAAAATCATTGCCCAGAGACACACTGACCCTTAGTATATATTTTGTGCTACAGCAGAATTTTAAAACCGTTTATTTTTACTTTTTTATTTTGCACATGCATTGTTGTTTGATACATTTTCATTCTTAGGAAGCTATGAAATGTTAGGGTGATGGAGATAAGTATAACAACAGTTTGAAGAGGAGAGCAGATTCATGCTATTCTATGTCGCTTCATTTGCAACTGTATAGATTCAGAGTACTGAGTTCCACTAGTATTTTGTACATATATGCCTTTTCTATTGCAGTACCAATTTAAACAGCACTCCTTTGTTCAGTGTGATAATACAAAGAATCCTGTACTTACATTACACATTTTTATAGGTTCATGGAGGAGACAACTGACACAATGAGGATAGCATTACAAAACAAATTTTAGCTGCTAAAATGAATGATAGGTAACAAGGACTGCTACTGAAAGATCCAATAGGTCAAACAATTTAAAAATAAAATAAAATAAAATAAAAATACACATATAAAAGAAGAAAAAATCAGAAGTCAAACGATAGAGAACATGTGAAGGAAATGGTTGATAAAAGACAGCTTCTGGCCTTTTGGGAAGACTAAAGGGGAATGGAAGATAAAGGCTTACACTGTTTCTGTTTCTGATGACAGTGGAAAGAGGAAAGTGAGACTGTCAGTACAGTGTTTTCAGTAAATAAATAAATGAATACAACCATGCTTGCATCAGTCAGGCTAAGTTTGAAATGATAAGTCATTTTATAGGAGACTGCCACTGAGATTTCCAACTTGCTCTTCTGCCTTACAGGGCTGAGATAGCATTTGTTAACATATTCAAATTTTGGCAGGCTTTTCCAAACCAAAAGGAGCTTGTGAAACTTCAGAATATTGTCGGTGCTTGAATACTCTTAGAATAATAGAATCATCTACGTTGGAAAAGACCTTGAAGACCATCCAGTCCAACCATTAACCTAACACTGACAGTTCCCAACTACACCATATCCCTCAGCGCTATGTCGACCTGACTCTTAAACACCTCCAGGGATGGGGACTCCATCACTGCCCCTGGGCAGCACATTCCAATGCCTCTTCCCATAGATTTTTAAATTTCTTTATGTTGATTCCATGTCTGCAACCCAAGATTATTCCACATGGCAAAACAAGAGAACAATTCTGGTGATGTCATATAGTTATATAGCACCATTGAAATTGCTTAAATATACTCAATACACCCATGGGGCTGGCAGAGATGACACAGAACCTGGAGGAGAATTGGGTCATCTGTGGGTGGCAGGTATCAGCCATGTGTGTTAACACATAGTATCTAAAATGTCACCATGTTCAGGCATTAGAATTATACACCTTAGTTCACTTTTAGTAAGAATCACATAGATAACAGATGTTGGCCTCAGTTACTCCCCAAAATCTCCCTCAAGATTTTTCTATCCATGCAAACAGTGAGTCTGCTAGGATGGCTCTGTGTACTTTCTGTGCACAAGCAGGGACAGAAGATAAGCATGCTGCAGTATAGTACTAAGACCATAAGTTATGTCCAGACAAGGTGTTTGCTCTCTGCATGGACCTCTCAGGAAGAAGATCCCTCTTTAGAAAACTGTTTGGACTTCAGCTCTAAAGCCTGTAAGGCAGCCTTTCAGACAGGCACACTGTACTGATGATGGCATGACTTATTATATTGCATTGTAATTTAGGGGTGATATCACTGAAGTTATTAAAGTCACACAAATCAAGCCACGGGCAGAGAAAAAACAAACAGGTGTAATGAATTGTGTAAACACTATAGTTCTGTTACAATTGCTGTTCCTCTGTTTTCTGAGCTAAATATTTCTCAACAAATTACATATGGTTCAAGATTTCAGCAAGACTCTGCATGCATTCCCATGTACTCCCTTTAGCACAGGAGGTAATGAATTTATTACTAAACAAACTCTTTTCCAGTTCAGAACTATATTGAGCAAGTTATGTATAATAAGGAAAAATATCACCCCAAAAATATCTAATTACTTACATATAGTGTCATTATGATGATGAATATTCTTCCAGAAAAAAAATAAATAAAATATCAACAAGGTGCATAATATTTTCAACTGGCAATAGATCTATTTTTGGATCCAACCATTTTATGTTATCTATATAATGTTATCATTCAATCTTTATAATCAGATGCAGTCTATTCTTCCCCAATTACTAATGTAATCAATTTGATATCTCCTTTTTAAAACACTAATTTTCCCAAGAGAGTAATGCCTTTGAAGATTGAATTTGACTGAAAAGTTTAGAATAACAAAAAATCACAAAGAAAATCAGAGAAGTTTGCCAAGATGTTTTCCAGCTATCCTAGATAAGTTAATGATACTAACTAATACCCTTCTAGTGGTGTGTTAATTGTTCTAACCTAAGCCAGGATCAATCTCAATATTATCACACAGTTTCCATTTAGTAAATCATAAGGAAAATATCTTTAACAGCAGGACTTCAGTCTGAAAGAGTAAGGGTAACAATTATTCATTATACTATTATACTATTCATTATCACAACTTAACTTTTGCTTAGCTGTCTATGATTTATTCACAAATAGACGGGCACAGATTTGAATTTACAAGCCTGGGTCATTCACTTTGAATTCCTGTAAAATACAAGGAATGATTTTGGTACCTACTGTTGTGATCCACAAAGTCTAACTTGATGTGTTTAAAATCAAAATAAAACACAGAGAATGATCTAAACACCCATTTTCAAATTAACATAAGCCAATATTCAGGGAAACTGCGCTGCTGCATCTATGCTAGCAAATTAAGCTAGCACCAAGGCAAAGTATCATAGAATATCCTATGTCAATAGTCTTAAACTCTGAATTTCCAAATCAAGAACCAATGCTTGTCAAAACCCATGTCAAAGATCCTTATAAGAACACAGTAGGATAGATGATCAAATTTCAATGCCTGAGAAGATTCCCTGCCACTGTTTAATTCATGACTGGAGAAACATCTTTACTAAAATACTAAATTTCATTGCTTTTCATTTCGATACCAGGTAACTGTAAGCATAGTCTGAACTCTTACAACAGTGAATCCTGTTCTGGAATTAGATATCATGACTTTTTCAGTCCTTTCTCACATTGTAACGATTGGTCTTGCTTTACCTAGCATTCAGTGTGCGTGAGCATAGATTAAGGGTGTAGAGATCCTGATCTCAAGACTATTGTGTCTCGAGGAGTTAGTGATCCATGAAGCAGTTAACCTGAGTAAGCCCAGGTCTGTGCTGCACTGCACTGTGCCAGCAAGTATGTCACCTGTGAGACCTTGCCTTTGTCTAGAAGTCCAGCAGGAAATCCTCTTATAAACATCATTTCTATAGGCTGTTCGGAAATTAATTTCCATTTTTTAATGTGATTTTCATTGTATATGTTTCAGGAATAGTACCTTCTCAACTGGTGTACTGTTATATATTTTTTAAAAGCTCATGTTATGAGCTTTCACACGGTATAATTACATTATAATATAAACTGTTTTTTTGACAAATTTTGGAGGTTTGAAGTTCATATGTCAAAACAGCAGTTTTGACAGATCTACTTCTATGAGTTCAAACTTGGACATAATGCAGTGCAAGCTGCTCGAAACATCAGTGAGGTATATGACCAGGGAAGTGTTAACGAACAGACAGTGCGACTTTGGTTCCAAAAATTTCAACATGGCAATTTTGACCTTGAAGATCAAGAAGGTCACAGACGTCCTTCTGCGATTGACGACCATGAATTGAAGGCTCTGGTGGAAGCAGATACATGCACAACTGTTTGAGAATTTGCAAAAGAACTCGGGGTAAGCATATCAACTCTTTCTGAGCATCTGAAGAAGATCGGAAAGTCTAAGAAGCTCGACAAATGGGTGCTGCACGAATTGATGAGAATCACAGAAATCACCATTTCAAACTGTTGTCAGCGCTTCTTTTTCACAACCAGAATGACCCATTTCTTGACTGTATTGTGAGGTGCAATGAGAATTTGATGTTCTATAATAACTGATGACAATCGGCTCAGTGGTTAGATCATGATGAAGCTCCACAGCACTTCCCAAAGCCGAATCTGCACCAAAAGAAGGTCATGCTGACTGGTGGTCTGCTGCTGGTTTAATCCATCACAGCTTCCTGAGTCCGGGTGAAACAATCACGGCATCACAGTGGAGAAGTACGTCCAGCAAATCAATGAAATGCACCAGAAACTTCAACGGCTGCACCCAGCACTGGCCAATAGAAAGGGTACAATCCTTCTCCACGATAACATGTGGCCACATGTTGCGCTTTCGACACTGCAACGGTTGAACAAGCTGGGCTATGAAACTCTGCCTCATCCACCGTACTCACCAGACCTCTCACCACCGACTATCACTTCTTCAAGCATCTTGACAGCTTCCTGTGTGGGAGACGCTTCAGAAACCAAGGGGAGGCCGAAACTGCCTTCGATGACTTCATTGCCTCCAGAAGTCAAGAATTATATGCAACTGGTATAAATATGCTTGTTTCTCGTTGGCAAAAATGTGTTGATTCTAATGTTTTTTATTTTGATTAATAAATTTTATTCTGAGCTGAGATATGCCACTTCAAACATACAGGTTGAAATCGCAGTTAATTTCCGAACAACCCATATTTGACAACAGGAATGATAAAGAGCTGTTTTATTGTAAGGAAATCCTAAAAAGAGCTCAAAATACCAAAAGGATGAGTTTCTCTCCACAGATGTTATCTGCTCAGCCTGACATGTGTAAATCCATCTGGAGTCTACCTGAAGCTGCATGAACACGAGGTTCCCAGCATCTGAAGGGACATAAAATTTACTTGTTCTCTCTGTAAGATTATTCACTCGCTGTGTTCCTCTTTTTAGCCAACCTTATTAAAGCAACTATTTTATTAAGTAATTTGTTGTTGGACCTTTTTCGATCTCTTTCTGAATCCAGGAAGCGCCCTGAACTCTCTCTCACACACCACAGACCTCCCCTAGTGCAGAAAACCTTGTTTCACAGGCAAAATCACTGTCTCCAGTGAAAAAAAAGCATCAGCAGTCCCACAGATATCATATCAAGCATTTTATCCCAACCAAACTATCTTGCCTAAGGTTTCAGTCGTGCCCTGCGGTGGGTCGGTTAGAGCCAGTTGGAACCAGCTGTGTCCAGCATGGAGTAGCCCCAGTCGCTCCTTACAGAGCCTGTCCCTGCAGACCCCACTGCTACCAGCACCTTGCAACCTGCACCCAGTGCAGTTGTAAACACCCGTTCCCTCAGCTGCAGTATGCACGGCAGCGTGGTAGTGGATGCGGCACTCAGGATGGTGTATGAGATGCTACCTGATCCTTTACAGGAAAGAGCCACAAACGTATTAAGCCTGCAGGAGTGGACTGAGGAAATTCGTGGGAACATTTTAAATGCAGGTGTGTTTAAAAAAAAAAAAAAAAAAAAAAAAAAAAAAGCGCCCCATAAGAAAAAAAATCCTAATTTTCATGTTACTTGTTTCATCTTCCCCTCCACTGGGGGGGGAGACAGTATCCTTAAAAATATCCCACTGAATATACTTGAGCACCTCAGAGATAGAGAGAACTGTCTGCTGCAAGTTCTGAGCTTGACACGGCTGCAGGAACAGAAGCAGACTTTTCAGTCTTTTCCTTTTTCACCTTTGTAATTACTACATTGTACTTCCTCCTAGAGATAAATCACATGCCCAACCAAATAGAAATGACTGATGTTAGGCCTCTGAACACATGCACACATACTTGTTCTGAACCTTTAAAAAGACAATCTAAACAATTCATCTGGAAAACAAGTCACTTTAATAATAATATCCTCACACTTCAGAATACTTTTTGTACATAGTATCTGTATGTTTCTAAAATTTCCATTACAAACTACAGATTTAAGAATGTTTCTGTCTTTTTATTAAACACCTAAAAATCTTTCCAGGAATTACCTAAAGCCTTTCTCAGATGTTTTGTTATTATGTTGGAGATGTGTTATTTATGCAGGAATAGATTAATTATTAGATGCCTACAGTCCTTAACACATTAGAAAAACTAAGCAGGTGCTCTAGAACGCAACACTTGATAAGGATTTTCTGCTAGTAAAAAGAAATTGTAGGAAAAAAATATAAAGGACTCAGGAGAATGAAGGGGTCAGGTTATGTTTTTAACTGACTTAGATGCACAGCTCTCATTTCTCTAAGTTTACAGTTTTAGAACTGGGGGGAAAAAAAAAAAAAAAAAAAGTCTAGAAGAAAATCTGTACAATTTAAGTCCTTTATGGTAAAGAGTAAATAGGAGTTAGATTTTTTTTTTTTTTCAAAAAAGAGTTATGTAGAAAGAGATTCTTAACTGAAGGTAAGGCAGATACTTGCTTTTGTTTGGTTTTGTTTGTTTATTAAAGAAGGAAACAGGAATAGAGAAGGTCCACGTCAGTGATTTCAATGCCCAAAAATACTTTCAAAATAGACAAGTCATGGAATTTGGTGCTACTAAAAGATTTTGCAAAATACTGACAGCTCATAAATTATTACTGTTTATAATGTAAAACAGCCTACTTTGTGGAGGAATCTAATAATACTTTTTCTCCTAAATTTAATTGAAGTATAGATTAATTGAAAGGGCCAGTTTCAGATCTAAACTTTCTTTAAACAGTTTGATATGACAAAAATATATATGTGAATTAAGGCAGCAGTTGCAGGCAGATTTGTTATATATATGAGTCTATGTGAATAGATTTCATAGTTTTTTCCTAAAGCTAAATAATACTCTTTTCTGTTTTAGATATGAGAAATAAAAAGTACTGAAGAACTGGAGTATGGACACAAAAGCAATGCAGTAAGTAGTACAGATTGAACTTGAGCATAATTACCCTGGGTTTAGGTATATGAGTTTGTTTTTATAATATCAATCCAGTATAAAACAGAAGAGTTTAAAACATGGAATCACCTTTACAAATCCAACAAGTTTCATCCTTCATTAAAGTTTTTAGAAGTGACCTTGAATTTTCTTCCAGCAGTTTCCCTTATGTTTCATCACTTTTGAAACTTTTTTCAAATATTTTTTTCCAGAAAAAAACCTTCATCCACAAACTTTCCTAATAAAGCTTACTTAGAATTCTATACTATCCATATACAGGATATCAAATTGGTCTGCTGTATACAACTAAGCCTGAATTTTCTTTGTCCCATGACTGAGTGTCATCTGAAGAAATTTTCAGTGAAATACTGATTTCAGCAAACAAAGTCTGATATTGACTTTATAATGAATAGAGGAAAATATTCAGGACAGTTACAGCTTGATTCCAAGCATATACCTAAAACTGAGTAAGTAAGTTTAGGCTTCTGTATGCAAAGTTGAACGATTAATGAGGAACAATTGATACAGTCTATTTTAGATGCCAAATTTAGGATGAGATAGATTGCATCTTGTAAGTACCCATTTTACTCTGAAAGGATTCTGTTGAACTATTCCAAATATTGGGTATTTGACTTCACGTTCTGTTGTGGTGTTTATTTGGAAAGGCAGAAGCAAATGAAGAGGTATTATCTGCTCTGAGTGTGGCAAACTGTTTATGATCCCTATGAAAGTTGTATGTCTTTTTAAGGAAGTATTATTAAATGAGGATTTTGCTTTCAGGGGTGTCTTTGAGCAAAGGATCCTCTGCTATTACTAAGAATGATGAGGGGAGCTACTGTTTCAGCCGGTAACTGATTGAACAGGTAGAAGTGGAGGCATGACATGATTCAGGATGTTAATTCTTCCTTCATATTTATGTCAGATCAAGTTAAGAAGAGACTGTAAAAATGTCTTTTCTCTGTCAGATACTGATTTGGTATGTTCTAGTGAGTTAGGTCTTTTTTCTTAAATGACCGGTGTGCCCGTGACTTTGAATTTCACAAAGTAATTTTCGAAGGAAATAAAAAATGCTATCAACATTTAATTTCTCGAGCTTTTATTACATTTCATCTTATAGAAAAGATGTAATAAAAGAAACTTTGGAATTTTATATGGATTTGGAGATGTTCTCTGAGAGTTGCTTTCTACCTTTGTCTTACATGGTGCTGAATTCAAACTAATTTATTTACCTGAATTATAGCTATCTAAGACTTTACTTATCAGCTTGCATTAATGAACAGAAGTAATCATATCTAGATGATAGTAGTTATTCATCTTACTTCTCTTAGATACCTGTGTTAATAGCAGATACATTCCCCCCGGGAGGTATGTATTTCTCTGAAGTGACTATGAAGAAAGTCTAAAATGTTATTTGTATTTAAATGCTTAGCTCCTAGCCATCAGAATTTAGGTGGGATGAATTTCACTCTGTGTGAGGTGAACACACAAAAAATATATATACATTACGTTGTCTGTATATATATATAATCATGTACATATAGACAGTAGTAGATATATATACATATAGATATGTTTATATTATATATATATTTTGCAGTTAGTGATGAAAAAGATAAATGCATTATCTGTTATAATTTAGGAAGATAAATAGATGTCTTTTCCATAATTAGTCATGTTAAAGCATCGATAAATTATTGTAATTTTCCTTGCTCTAAAACAATTGTATGGGTCATGACATGAGTATGAGTTTCCGACTGAATAATATCTGTCCAATACAACCGGTAGCTTTAAAATATATATTTTTCATAGCTGTGTTTACTTGCAGTTGCGCTCTGTTGGTTCATATCTTTCAGCGGAGAAAGATGGTTTCTAGAAGCAGACTCTACTAAGCAGACTGTGTGGGTGTGCTAGCAAATATACACATTAGGTTACATAGTAAAAGCTCAACTTTATACCCACAACAGAGCACAGAAATACAAGAGGAGGAGGAGTAGTCCAAATTATACTGTGCCCTGGCGACTCTCTGGCCCATCACAGAAGTCATCAGCCCATCAAAAGCCCATCTCCACAAATCCAGAGGAGCACAGGGGCACCATGTCAGGAAGGAAACCAATTTAAGGACTCACAGAAAGGAACACCTTGTCTGGCCCTGTCCCAGGGCTGTCCCAGGAAAGCCTTAGACCCCATGTTCATGTGTGAAACCCACCAAAATATTACAGTCTTGTAGCTCTTCTTGGACTGAGGTGGACTGCTGACCGGAGGTGTGGGACACTTTATGGCTGCAGGGGAGAGCATTTCAGGAGTGCACAGGATTTATTATGGGATGTTTTGAGGAAGAACCAAAGGAAAGAAAATGGATTTAGGTGATCTGAGGTAGAACAGGGTGGGAAAATAGATGCATAAGGGGATAAAAAGGGCTAGTCACGTGTAAATTGTTTGCTGGTCAGTACACTTGTCTGGATATTTCCTGCACATGGTCAGGACAGTCTGCCCTATTGTCTTATTAATTTCCCTTCTAACTCTTTCCTCTATGTGTGTGCAAATATGGGGGTCTTAGTGCAGCGACTGGAGTCAGATCACAGGTTGGAGAGCCCATGTGGTTGGACTGAATAGACTTAACTGTCAGCCACTGGAGTGGGACCTCGGGTCTTGAGTACCCTGTGTTAGTTGTGCCAGAACATGTAGAGAGCATGGGCATGCAAGTGAATGTCTGCTCACTAATAATGATTGTGTTGAATCAGCCAGTACATAGGTGAAGTGGCCTGGAAGAAAAGGGGGTGCATGTATTTCCAAGAGCAAGAATACAGGAGGCTGACTATTGGGAGACCAACAGAGTCCCAACCAGATGTGTGTTTTGTGTGTGAGACAGAGTAGGGGGGGGATCTGTACTAGCAACATGAGTGGTGCTATGGCCTCAGGGGTTCATACGTTCAAATGACAACAACCAGGGACACTGGGATCAAGGGGAAGCTACTGAGCTGACTGCTTGAGGCCAGCTGCTGGAGGGATCCACCTTGTGTATATGTGTATAGATATACATGCTCTCACTAGTGGAATATCCTGCTCAGCCAAGGAGACGAGCAGGATGAAGCTGCTGTTAGTGGCTTTTTCTGTATGAGGGATGAAAGTGTCTGTCTTGACCTGTGTAGTCTGTCATATATGTATGTATATATGTGCTGAATATGTGCTCTATATGCATGTGCCTGCTGGGAATACATGTGCAGCCTTACTACAGGTTGCACCTGGGAGCATGGAGCTAAAGTAGTCTTACCTTTCTCAGGTCATTGGATCTGGCCCAATTTTTTTCACTTATGATGCACACTTGCCTATATATATGGTTCTGCAGTCCAACTCTGCCCCACATCTGACTGCTCAGATGCAGCCAGGTTGTCTTGGGTTTGCATGGCAAGGTTTTGGTAGCAGGTGGGCTACAGGATTGACTTCTGTGAAAGGCTGCTAGAAGTTTACCCTGTGTCTGATGAAGTTGACTGACAATGACTCTAAGACAGAGCCACCGCTAGTCAAGGCCAAGCCTATCAGTGATGGTGGTAGCACCTCTGTGATAACATATTTAAGAAAGGGAAAAAACCTGTGGGAGAGCAATTGCAGTGGGAGAGAGGAGTGTGAGTATGTGACACCAAGGTCATTGAAGAAGGAGGGGCAGGAGGTGCTCCAGGCCCGGGAGCAGAGATTCCCCTGCAGCCCGCGGTGCGGCCCATGGTGAGGCAGCTGTGCCCCTGCAGCCATGGGGGGTAACGGGGGAGCAGATCTCCACCTGCAGCCCGGGGAGGAGCCCACACCAGAGCAGGTGGGTGCCCGAAGGAGGCTGTGACCCTGTGGGAAATGCACGTTGGAGCAGGCTCCTGGCAGGACCTGTGGCCCTGTGGAGAGAGGACACCACTCCAGAGCAGGTTTGCTGGCAGGACTTGTGACCCCATGGGGGACCCATGCTGGGGCAGTCTGTGCCTGAAAGACTGTGCCCCATGGAGGAGACCATTGCTGGAGAAGTTTGTGAGGAACTGAAGCTCATGAGAAGGACTCATGCTAAAGAAGTACATGGAGGACTGTCTTCTCACATTAGAGGGGCCCCACACTAGAGCAGGGAAGTGTGTGAGGAGTCCTCCCCCTGAGGAGGAAGGAGCAGCAGAAATGTGTGATGAGCTGACAGCAACCCCTATTCCCTGTTCCCCTTGCACCACGGTGGGAGAGGAGGTAGAGAAAAATGAGAGTAAATTTGAGCCTGGGAAGAAGGGAGGGTGGAGGGAAGTTGCTCTGATATTTGGTTTTGTTTCTCATTACCTTACTCTGATTTGGCTGGTAGTGAATGGAGTTGCGTTTCCCAAGTTAAGTCTGCTTTGTCCATGAGTAGTAATTACTGAATGATGTCATCCTGTTCTCATCTCTACCCACAAGCCTGTCAGCATATTTTCTCTCTCCTGTCCAGTTGGGGAGGGGGAGTGATTGAGCATCTCTGGTGGGCAGCTGGTGTCCAGCCAAGGTCAACCCATCACAGGTGATAGCACAGAAATGTTATTAGAAAAAAATGCCCAGGTAAATGCCTGCAGCCATAACCATTCACTGGTGGATCCACTGTTCTTTCCTATAACTTAGGTTATGTAGAATTTAATCAGTCTTCTGAGTAAATAATGTAAGAATGAAGCAGAATGAAGCATGAATCAGCCTTTCTGACATGTTAACAACATTACCCTGTCATGTGTTTCCACATGTTTAACAAAAATAACAGCTGAGCTTTCCTATCACTTTTTACTATTAAGAGCAAATACTGCATTCTGTGTTCTTGGAAGATACGAAAAATATCCTTCTCTCTTGCCACTTCCATGCTCTTTTCATATTTTAAAATTCAAATATTGGTTCTGTGAAATGATTCCTCCAAACTCCAGTAAAATGTTGATTAAAGTTTGTATTTTAAAACAGCATGTGAATTAATTCACTTAGATTTATTTCAAGTAGCATATGTCCCTTGAGCCATTGAAAAAAACAGAATTTTTGTTCGGTATATATGATAGCTTCTCAAAAATCCAAGTAAATTAATTCATTATCTGCAAAATAAAACCAATCCATAATTTTTGGTGGTAGCTGTTACTGTACTTTAGGCTTAAAAACACTGGATGTCTCTTACACATTTTATCATAGCCAATATTATCTCAGAACTTATGAATAATAAAAATAGGCATGGTTTCAATGTGACTGGCATGAATTCAGTTAGTACTGTTTTAATTAAGCTTAGGAACTTAGAAAACTAGTTGTGATGTTTCTTTTTGTGTTAAATGAACATGTAGGGAGATAGCAGGCCTTTAAAGTTTTCAGACACCAAATAAAAGAATAGATATTTGATGACTGGTGGGCAGAAAATATGCTTTATTACCCTCTCACTTTTTCCTTCTACTAAAATAGCTTCCTTGTTCCTTTTGTCAACTTACTTTTTCTCTTACACCTCTCCTCTCTCATGTTGACCAGCTATATAAAGTCTGAAAGAGGACAGAAGGATGTATGAAAGAGAAGAAGCAGAGATGTAAAGTAAGAAACGATTGCAGTAATGCATGAAACAGCTATTATTTTTACCACTGTTAATAATGTCTATGATTTGTACTATTAAAACAGACTTTTCAGGAAGCCATGACTGTCATTGCTCTTGGTCATTGTTTGAAATATACTCACTGCTTTCAGGATCTGACATAAAACTGTATTTCTTCCTCCATCTCATGAGGCTGAGAAGCTATGGGATGCAAACTCTATGGTTATTGCCAGTGGAGTCACTGATCTCAAATTTCACATTTCAAAGGAGAAAAAACACTCATGCATGAACCAATACACTGTTAGAAAGCTAATCAGTATTCAGGAACACTTCTCACTGTTATAAACTCAAATAACTGATATCCATAAAAAAAGAAAGAGAAAGAAGAGCAATATTTTCTAGTGTTTCTAAACAAAACCAAAGGAAAATAGCTGATTAGAGATTTAAGTTTGGATTTACAAACTCAGGAATTTACGGTCACTAAATATTTCACATTTTTATGGTTTACAGCTGTGTTTAAATAAATATAACTAATTATATTGAAGGCTGCATTGTAATCACAGACTAATCCCATTTGCCTGCCCAGAACGTGATAACAACGAGCTCCATTGGGTTATTAAGATTTACAACTGGAGCAGGTTTTCCATTTATCTTAAGGTTTCTTTCTTTCTTTCTTTCTTTCTTTCTTTCTTTCTTTCTTTCTTTCTTTCTTTCTTTCTTTCTTTCTTTCTTTTTCTTTCTTTCTTTCTTTCTTTCTTTCTTTCTTTCTTTCTTTCTTTCTTTCTTTCTTTCTTTCTTTCTTTCTTTCTTTCTTTCTTTCTTTCTCTCTTTCTTTCTTTCTCTCTTTCTTTCTTTCTCTCTTTCTTTCTTTCTCTCTTTCTTTCTTTCTTTCTCTCTTTCTTTCTCTCTTTCTTTCTTTCTTTCCCTCTTTCCCTCGTTCCCTCTCTTTCTCTCTCTTTCTCTCTTTCTCTCTCTCTTTCTCTCTCTCTCTTTCTCTCTCTCTCTTTGTCTCTCTTTCTCTCTCTCTCTCTCTCTTTCTCTCTCTTTCTTTCTCTCTTTCTTTCTCTTTCTCTCTCTTTCTCTCTCTCTCTCTTTCTGTCTCCCTAAATGTGATTGGCTTTCTGCTTCAAAAGAATCATGTTTATGACCTTAAACCAAAAGTAACAAAGACAGATAAGTCAATTCTTGACACTTTCCCACAAAGACCAGACCATCTGGACACTTTGTATTTGTAACAGGTGCTTCTGGGACTTAGAGCCTATTCCTGGCCCAGATTCTGTTCTGTATGGGTGACTCCATCACTGTGTGCAACTGCACATTGCATTAATTGAAGGGACTCAAAAAGGCCAAGTACAGTAATTAGTCAGTTGGTCATGCAGAAAAGAGACTGGTGGCTTAGTGCCATTGAATGTTGAATGCACAGATGTACAGCACCATCAACTTTTGCTCTCTGCGGTACTCTGCTAATCTCTGGCAGGTAGGGCAAAGATCTGTCTTAGTCCAGGTTTTCAGTCTCCTGGAAGCAACAACATAAATTTTATATCCACTTGGGATAGAAAATCATGCATTTGAATGACCTAAAAAAAAAGCTACATCAGCATAAAATTGTCAGAATAGTAAAAGTGCCAGATGGGCCAAATATGCTAGTTAGGTTTTTATGTTCCAATCTGAGTTTTTAGGTTTATCCAACAGCAATTGGCATATGTAATAGAAGTTATGAAATGTGTGATTTTGATTTTAGAAGCTTACTTTTCTGAACTATGCTCTTTTTCTTTGCACCTACTTGACTTTTTTTGTAGGCCTAGCTATTCTGAGGTTGTAATCAGAGATTGATCAGAATTGTTAGCTAGCATCACCTTAACACTTAAGCATATGTCTGGTGTGCTACTCATTTTCACTGGGCAGTACAGCTAAATGTGGGTGGTGGGGGTATTCAAAAAGGATGTAAGTGAAACTGGTTTGTATTTGAGTTTTGCCCTGGCTTACAGCAGGAACTCAAATAATTTTTCTGCATCTTTTGTGGATCCATGTCTGCTGTTGTGCTATACGTCCACACAGAGTGGCTCTCGTAAACAAGTCTCCATTGTTGAATTTCACTGTAATGTAAAATTTCTAGACTAAACTTCTATTTTAAAAAGCATAATTTTTACTTTCTAGTCAGAAGAACCAGAACTAGGAACTGGTAAATTGAGATAATAGTTTGCTTAATGCTTATGACATTATTTTCACTATTATATTACGTCTAACATACATTGTCACAGCATCTGCACCTGACATTGCAGTTATACTCCCATTGCCTTCACTCATAGTGCTCACTACAAGAATTACCTATAATAGTAAAATGTAGTGTCTGAGAGATTATAGAATAATGTTTTAATATTTTTATTCAATTGAGTTATCTTAGAATTCTGCTATATTTCAGAGCCTCTATGATTAGCAAACAGCAGTGTAATCATACAGGTATCATAGAAGAATGTTTGAGGAAAACCTTTAAATAAGGTTTGAAAGCTCTTTTTAAAAAAAACTTTTTAAAATCTTGCAAGTTAGCCTGAATTTATATATTTTCTGATAAATATTGTTAGCTCTTGGTATACCAAATATTTTAGTAATTTTGTTTCACTAATGGGAAAATAATATTAATAATTTCTAGTGAAGTAAATCATTATCCGTGTAATTACAGATTCATTCTTTTACTTCAACTATGGGTTGGATTCATTAAGTTCTCTCTTTCCCAAGCTCAGATTATCCTTTCTTTTCCTGTGCAGGGTCCTAAGAAATCAGGACTTTAAGACCCTGAAAATTTTGAGGATAAAATATTGACTTATTCTTTGTTGCTTGTTGAAACTGACAGCTTTTTCCTACTACTTAACATTCATATATTATAAAAGGAATTGGTCTACATGTCAAAATAACCAATGTTACTTTAAACTTTACATTTTAACATGAAAACACCTACAGCAGGTACCGACTTACCTGAATTATTTTTGTGTAATCACAACAGGAGAAGAGAAAACTGACTGAGCTATAATGTTCAGGTTAATATTGTTAATAAGCATGGAAGAAATAAGTTTTGAAATGTTCATGAGGAGCTAAAGTCAGGAAAAAGACTGGGAAAGATTCATGAACCCAAGAAACTGATCTTGTTTGATATTATAGATTTCAGTATTACTCATCTGCTTTGCCTATTTAATTTGTGTGAGCAGGCAGGGGAATCAAATATCCTGGAGAAAAGGATTCAGAGGGCTGATCATCCTGAAAATTTTTCAGTAGGAGTTGTATAAATTCACCTCCTGGGATTACTGAGCATTTTACATACCATATTTCAGTTCCCTACCTAATTAACATACAGAACCAAGCTGAGAGACAGCACAAAGGGACGATATGATGTGTGCAGTGATTTAAACAAAACTACCACATCTCATTGTAAACTCAATGGACTTTTTTTAATATCCTGAAAAAAAAAAAAAAAAAAAAAGTATCAGTTGCTTCAATCGGATAACAGATATTGGAAACAGGTTTATACTTTAGTTAGAATACAGTATTCCTCTGCCCTCCAAAATTCATAAAGAGTAGACAAGTTACTGTTGTAATCTAACATGTGCATGTGTATCAAGTAATTCATTATTTTATTCAAACAAAGCAAAATCATTGTCATGGAATACATGGGTTCTGTTTGAGTTGGAAAACAAGAATGCTTCCTGTGGGGCAATGAAGATTGTAGGCAGCCTACCATCATGCTCTTTTATTATTTATTTCTCACTTTCCATGTATATTTGCTCAATTTACTCAAACATTTGTAATTCCAAATACTAATCTGTTGGAAGTTTTGGAAAACCAAACCAGAAAAAATCTGCAAACACACACATTTCCTTAACACAGTGCCTAGAAGAAACACACGATGGGATGGAGATCCAGTGATTTGTGTTGCCGTGGCACCAAGGAGGAATGCAATGCCAGGTGGAAGCTGCATGGTCCTGTTCCTCCACTTTTCTCAAGGAACGTTTGACATGACTATGCAGATTTATCTCCTGCTCTTCCCCCTCTCTCAAGGACTGTTTTGCAGTTCTCTGCAGACCTTACCTCTCATTCCTCCTCTTTTCCCACTAAAGCAGCGCACACCTTGCACCAAGGGAAGTGCTGTGTCCTAACTCAAGAAGCAGTGGCTTGACCACAGTCCAACCTACTCACACATACTTAGATAAATATTACCCTGAGATTGTATCTAACTTGGAGGGATGATAACCCATACACAATTGGAGGGACAGATCGGTGGGTCTGTGCTCCTCACCCCTCCCAGAAGGGACACCTTTGGTAAGATTTGGGCCCTCAGCTACGCCGAGTGATTACCTGGGAATCAAGTGTGTGTGATTGCAGTGTGTGAATTTATCGTAGGCCATCTCAAAAAAATATGTAATTGTTGCATAAGAATAAACCGTACTATTTGTGAACCTGGCTGCTTCTCTTGAATGCAACCAGGCCTACAGCACACGGGATGTTCGTGCATCTGGCTTCAGGCCGATAGTTACGGCCCTAACTGACTACCTATTAAGAGATAAGTCCAGCCATCCCCAGCCCCTCTAGTCCCTGAGGACCAGCTAGAATGCAAGGGGATTCACTTCTTACCAAATTAATTTACCTTAAATGTAACATACTCCTAGTCTAATTTTTATAATATAAAGACCCTATACGTTTTAACCTATGTCATTTCTGTAACTAGAAATAACTCCAAATACAATTAACCCAGATTTGTGCTGTGGTAGCTAGGAGTAAAACTTCGCTTTCAGTGTCTATGTAAGAAAATATTTCATCGCAGCCATCAATACCACTGGCAAGAAACATTCAGCCAGCTGGACAATAATGTTTTGAACTAACATAGTGGATGAAGAAATACTGGGGAAAAAAAAAAAAAAAAAAAAAAATGGAAGAAATGTAAAGACATGTAAAGACTCTTGCTAGAGAATCCTAACTCTACAAATACTTATGTTTATCTTTGGATGGTCACGATTTTTATGATTTCCAATGCGATTCACTGTATGTTGCTGATGCTATGCATTTTGAAATTACATCATTGAGGATAGTCTCACCTGACAGCTCTGCCATGAGCTGCCAGATGGCAAACTGATTCAAGGATAACACAACAGTAAGTACTGTATGATTTGCTTAATTTATCATAATTTTCCTGCTCAATTCTCCACAGATAGATATAATTTAGCTTCTTTGAACATCTGGAAGTTTCTTTGTTATATACATACATGTGTATATGTATTCAGCTGTATGTATAAATTGTATGATTAAATGGCACAGTGGCTAATTATTTATCGCTTCATAGCAAACACTAGGTGTATATCCAAAACATGTCTGATATTACAATATTCTCCTGTGTATAGAAATTAAGCTTCTAAAAATCCTACTTAGCCTATACTTTTACTCCAATTTAGACAATGCAACATTGTCCTATGAGGGTAGAATAAGGAGTAACAAAACCAAAGTGTTTAATTGCACCTTATTTCAGTTACATAATCGAGTCTGAAGACAGTTCACCAGCTCTACCTCTGAAAGGGATATAGATATCTTTGTCACTTTATATATACATTTTATTGGTCTCTATTTCTCTGAAAAATAAGGTAAACTCAAGTTCAAACCTGTCCCTGGTCTAGATCAAGATAGTTATAACAGAAACAGCATTAACAGCAAATTCAAGTGTAAGTAAGGTGACAGTTCTAGAAAATAAATACTTAATGACAGATTAAAAATAAAAGAAGGAGAAAAAAAAAAAAAAAAGAAAATCAAAGGAAATTACAGCTAAAGATACACATTAACAATCTGGATTTCTCCATTAACGTCTATCACTTGTCATATGCCCATGAAAAAGGTTGCCAAAGTTTTAAGACTAAAAGGAAATATCCCTTCTTATTTCTTCAGTATAATTAACTCATCCTTGTGAAGTTCAATTTATTGTATATTCTTCTGCACATGCCAAAATATACCATACTTGTCCAGTATCAGTATTAATTTACCTTTTTTTCCCCCCACATTTAGTACTATATTTATTTACTTCATTATATGTTATTTTGAGTAGGGACTTATGGACACTTAACCTCTATTCTCAGTTCCATGACTACTGAACATGAAATGTGGAATCACACATCTGGACCATAGCACAGTCCCTGAGTGGTAGTTAAGTGACAAAATATCTGACCCAAAGGATAAAGACATTTTAAGTAAAATCATAAATTTATCTCTGCTATCCCCACGTGCTGTCTTCTCCCACATGACACAATGTAACGAAGCACTGTGGACAGAGAATCAGGCCCTTCGAGAACAGAATCAAAACCTTTAGAAAAAGAACAGAGCTTTTCATATGGAGGATAAACCCTATTATCAGTAGAATCAAAATATCCAAAGACAGAATAAAGTCCTTCTGGAAGAGAATAAAAACCATCAAGAGAAGCACATGGGCTCCTCAAAGGAAACAAAGCACCTTAAGAAACTGCAAAAGGACCTCCAACAAAAAAATAAAGAACTCAGAGAAGAGATTAAGGCTCTCAAAGGACAAGAAAGAGCATTTGCAATGGAGGATAAAATTCTTCAGCAAGAGATTTTAGCTTTATGAAAGGAAAATCATAGAATCATAGAAGTGTAGAATACCTGGTTGGAAGGGACCTCAAAGATCATCTGGTCCAACCTTTCTTGGCAAAAGCACGGTCTAGACAAGATCATCCATCTCCCTGTCAAACTGAGTCTTAAAAGTGTCCAATGTTGGGGATCCACCACTTCCCTGCAGAGATTATTCCAGCAGCTGATTGTTCTCCATGTGAACTGTTCTCCAACAGCTGAACTGTTCTCCGTTCCTCTTGTTACTAACAGGAATCGCCGCACGAGTAACTTGTACCCATTAACCCTCATCATTTCCATGTGAGTCCTTGTAAAAAAAGTCTACATCTCCTTTGTAGTTACACTTTGAATACTGGAACATGGTTGTTGTGGTTTGAACTTGGCTGGCAGCTAAATATCATGCAGCCAGTCGTTCACCCTTTTTCCTGCCTGGAAAAATAGGGGAGGCATAAAAAGGAAAAACTCATAGGTTAAAATAAAAAATACAGTTTAGTGTTATAACAGTAACTATAGAAAGTTCAAATTAATAATGCACAATGTGATTGCTCACCACCCACCAACTGATATGCAGCCCGCCCCTGGAAGTGACCCTGACAGAACAAAGATCCCACCCCATCGACTGGAAGCAAGGGAGAGCCCACCTCCTTTATATACTGAACATAATGTCACATGATATGGAATACTCCAATGGCCAATCCAGGCCCAGCACTCCAGCTGTGCCTCTCCCAGCTCAAGGAAATTAATTCTATCCCAGACAAAACTATGACAATAGTGGTAAGGTTTCCCCTAAGTCTTCTCAAGGTTGAATAAAACCAGTTGTCTCAGTCTTTCCTCATATGGCAGTCTTCCCAGTCCTTTGGTCATTTTTGTGGCCCTCCTCTGGACCCTCTCTGGCCTACCTACATCTTTTTTGTATATCAGGGACCAAAACTGAACACAATATTCTGGGTGTGGCCTGTCAAACACTGAGTGGGACAATGACTTCTTTATCTGTGATGATGATGCTGTTGTTGATGCAACCCAGCATCCTGATGGCTTTCTTTGTTGCTGAAGAACACTGTTCACTCATGTTGAGCTTGTTGGATACCAGGACTCCCAAGTGCCTTTCCACAGAGCTGCTCCTCAGCTGGATAGATTCCAGCCTGTTGCTGCACTCCTGGATTTTATTATTCCAGGTGCAAGACCTTACCCTTGTTCTTGTTGAACTTCATAATATTCTTGTTCGCCCACTCTTCCAGGTCTTTCTGCGGAGTCGTTCTCCCTTCCAAAGTGTCCACTTCCTCACTTGGATTGGTACCATCAGCAAACTTCATCTGGGTACCCTTGATCCCATCATCCAGATCACTTATGATGAGGTTGAACAGTGTAGGGCTCAGTATTAATCCCTGGGGGACCCAATTGTGACAGGTTATCAGTTTGAAAAGGAGGTATTCACCACCGCCTTCTGAGTGTGGCCTGTCAGCCTTTTCCCCACCCACTTCACAGACTACTTGTCTAGACTGTAATGCATGTGTCTTTAGGAGGAAACCGTGGAGAACAATATCAAAAGCCTTGGAGAAATCCAAGTAGACAATATCCACTTCTCACCTCACATCAGCCAAGCAGTTTACTTTGTCATAGGAGGAGATCAGGTTTGTCAAGCACAATTTGCCCTTGGTGAATCCGTGATGGCTTTTCCCAATCACATGCTTCATTTAACTTATGATAACCCCCAGGAGGATTTGGTCCATAACTTTCCCAGGGATTGAAGTAAGACTGATGGGTTTATAGTTTCCTGGATCCTCTTTTAAACCCTTCTTGTAGATAGGGGGTGGCATTAGCCTTCTTCCAGTCTTCTGGGATGTCCCCCAGTCTCCACGACTTGTCAAAGATTATGAAGAAAGGCCTCACAATGGTGTCATCTAGCTCTCTTAACACCCTCCAGTAGATAAAGTTAGGGCCCATCGATTTCTGAGGGTCAGGTTCCTGTAATAGTTTGCATACAAACTCTTCCTTCACTGACAGTGGGTTTGTGTCTGCATCGACCTTTTTTTTTTTTTTTTTTTTTTTCCCAAGGCCTGAGGCTGAACAGTGCTGGTAAAGACAGAGGTGAAGAAAATGCTGACAACCTCTGCCTATTCAAGCATTGTTGATATCTAACTCACTTTTCCTGTTTAACAATGGGCCAATATTTTCCTTCTGTTTCTTTTGTTGTTTATGTACCTGAAGAACCCTTTCTTGTAGTTGTTATTTCAATTTGAGATGAGCTTTTGCTTTTATAACCATACCCTGCATGTCCTGGCAAGGTCCTTTTCGTTCTCAGTGGGTGTTTGTCTGCTTTTCCGTCTCTGGTACACTTCTCTCTTGATTTTGAGCAGACTCTTGGTTTTGAGCAGACTCAGAAGCTCACAGTAAAGCCAGGGGGGTCTCTTGCTCCACATACTTCCCTTACCTTTAAAGAGGATGAACAGTTTTCTTGTTTCTAGGAGAGCATTCGTGAAAAGCTCCCCGCGCTTGCTAGCTCCTTTATCCTCCATGGAAACATCCCACTGAATCCCTTCCAACTGAGCTCTGAGCAAGCTGAAGTTTTTTCTTCTAAAACCTAAACCCTTTGGTTTTTATATTAGCCTTCAGAGTGCTCATCAAGATCCCAAACTCCACAATATTGTGATCCCTGCAGGCAAGGCTGTCACTGAGATATTAGAAAGCAGCTTTTCTTGGTTTGTGAGTAGCAAGTCCAGCAGCGCCTCATTCCTGGTTGGCACATCTAACATTTGTATGAGGAAGCAGTCCTCTACGCATTCCAGGAACTTGATGGATGACACGTGAGCTGCTGTATTGTTCTTCCAACAGAAATCTGGGTAGTTCAAGTCACCCATGAGAACCAGGTTCTGTTGACCGAAGGCTTGCTTCAGTGACCCAAATATTGCTGTTTTGGCCTTATTGTCTTGTTTTGGAGGTTGGTCTATTGTAAGATTCCCCTTGGAGATGACCCCTTGTTCTTGACACAGAGGCATTCAACAAGGCTTCCACAATCACCATAGTTGACTTCTATACATTCAAGGTTCTACTTAACATAGATTGCAACTGTTCCAACTTTTCTTCCCTACCTGCCTTTACATACATTGAGGCCCTCCAGTCATGTGAGTTGTCCCACCATGTTTCAGTTATTCCTATGATATCATAAGTTTCCAACTGGTCTCAGAGCTACAGTTCCTCCTGATTTTTCCCAAGGCTGCATGCACTGTGTCCTCGTTTTGACCAGGGTAGTGTTAACTTTCCTTGAGATGAGAGAGAACCCAGCTAGAGGGCCGAGTCCTGATCAGTCATTGGAGTATTTCATACCATGTGAGGTCATGCTCAGGATATTCAGGTGGGCGTGCACCATTTTCAGGTTCTGGTCCAGTCACATGTTGCTGGGGTAAGCCACTGCTGTATTTTACCCATTTCTTTTTGAACTCATTATTATTACCATTGTTCTCTTGTTATATTTAGTAAATTCTTTATTTTTATTCAACCTACGGATTCTCTTCGTTTTGTCCCTTACCTATTTCAGTGGGAAGGGTGAAGGTGAATGGCCATCTGGCTGTCAGCTGAGTTCAGACCTCAACACATTGGTATACATATAATGGAGGTGGTTGGTCTTCTAATTCTCATCTTGGGAGGCATCTAAGGAACAGCTGTTACTGCTCTTGTTGGACTGGCTTTTTCACAGTTGGTTACAATGCTGTGAGCATTGCCACTTTGGAGCCCACTCCCCAAGTCCTTCAGTTTAAAGCCTGCCTCACCAAGCTGGCCAGCCTGCTGCCAAATATTGCCTTGCCTTTTCTAGACAGGTGGATCATATCCCTCCCTAACAGGCTATAGTCATTGAAGAATGTCCTGTTGTCATTAAAGCTAAAACACTCACAACAGTACTAGCCACTAAGCCAGAAGCTGATTTGCATTATACGTCTATTTATAGCTACACCCTTTCCCCTGACTTAAAATGGAAGAAAAGATAACTTGAGCCTCAATATTCTTCACTTTCACCTCAAGGGCTTGTAGTCTTCCTTGATCTTGCCTAGATTCTGTCTTGTGGTGTCATTTATGCCCAAACAAGGCCTTCAGGGAGCAGCTTAAGGCTCTTCAAAACAACAAAAAAAATGCATTCAAGAAGAGGAGAAAGCTTTTTTAAGGAAAAAAAAAATGTTCTCATTAAGGAGAATTTTGCCCTTCAAGAGAACAGGCCCCTTCAAGATGGGAAAAGTTCCTACAAAGTCAGGAGAAAGCTCTCCAAGAAGTGCACAAAGTCCTCCATGGAATGATGCTTCAAGAGGAGGAAAAAAATAATACAGGTTAAGAATCAGATGCTTAGGGAGATCTAGAAGGAGAAGTAAAGAACTCACAAAGATAATAATTTTAGTTGTTAGCCAGATATTATGGTCCAGACTTCATAAGAGAACATCAGCAGAGACTAATGGATAAAATAAGGCATAAAGGAGTCCTTTAGGTTTAGTGCAAAAGCCTAGGAAGTTTGAAAAGGCAGAAATGTGGGTATAGGTATCTTAGGTCCATGAAACATTATAAATTACTGCTGGCAATACATAATGCATATCTGGAGATGTCTGCTTTATTGAGATTATAAATACCACAGAAAACAAGTTCTTATTATAGTATTTCAAAGTTTAGAGTAACACTTTTTTTTTTTTTTTTTAAACTGTGGAATATTGGAGGATATTAATAGAAAATGGATTCTGATGTACTAAACACTCATTTACAAGTGAGACTGTGCCAGATTTTCACTTTTTACATCTAGATTTAACCAGTAAAATGTTTCTGAAGATGGTTGATACTTTCAGAATATGTTAATGAAACAACATTTTCTTCAGAGGTTTTCCTTCAAAGGCCCAGTTTTAACATGAGTTTTGAGAAAAAAAAAAAAAAAATCAATACATTTGTGCTACTGAAGAAAGAAGATCAGGAAGCAAACTTGATTGGTGTCTTCTTGTACCATCCACAGTGTTACTTTTCTCTATTTCTGCTTTACACAGCTGCAACAGACAGTTTCAAAAGCAGTAAGTAGGCACAATTACTCCCAAAACCAATTGTTAGTGTTCAAGGAAGAAACAGAATAACAAGACATGGGTATTTCTAGGTTTGCTTTATTAACAACTTATTAGCAAGTTGGGCTAACACCACAGTGAAACACAAATGTCCAAATGACTTGTGTAGTTATATACTATTTCTAAATCTATTACCTAAATTAAGGTCTTTGTAAATGTCCACTCAACCTTTTAGTTCTTGATTCTCATCATTTATTAACGTTCACTACAATCCCCTGTCTCAGAAAAATTATTCTCTTCCAATCCTTGTTTCAGTTTCAGGATCATCTTTTAGGTCACCATCTTTTCATCTTTCTTCCACTAATTTGCATCTTGCACAATTTTGAGAAATATTTCAAGATATTCTATTAAAAGCTTAGATAAAGCAAGCAGTTTCTATATACTACATTCTCTTAATCTAGCAAAACACTTATGCTTAGTCCATTAATCATCCTTTCTTAAAACTGTTTCTATATGATTATCTTGACTGGGTTTTAAACCAGCCTTGGGTTGGGACTATACAAGAAGCAGGCTAAAGAACACTTTTCAGGCCTGTAGAGAGGTATTTCTGTTGCTTTGGTAATATTGCAAGATAGCTAAGTCCTGAAGATATTTTACTAGGTCTTAAAATATATTTCAAATATACCTGAGGTTATATTTCAAATTCTTCTACAGTTAGATGAGTCAGAGTTTGTCTTTAAACTTACACATTCCTCCAATGTCAGCCTTGTAGGCTTTATACCTTTGGACACCTACACATGAATTTATCACATCTGGTACCAGTAAAAAAACCCAGAACTATCATATGATAAAAACATCGCCCTTGACAGGTATCAGTAACCATGATAACAGCTGTGAAAACTGAGGCTGAACTTGGGAGTCTAAATGCAAAAAGGTGCTGGGGAAAATTAGTCCATCTGAAGTGCAAGTATACCAATGCACACAGGATGGGTAACAGGAGGAGCTTGAAGCTGCGATGAAACAGGAAAATGATGATGTCATGGCTATTACAGAAACATGGTGGGATGTCTCCCATGACTGCAGTGTGCCAGTTGATGGCTACAAGCTCTTTAGGAGGGAGAGACAAGGAAGGAGAGGTGGTGGGGTGGTGCTGTATGCCAGGGACTGTTATGATTGCTTTGAGTACAAGTGTAGTGAAGACAGGGTGGAGTGTCTTTATGTTAGAATCAGGGGGAAGGCCAACAGGGCAGATGTTGTAGTAGGAGTCTACTATAGGCCACCCACCCAGGACAGAGAGGTGGATGAAATATTCTACAGGCAGTTAGGAGAAATCTCACAATCCCTTGCTCTTGTTCTTGTGGGAGACTTTAACTTCCCAGACATCTGCTGGAAATACAACATAGCAGAGCAGGACCAGTCCTGGAGACTCCTGGAATGTGTGGGAGATAACTTCCTGACACAGCTGGTGAAAGAACCGACCAGAGAAGGTGCCCTGCTGGATCTCCTCTTTGTGAACAGAGAAGGACTGGTGGATGATGTGGCGGTTGGAGGCCAAATAGGGCACAGTGATCATGAAACAATAGAGTTCTCCATTCTTAGAGAGGCCAGGAGATGGGGCAACAGAACAGACAATCTGGACTTCCAAAGGGCTGACTTTGACTTGTGTAGGCAAAGGCTTGACAGAATCTCTTGGGAGATGGTCCTGAAGGGTATAGGGGTGCAGGAAGGCTGGACACTCTTTAAGAAGGGAGTGGTAATGGCTCAGTCCCCAGGTGCTGTAAGAGAAGCGAGTGGCAGAAAAGGCCACCCTGGCTGAACAGGGAGCTTTGTCCGCAACTCATGGAGAGAAGGAGAGTTTACAGCCTTTGGAAGAAGGGGCTAGCCACTCAAAATGATTACAAAGATTCCGTGAGGCTATGCAGGCTGGAAATCAGGAGTTATAAAGCCCAGCTAGAAATTAATCTCTCTTCAGCAAACAAGGACAACAAGAAATATTTCTATAGTTATGTGAGCAGCAAGAGAAAGACCAGAGTGTCTCCATCCCCTGCTAGACACAGGAGGAAACGGTAACAAGCAATCAGCAAAAGGCTGAGGTGCTTAATGCCTTCTTTGCCTCAGTCTTTAATAAGACTAGTTGTACTGAGGGAATGCAGTCTCCCAGCCAGAAGAGAGAGACTGGGAGAATTACCCCTCCGCAACCCAGAAGGAGACAGTCAGTGACCTGCTGCATCACACAGACACACGCAAGTCTATGGGACCAGAAGGGATATACCCGAGGGTGCTGAAGGAGCTGGCTGAGGTGCTCGCCAAGCTGCTTTGCAGTATCTACCAGCAGTCCTGGCTGACCGGGGAGGTCCTGACAGATTAGAAATTGCCCAATGTGACGCCCATCTATAAGAAAGGTCAGAAGGATGATCCAGGAAATTACAGGCCTGTCAGCTTAACTTTGGTGGCCAGAAAGCTGATGGAGCAGCTCATCCTGAGTACCATCCTGTGTTCAGTTTTGGGCCCCTCACTACAAAAAGGACATTGAATGACTCGAGCGTGTCCAGAGAAGGGCAACGGAGCTGGTGCAGGGTCTGGAGCACAGGTCGTATGGGGAGCGGCTGAGGGAACTGGGGGTGTTTAGTCTGGAGAAGAGGAGGCTGAGGGAAGACCTCATCGCCCTCTACAGCTCCCTGAAAGGAGGTTGCAGAGAGCTGGGGATGAGCCTCTTTAACCAAGTAGTAAACGACAGGAGAAGAGGGAATGGCTGCAGGTAGCACCAGAAAAGGTTTAGACTGGATATTAGGAAGCATTTCTTTATAGAACAGGTTGTTAGGCATTGGAATGGGCTGCCCAGGGCACTGGTGGAGTCCCCATCCCTGGAAGTTTTTAAGAGTCAGGTTTAGGGATATGGTGTATTTGAGAACTGTCAGTGTTAAGTTAATGGTTCAACTAGATGATCTTCATGGTCTTTTCCAACCTAGTTGATTCTGTGTTTCTGTTTGCAAAGCTATTATTTCAAAAGCTTGGGACTGGAAAACCACACCAGTCTAAAACCAGCACATTAAGACTACCTTGTGTGCATAGGAGACCAGGGACAAGAACTCATTGTGCGGATGTGGGCAGTCCACTCTAGCTGCATCTAGCCATAAGGAGACAAGCAAGTAGTTAACGCTTGACCTTGGGTCCAGGTTTCTGGAAGAGATTTCCTGTTCACCCAGAAAATCAAGTTAGCAACAAAATGTATTAAAATACAGAATACTTATTAGTGTAGAAACAGGCGGACTAAGAATATTCACTAGCCATGGCTCAAAATTCTCTAAGAGGTAAAAATATATACATAAATAAACAAGGAGATAAACTTTCCTCTTTGTGTTCAACTTGAGTCCTCCTTCCACACCTTGCTTCCCTTGTTTTAATCTCACATTGCACTTGTTCCTGTCTAATCCTTCTCACCATGAGGGAGGGTGGGGTCAGTGAGCAACGTTTTCTTTCTGCTTGTCCTTTCTTCTTCCCCATTTCTCTGCATGGATCAAGCACGACTCTAGTCCCTTGGTGGTGTTTCTGCCCTGACATGGTTCACCTGCACCCTGCAGTCCCTGAGGTACCTCCTCTGGCATGTAGAACCTCTTTTCAATGGTGCAGCTCCAGTTTTGACCCCATTGATGTCTCCTCCCACATGTCTGCTCCATTTCTCTGGAGGTGTTTTCTTTTCTCTATTTTATCATACCTCCAGTATCTGCTACTCTTTCCTAAACACGTATGAATCGGGGCACTGGGGGGGTCCCCTGCCTTACTGCAGTTTTGGTGCAAGATGAGGTGTTTACAGCAGTGTTAGAGCCTGCTAAAGTCAGCTGTGACTTCCCCAGAACAGCTCAGAGCCTTCTCCACGGAGACCATCATGCAGCCACCAGCTACCCAGCTGTCACGTCCCGCTCCAGTGAGGGGGACAAGTGACTCAGATTCGCAAATCCCCAATTGGAGCGGACAACAAGTCTCCAAGTTCAAGCATTTATTAACTACCTACAATGCACTAATTGAACACATGATAACTGGCTAAGTACAGAGCAAGCTATGGCAAGCAATATAATATGCTTTACATTTCTTAACAGAAAAAAGGAAAAGAGGGAGATAGAGGGAATGGGGGAGTACAGATCACCGGTCTGGGTTCCTGCGCTGCTCCTGCTGGTGAGGATTCCAGGAGGCAGCTATCTTCTTCGCTGGCATCCGTCGTCTTTGCTTCACTGCTCTCTCCAGACGGCCCGGGGGGGGGGCAGGAAGAGGGGCAGAGAGAGAGAGAGAGCCCTTTCTTCTCCCCTTTGATTTATACCCACTTTCCTTGGGTCCATCCCCTAGGTCAACCCACAGACCTACGTATCCCATGTACAGGGAGGGGTAAGGTGTTTCATGGGATGATGTCACTAGCATGATCAGGACAGCCCTCGTTAGCATATTGAGGGGTGTCAACTTTAATATGCATTTCGTGGATAATGAAGCAAAGTTCGTTCACTGGACACATGGCCCTTGAAATCTGCCCAGGTGCCCCAGGGCAGAGCCGTCCCATCTCCACAGGGCTCTCTCCCCCAGATACATCGGGCAGCCTTATCAGCTTCGGCCTCCACAGAAAGCACCCTGTGACTCATAGTTTTGTCTTGGGAGTGTTTGAGGCAAATCTTCAATCAGCCTCAACTTTTGCTTTCCCAGGCTGTTTGTCTTAGTTTTTCACAGGCCTGGTTGCTCGGCTCTCACACCAGCCAGCCTACCAGTTGCACCCAGCACAGTGTTGTTATAGCTGCCTTGTTACATCACCAGTACGAGAATGGTTCTGTCCCTGAGCCTGGACCTTGTGTCAGATAACTCATAACTCATGCATCTAGGTATAAAATGGATATGTGGGTACATTTCAATTATGTGTTTTTTGTTTTGGTTTTGGGTTTGTATTTTTTTTTTTCCCCTCCTGGATATACAGTTAGTGTTTCAGTGCCTTTCAACTTCCAGCTGCCATTTTTTACCTCCCCTTTTCTCTACTCTGCCCACTCAGGGTTGAAGTGCAACTAGTTCCTTAGATAATGCATCTAACCATCCTTTGCAAAGCTCAACAAGAAAATCTTAAGAGCTGATAACCACAGTAGACAAGAGGAGCTTGTGACTGCAGTGGAAAGAATTTTAAAATGTTCTGCAGAGCCAAAAATTGTTTTCTGGACAAGGAATTAGGACAGTAAGTTGGGGTAGTTAAAACATGCATTCCTGTTTCACATAGATTTTAATTGTGTAGTGGTTTATGCCCTGAGGGCAACCGAGTACTATCCAGATCACTCCTTCCTCCTTGGGGATGCGGAGGAGAAAATACAACAAAAGGCTCAGTGAGGGATGAATGACCAGTTATGGTCACAGGCAAAAGACAGACTCAACTGGGGAATAAAAAAAGGAAGAACATCCATTTAATTTGAACACCACCACCACTTAATTTACCAGTCAAATAGAGCAGGACAGCAAGAAATACAACCACATCTTAAAAATACCTTCCCCTCACCTCTCTCTTCTTCCTGGGCTCAGCTTTACTCCTGATTTCTCCATCTCCTCCCTGCCAGTGAAGTGAGGCAGGGAATGGGGTTGCAGTAGCTTCACAACCCCTTGTTTCTTCTTCTCTTTCCTCCTCAGGGGGAGGACTCCCCACACTCTTCCCCTGCTCCAGTGTGTGGTGCCTTCCACTGGAGACAGTCCTCCATTAACTTCTCCAATATGACTCCTTTCCACAGAGATGCAGCTCTTCATGAATGGCTCTTGTGGGTCCCTTCCATGAGCTGCAGCCCTCTCAGCAACAGACTGCTCTAGTGCAGGCTTCCCTCAGAGTCCTGGCCTTCTTTAGGCTGAGCCATCTGCTCTGGAATGGCATACTCTACAGGCTGCAGGTGGGCATTGGCTCCACTGTGGACTCCATGGGCTGCAGGGGGACAGCCTGACCTCTCATCACCAGCTTCAGGGGAGTGTCTGCTTTGATGCACCTTTGCCACCTCCTTCTCTTCCTTTTTTCTTCAACTGATTTGAGTGTTTGCAAAGGTATTTCTCTTACCAGTCCCTCTCCTCTCAGGTTCCCCTTCTTAAATATGTTATCACAAAGGTGCAACACCCAGCACTAATTGCCTCAGCCTTGGCCAGAAGCAGGTCCAACTTGGAGCCAGGAGAGCTTGTAAAAGCTTCCCACAGGAGCTACCCATGTAGCCCCTCCCCTGCTACCAAATCCCCACCACACACAAACCCAACACAAAGTGATAGCCTGTGCTTTAGCTGTCAGACAGGACGTGAAAAAGCTCTTACACAGACATAAGACAGTTTACTGTTGTGCAGGAGAAAGTCTCTACCTCTGTTCTTTACTACCTGTGTGGTGACACAGCTGATGGAGAACCAACACTTCCCCCCATGGTAGCTTGTAACACTTAGCTGTGTGCCCTATGACAAACACATAACTTGTAACTAAATTTAGGTCTTCCTGTATACGTGAAGAGAAAGGAATTATTTGTCTTTTCTGATATATTCCACCTTCTGTTGAAGTAGATGACGCTGCACTCCTAGAGCTGCTTTCTCTAATCTTCTTCTTCCCTTGGTTCCCTTGGAGATTTATGATGTGTTTACTCAGAATTAGGGACTATGATAATGACTTGGCAAGATTGTGTGCTAGTGAAGGTAATATTCCTTTCGCAAAATGCTGCATTTACTTCTAATTACATTAAGGGTTATTTTAATTCTGGGTTTGGGTGTTTATATAATGAGGAAATCTAGTGGTTTAATTTGTCTTTATAACATTAGTATGATTAAATTTACTTACACACAAATAAATTAATTATTCCATAAATACATTATGTTTAAAACATTACAAAATTATTGTGTGTAATTAGATACTTCAGGTATGATTAACTGTGTTTCAAAGTATTTTAAATTAGCTGTTCATTTCTTGTGAAAAATTATACACCACTGTGGCATTAGGAGGGATGTTAAAGCTTCAGCTAAATATATATCAGAAGCCATGCACTGTCTGTTGTGTATTGCTGAAGGTCTTGGGTTGGGATCAGCAAAATAAAGTCCTGTTGGAGGACGGTCACCAGCAGTGTGCGCCAGGGATCGATAGTGGGGCCAATACTATTCAACATCTTCATTAATGACCCAGAGAATTGGACGGTATGCACCCTCAGGAAGTTTGCAGATGACATAAAAACAGGAGTGGTTGATACACCTGATGGGTGTGTTGACATTTAGAGGGACAGGCTGGACACATGGGCAAAACAGGAATCTAATGAAGTGCACACTTTCCCAGGGAAATTCCTGTGGAGAAATAACCTCATGTGCCAATAATCATTTGTTGCTGACCATCTGAAAGTAGCTTTGTAGAAAACGGATCTGGAGCACTGTCAGACACCAAGTTGAACAGGAGATGGCAGTGTGCCCTTGCAGCATAGAAGGCTAAAGGTATCCTAGTCTGCAATTGGGCAAGTATTCCCAGCAGTTTGAGGGAGGTGATCCTTCCCCTCACTGTGGGTGAGGCCACAACTAAAGGGTTGCATCCAGCTCTGGGCACCCCAGTACGAGACAAATGTGGACTTACTGCTAGAAAGTCTAGCGAAGGGCCACTAAGATTATTAAATCACTGAAGCATCTCTCACATGAGGAGAGGCTGAGAGAGCTGGGACTGTTCAACACAGAGAAGATTCAGGGGGATATTATGCTTCTCTATAAATACATGATTTTGAGGGGGGGAGGAGGGCAGTAAAAAATTTGGAACCAGACTGTTCTCTGTGTTATCCAGTAAAAAGACAAGAGGCAATAGACAGACATTAAAATAATACAGGATATTTCAGTTAAACATAAGAATTTTAAAAAACCCTTTTTATTGTGAGGATTGTCAAACACTAGAATAGGTTGTCCAGTGATACTGTGTAGTCTCTATCCTTGAAGGTACTCAAAACCTGACTGGACATTGTCTCGGGCAACCTGCTATAGCTGATGCTTCTTTGATCAAGGGTTTGGATGAGACAACCTCTAGATATCACTTCAGCTTCAGCCATTCTGTGATTCTTTGACTTGCCGTATCAGACATCAAGTCCATTGATGAATACTAAGTCCCTTCCACTTCTAACATTACATCAAGATTTCTTTTCTTTCTCTAGGGCTTCTTTAAATCTTCTGTAAAAAGACAAACAAGAGGCTCAGGAATATCAAACAAGTTTTACAGTGAAGTACAGACAATATATTTAGAGAAAATAGTGTATTATTATTATTACTATAATCATAATCTAGTTCAGTTCAAGGTTAGGAAAAAATCCAAAAAAACTTTTTCTCAAGATCATTTCCATTGGGCCCTTAGCATGTATCTAACCAAATGGGATCTGACTAAATTGCAACCATTAAAATTAGAAAAAAAAAAAGAAAAAAAGAAAAAAAAAAAGGTACTAAAAGTCTATTAAAGCAGTTATAATGTGCAAGTGATTCAATCTCAAGACCTCTTGAAAAAAAAAAAAAACAAACAAAAAAAACCCCAACAACTTTAACGTGATCTTTTTTCATATTATTCTTTTATCCTTTATTGGTTACACACTGTAAGCGATATGTAAAGGAGGATGCTAGCTGTAGAGACTGCAGGCACAAGAAACAGAGATAGATACACCGGATACAGGGCACAAGACGATCAGTGTCAAATGTTAATTTTTGAGGTAAAGGTAATGCGTAAGCTGAAAATTTATGAACATTCAAAGACATGTGTTTGTAATTTGAATTCATTTTCATAATGAAATACATCTTCAGAGAATCCTTCCAGATGAGGAACATTTCTGTAGCACCAATACCATCAGATTTGGGATTGTATTGTGAACAAAATTGTTATAACTAGAGGAATAGTAGATCAAATTTCAAATATCAACAAAATGTTATAGGTTCTGAAGCAGTTTTAGGAGGCCAAAATTATGTCACCATCCAGAACCCTTTGAGACATAATAGGAAAGCAAGATGGCTCTTAGGTCCCAGGAAGAGTACTGTTGTTAGCAGAATCACAATAAAAATGCAGAGAGATGAATGCACACCCCTTGGCTTTCACTGAAGGAGCAAACATGCCAAAGAAGATGAAAGTACAGTGTTGAAGAGGAGGACTTATGGGTGCCTTGCAAGAAGTTAAAGTACATCACTAAGATGGTGTAGAAGATGAGACTGTAGGGAGGAAATCCTCAGTCTCAGTAGGGCTCTAACTAAAAGCCATATCTATGCACATTAGTGAGTTTCAGCTTCATGCTACTCAGTGTCAATAGCCTTCTGGTTCTAACAGCAGAAGAGCAACAGAATCCTCAGCATGGTACCCACTATGGATGGACTTAGCTCTGTCAAGTATTTGCCAAGCAGTAGTGAATAAAATACAAGTCAGAATCTTCTGAAAGTGAAAAATAATTGCTAGAAGAGTCTGGAATAAGTATCAGATGGTCAGCAGGAACAATTTCTTCTAGATAAAAATTATTTGCCTTTTGTTGCACTGCAGAATATACTCTATTCTTGTCAGATATTAGGGAAAGTGGAAGTTACTATAGCAGAAATGTGTTTAACTCTACGTTTAGTTCCTACAAAGGAGTCTTTTAAGAAAGTTTGTGCCAGCTTAAGGCAAATCTATGAAAATGTGGGTTTATGTTAATTGTGTGGAAAAAATATTTCTAACCTTTGAAAATACTACATTTTGAGTCGCTCCAGGGATTTTTTTGAACTAAGTAGCTATCTCATTCAAACCTCCTCATGGCATTGATTTGGAATATTAAATATAATATAAAATAAAATAAAAAATCAACAGGAGGTCCAGAAGGCAGAGCTAGCTGTTAAAATAAGGTTTTGATGCTTATTAAAATGGTCAAAATGTTGAATATCTGTAGAATGAAGACTATTGATGTATAAATCTAATATACAAAGTCTTTATACAAGGGAATGCACATATCTTGGTTGGCATAGTAGTACATCTTCAAAAATGCTCTGAGCCAGATACATACTTTTCTGTTTCTTCCCTACAGTTACGGACATTGGATATGCTTCCACTCAGTGTAGCCAGGAGTTTGCAGAGACATGAATTAAAGGAATGCTTTTATAACTTGGGCAGAATTTCAGGAAGATGTAAAATAGACTTGTCTAACTTTCACTGCATTTCCATGTGGTGGTTACTTTACTTGAAACATAATATTAACAATATCTCTGAGTGAGGAAAGTCGTTTACAAGCAACCTAAAGTGAAAACTTAGATGGGGAAAAAAATGAAGAAAAAAAAAAATGTTTACTGCCATGAAGTTTATATTACTTGAGAAAAATAAAAATACATTAAAAAAAAAAAAAAAAAAAAAGAGAGTGCCTTAGTCTTTTATTCTTAGATCTCCTGTGCAATTTTCATAATAAACTGAAAGTGAATCCAGTTTATAGTGCATATTGATTTTTCCTCAATATTTCCTCTTCAGAATATGGTCTGCTGTCCTTTTTGTTTTCACTACTGTGATCAAAAAATTCATGCTTTTACCTCTAAAGGTATCCAGTTCATTCCCCAATGTGCTGATCAAGAGAATAAGCACAAACCGTTAGACATGCTGAATTATGATATTTGTATACAACAGATTAATGATGTGCATCCTAGAATTTTTAGTAAACTGGTTCAAGTAGTTTAGATTGAGAATAATAGCATAAAACTAGTGGGAAACAGAAGCTGAAAAAAAACCAGGAAACTTTCCAAATTAGAATATGTCTAGAGAATTTTTCTCCTAATGAAAACTGTGGAAATACCAAAGCTTGAGTCTCATAAAACATTTCCATCACTCATATATATACTATATTAAATAATTATCAATTTGTGATTACAGGAAGAAGCTAGCCATCAAGAGCAGGCCTTTCTGGGGTTTAGTTAATTTTTAAATCATTATTAAATTAAATGAAATAAAGATTTAATATCCAACTATTAAGAAAAAGTTATTAAGAGTCATGGGTGCCCAATAGTTAGCAAATCATGACTTCGTTTAGAAATTATGGGCTTCTCTCAGCTGGTTTACAAATCAGTCTGCATTCAAACTTTCACAGGGTTCATTCAGAGTCAGGAACTAAGTCCATTCTCAGCCAACCCAGTAGGAAAAAATGTAATACGTGCGGCGGCCTTGTAGTGTGTTGTTCACGGTTTCAAGATAAATTTACTTAGTTTTATTTTATTAGTATGTATGAGTCTTTGTAGAGGTCATTAAATCTATACAGAATTTAATGTTTACAAGATTACTAGGAGGAATAGAAGAGTCAATAAAGGAATTAAAATAGATAATCTGCAATGAAAATATAAAAAATAGAGATTATACAGAGTCCCTGAAGTAATTAGTGTAGTTCTGGGGTTCCCAGTACAACACAGAACTGGGGTCCATACTGGAGAAAGTCCAGTGAAAGGCCATGAGGATGATGAAGGGACTAGAGCATCTCTCCTATGAGGAAAGGCAGAGAAAGCTAGGACTGCTTATCCTAGAGAAGGCATTCACCTTGAGACGATCTTGTAATGTGTATAAATACTTGAAGGGAGGGTGTAAAGAAGATGGGGCCAAGCTCTTTCCAGTGGTCTCCAGCAAGAGGACAAGAGGCAATGGGTACAAGCTGAAACACAGGAGATTCTCTCTGAACGTCAGGAGACACTATTTTATCATGAGGGTGACCAAGCACTGGCACAGGTTGCCCAGTGAGGTTGTGGAGTCTCCATCCTTGGAAATACACAGAAGTCATCTGACCACTGTCCTGGGTGGTTGGGTCTAGGTGTCCCTGCTTGATCAGGGTGATTTGACCAGATGACCTCAAGACGTCTATTCCAACCTCAACCATTTTACGATTCTTTGACTCTGTGCATCTATGATCAAGACATCTGCATGTCAGAAGCTCAAAAAATAAAAGTGAAAGGAAGAACTACAGCAAATAAAGTGAATAGCAAAAAGATTCTGCACAGTTATGTTAAATGAGGTAAACTTGTTCATTGCTATGCAGTAATGTGTAAGGAATAATTAGGAAAAAAAAAACCAACTGAAAACTCTAATACCAAAGATCTTTAGAATGAAAACAAGTGGACTGGTATATCTTGAAAATTTTCCTGACAGGAACGTAAGAATCCTGACACACAGAAAAAATTAACGCAGTCTGAAGAAAGGGAAAAATATCGTATGCTTTAAATGTAAGCACACAAACATATTTTGAGAACAATCTGCAAGCAAACTGTGCTCCTAAAATTAGTTAATATAGTCAAACAGCTCAGGAATATTGGAACGCACAGGGATAGATTTTCAATCTGTTTGCCAGGTGCTGAGGGACTTACATACCCCAAATTCCACTCACCAACACACAAAATTAATGTCAATGTCACCGTGTCCTTCTGAAAACAATCTCGGTTGCAGGCACCCCCTCCACCCCTCTCTTGCACCCGTCATTCTGCAGCTGGAGGCTGAGACCTCACACACCGCCCGGCTGAAAAAGTGCTGCTGCTGATCCGTGGTGTGTACGCGGAGAAGCTCCATGGAGCCTGTCCCCCCTCACCAGTACCAACACCCAGCAC